>NC_065449.1:104073925-104392510 GCF_917563875.1 Diabrotica virgifera virgifera | reverse complement strand
AAAATAAAAAATACTTAACTATTGTAGCAGCGATATTTTCCGAGACATTGCTATAGCAAATTCATTAATTTCATCGCTAAAATTTGTACCATCAAAAATTTTTTGTTTAATTGCTAATATTGTTAGCCCAGACAATTTTTCTTGAAGTAAATATTGTCGATCTTAAATAATTTTTTTGAAACTTTGAAAAACATCGCGCGCCAGAAGGTACAGATACAGGCAATGTCAAAAGAATTCTTAGTGAAAGGGTTACGTTTGGAAGGGTGGAGATTAAATTGTTTTTAAATATAGGTATATTGTAAACTAATTACGAGCGTAGGCGCAAAATTTCGAGCCAATGCTTTTTAAATGCATTCATTTTATTCGAATCCTGAAAAAACTAATAAATATTTTTGAAAAATTTAACGCAGAATGAAAGTCCCTTAGAACAAACAAAAAGTTTCTTCTTTTGAATAATATATTTAAAATTAAAAATCACACTTAATTTTCTCTTTTTTTTCACCCCTGTAACTTATTAATATACCTAAACATTATAGAAGTTTTCAGGGACTTTCGGCCCTCGGTAATAATGTAATCTTTCATTCTGCGTTTAAATTTTTCAAAAATACTTAGGTATTAGTTTTCACAGGATTTGAAAAAAATTAATGCATTTAAAAAGCATTGTCCCGAAATTTTGCGCCTACGCTCTTGAGGTGTCACTATCATTAGGTAATGAAAACAACTTTAACGCTTTAATTTCATCAAACAAATCGTTGGAGTATATATTTATCCTTATTATCCTGATCTGTCAGTCATTCTTCAAGAACAGAACAACGTTTTAAAGATCGCTGTCACTTTGTATATGTCCCTAAAAAATCCTAAAATATTATCATACTAATTTAATAAGTCAAACTCGGTTTTTTAGAAAGCTTAAAGTTTGATCTATAACTTTTAAGAAAAAACTCATTTTAAAGACGGTTTTTGGATAATGACGGGTGTCATCCCGGTGTTCATAGTCGAACAGTTTTGGCTTAAATTTTTTCTCCTGACCGTTTGTAACGGTGGAAATTTTTCTTCAAATTCTTGAAATGATTGGTTGGATTGCTTAATTACTTGTTTTTATGCACTTGTTGCACGGTCCAGTGAACTGACCGGTTTAAAAACACCTCTGGTCTGGAGATTCATCGCTTTTATAGCGCTCCAGGCATTATTCATGTCTGAAGAGGAAAAATCAAGAAACCATCGGCTGACTTCTAACATGTTCTCGCAAATAGGAATCGTCAGTAACTTAATGATATACTAATAAAATTTCGTGTGTATTTATACCTAATCCTATGTAATGTCTCAACTTCTATTTTAAAATTAATTTTTGTTTTTTGTTTTTTTTTGCAATTTTTTTTGCAATTGTTGACCCTGGGTTTTGGCGCCCCTAAAGGATGGCGCCCGTGTGCATTGCACACTTTGCACATATGGTAGCGGGGCCCCTGAGATAAGTCACCAAATGGACGAAGAAGTATTGGCAGATAAAGAAAACGATGGTGCGATAACCTAAACAATTTAGGATAGGAGGCTAATATTGAAGAAGAAACAGGCTTTAAAGCCTACATACATGAAGGAAGAAGAAGAAGAAGATATCGCATATTTATATTTGTTTATACATTTAAAAATAATATTAAATATTAAATAGCGAAAACTCTTACCTCTTTATTCTGATAGCTGTATACTCCATCCTGAAAAGAAACACATGGACTCAATTATGCTGTACAACTTCCATTCAATTTAACAAACAAAAACATTTATGATTTATGAATCTAATATATTCTCGTATATTATTTTCAATAGAAATTGATGAATCATCTGAGTTAGATTGTTTATGCCAGGTGAATGAAACAATAAGATAATGTATGATAAATTGTTGAAAAATTATTAATGATAAACCAGTTGATTATGCTAATAAAAGTAGTAATTAGTGAATAACTAAACATTAACATTCAGATAACAGTTTACACTGAACATTAACATTCCAACTGCTGGTGAGTGACATAGAGAAAACATATTATATGTATAGTTGCCAAAAAATTATTGCAGAAAACCTTATTTTAAGCTTATTACAAAGTCGAAGGACGAAGTAGTTTTTAATCCTAATAGTAAATTATTAATATTGAAAATATTAAAAATATTACTAAACGACTTTTAAATTGAAAACTTATTGGTACACTTTCCTGGTGACACCTCCAAGACTTCTACAATTTGCAAGTCAAATGGATGCTGCAGTGAAGACGAGAGGGAAGGAATTCTACACTATGCAATTCACATTCCCCGTCTGCAGCTGGTAAAGTTCCAACGGAAAAATGCACCTAGTTACTCTACGGAGTAATACGACTATAAAATAAAAATGTATACCATTTTTATTCAGTTGCAATGCGAAGGCAAAACAATCTTACTTTTCAATTAGAATACGGAGTGCAGTCCAGTCCCTTGAATCGCGATTTTCGGCTCTTATTGGAGCCTTCATCGGAAAGAACGTAGGCACTGTTCTCCATATTTTAACTGATTCGCATCGAGATACATTTTTATTTTATAGCCGTATTACTCCGTAGAGTAACTAGGTGCATTTTTCCGTTGGAACCTTACCAGCTGGAGACAGGGGGTGTGAATTGCATAGTGTAGAATTCCTTCCCTCTCGTCTTCACTGCAGCATCCATTTGACTTGCAAATTGTAGAAGTCTTGGAGGTGTCACCAGGAAAGTGTACCAATAAGTTTTCAATTTAAAAATCTTTTAGTAATATTTTTAATATTTTCAATATTAATAATTTACTATTAGGATTGAAAACTACTTTGTCTTTCAATGCCAGATGGCGCTAGCCACCTACTATCATCACTTCAGTTGCAATGGGTGGGAAAACCTCTCGATGCGAATCAGTTAAAATATGGAGAACAGTGCCTACGTTCTTTCCGATGAAGGCTCCAATAAGAGCCGAAAATCGCGATTCAAGGGACTGGACTGCACTCCGTATTCTAATTGAAAAGTAAGATTGTTTTGCCTTCGCATTGCAACTGAATAAAAATGGTATACATTTTTATTTTTTTATTACAAAGTCATTTGCATTTAAGTGATATCGTTAAGTTTCGAGAGGTAAACATATTGAATATTAACATATAATTATTAAACGTACAATGGACTAACATTTATTACTTTCCACCTGTGCAAAAAATTTAACGACACCACTCAAATATAAATGACTTTGTAATGTGAAGGGTTTCTACAACGATTTGTTGGCAACTATACGAGCATATTAATGTCGATTTAAAAAAAAGAGACAACTTGTAGAAAACCGAACAGTTAATAAAATAGAAATAATAGAAATCAACCAAATAATTAAGAAAAGCTTCTGAAGACATAAGGAAGTACAAAATCACAGTTGAATGAAATACTACAAGAAAAGGGGGGCATGCGAGACTGGAAGAAGAAAACAAACGAAGGTAGAAATCTACTTACGAAACTAATTAATGATGGAAACGAGGAAATTACAGAAATTCAAAAAATAACCATCATGACAGAAAACTACCAAACATTGTACGATTTAACAGCAAAACCACCACCAGGACGAAAATCACTGAAAAATAGTAAAAATGTTGGATCTGAAGATATATCAGATGCGAAACAAAAAAATGCTAAAAAATTTTTTTTAATAAACGTATAGAAATAAGTGTGTAATAAGTAACCCACAGCTGGATTAAATGCTCTTATATTACTGATATTTGAAAACAGCAATACATATAAATTAGACAACTATAGATTTTCTTACCTATTAGCCAGTTATCAGTTTTGTATAAGTTGTTTGTAAAGGCATTACGATTAACAATCTGGATAGCTATCAGCCTCGGGAATTATACAGGGTGTAACAAAAATACAGGTCATAAATTAAATCACATATTCTGGGACCAAAAATAGTTCGATTGAACCTAAGTTACCTTAGTCCAAATATGCACACACAAAAAGTTACAGCCCTTTGAAGTTACACTATAAAAATCGATTTTTTCCGATATATCGAGAACTATTGGAGATTTTTTAATGAAAATGAACACGTGGCATTCTTATGGCAGGAAAATTTTAAAAATAAATTATAGTTAAATTTGTGCACCCCATAAAAATTTTATGGGGGTTTTGTTTCCTTAAACCCCCCAAACTTTTTTGTACGTTCCAATTAAATTATTATGGTGGTACCCTTAGTTAAACACAATCTTTTTAAAACTTTTTTGCCTCTTAATATTTTTTCGATAAACCAGTTTTAATCGAGATGCGGCTTCTTTTTTAATATGTTTACATAAAAATTTTATGTGGGTTCTGTGCCTTTAAACCCCCCCAAATGTTTGTGTACGTTCCAATTAAACTATTGTTGCGGCACCATTAGTTAAACAGGATGTTTTTAAAACTTTTTTGCCTCTTAGTATTTTTACGATGAGGCACCCTTTATCGAGATGTGGCTTCTTTTCTAAAATGGTTCAAAATATACCTCATGTACCTATGTGTGGCAGATTCGTGCAAATATTATAAGAATTATTGTGCATTTAATGGTAGAAGCACATAATTTGGACCACGTATACTACACCCATCGAGGTTCAAATTTAGATATAATTCCATCTCAGATTTTACCTTTAACAAAAATGGCGGGCATTCAAAATGGCGACTGTACATATGTGACTAATAGCCACGATAACTTTTGAACGAAAAGTTTGACGTCAACCAAATTTGCTATATAGGTTATTTTTTTGATGTGTAAGACCAAGGTCTTGAACCAGAAGAATCAATTTACAAGAAGTTGTGTTTTTCCTGATTTTTATGTAAAAACATGTTGTTTTTTTATTAATTCTTTCACCCTGTATGTATTAATTTTTCAAAAAGTTAATATCGGCGTTGAAAAGAGTGTAAAAGTATTATTTAGGAAATATTTTGAAGTCTTTAGTTATGTTAATTACCAATTAATAAATGCATAACGTATCTTCATATGTACCTATGAACCTATGTGCGACAGATTCGTGCAAATAATGAAATACTATAAGAATTATTGTGCATTTAATGGTAAAAGCATATAATATGGACCACACACACTACACATACAAAGATTCAAATTTACATATGAGGCCTCAGATTTTGTCTTTTACAAAAACGGCGGGCATTCAAAATGAATTTGCCGCACATAGGTACATGTGAAGATACGATATAGGCATTTATTAAATGGTAACTAACATAACTAAAAATTTCAAAATCTTTCCCAAAAAATATTTTTACACTGTCTTCAATGGCGGTATTACCTTTTTGAAAATTTAATATATACAGGGTGAAAGAATTGAAAAAAAAACAACATATTTTTACATAAAAAACAGGAAAAACACAGCTTCTGGTAAACCGATTCTTCCGGTTCAAGACCTCGATCTTATTCATCAAAAAAAAACCTTGATACCAAATTTGGCTTAAATCGGACTTTTCGTTCAAAAGTTATCATGCTATTATTCACATATGTGTAGCCGCCATTTTGAATGCTCGCCATTTTTGTAAAAGGCAAAATCTGAGATGGCCTCATATCTAAATTTAAACTTTTGTATGTGTAGTATATGTGGTCTAAATTATATGCTTCTACCATTAAATGCACATAATTCTTATAATATTTGCACGAATCTGCCACAAAAAGGTACATGTGAAGATACGTTATGCATTTATTAAATGGTAATTAACATAACTAAAAAGTTCAAAATATTTCCTAAAACATATTCTTATGCTCTTTTCAATGGTGGAATTACCATTTTGAAAAATTAATATAAACAGGGTGAAAAAATTGAAAATAAATTATTTACATAATATAAAATAGTTTTACATAAAAAACCAGAAAAAATACAACTTCTGGTAAACCGATTCTTCCAGTTCACGACATCGATCTTGTAAATCACAAAAAGAACCTATGTACCAAATTTGGTTGAAATAGGACTTTTCATTCAAAAGATATCGTGCTATTAGTCACATATGTATAGTCGCCCATTTTGAATGACCGCCATTTTTGTAAAAGGCAAAATCTGAGATGGCCTCATATCTAAATTTGAACCTTTATATGTGCAGTATATGTGGACCAAATTATATGCTTGTATCATTAAGGGCCGGTTGTTCGAACGCTAATCAACAATGATCATTATTAAATATTTAATTACTGTCACCAAAACTGTCAATGTCAACTTTGTTTGGGTCGCTGAAAACATAATTAATTACAATTATGAGATTTATTATTAATTATGTTAATAATTATTGTTATATTAATTGATTATAGTCTCAGAATTGTAATTAATTATGTTTTAACAATTGACATTGACAGTAATTAATTATTTGATAATGATCATTGTTGATTAGCGTTCGAACAACCGGCCCTTAATATGCAATTCTTATAATATTTGCACGAATCGGCCGCACTAATGGCATATATTGAGATAATTCTTTTTTTATATGAAAGGTATTAAAAAGTTCTGGTGCACTATTTGTTTATAAATTATGAAATTGTTTAAACAATATGTTTTTTTAAATTTTTGTTTTGAATAGAAGATGTTCCTTAAAATGGGAAGCATTTTGAAGATTACAAACAGTAGGTATTTAAATCTAACTTCGCAAATAGGTAGTTTAAAGGCAGAAACTTTCGATGAGTAAGCACCTACATACGTATTGTCGGTTCTGACATACGGAAAAATGGGCTTTTAACAACAATTTAATCCACAGATTTTAAGTGACTCAGAGCTATGGAATGGGGAATGTTCAAAGATTAAGAAGATGTAAGAAGACGATCAAAAGTAACAAATGGTATCCAAAAGATTTTCATGTTAAAATGGAACTGGGCAGGATACATAGGCAGAATGAAGGACACCCGTTGGACGAAGCGATTTGATGAATGGTGATCAAGAGCAAATAAGAGAAGTAGATGTTGACTTCACACCAGATGAACTGATGATATCAAGCAAAAGGTTTTGACATTAAAGACAAATGACAACGCCTTCATCTCAAAGGCTTTGGTCGTTGCTTACAGCTGTAATAGCTGTGCAGTGAGTCATTAAATGAAAACTGTTACATCCGTCCTCAGTACGGATTAGCGCAAAAGCGTAACAAATATCATTTCTAGTAACTTGTTCTTTAACAAAAAGAAAAACCTAAATGGAGTGGAGTAAAATCTTAAATCCAACGGCTACAACGATACAGACAAGGATTGAAAAGAAGAAGAAGGGTATCTATAAAAATAATCTAAATTTTCATTTTATTTTTTTTTGTAGGTATATCTACGGTGTCAAAAAATATAATAACCATTTATAATTCATGCAGATTCCGAATTATTACCAAAAATATCCCGTGCAACTGATACACCTACCTACATAAAACCAATTCTCTGTTTACCTTCTGACAGAATCAGTTTTACTCATTTGTGTGATTTAGGCATTTGGAATGGACCCTTTCCAGCGGCTCTAATTGTACACAGTTGCTGTACATGTTTCCTTCAATGATTGAGTGAGCACGATCCTCCTGTAAACACTCTCTTAGGCCAACATTTTACTAATTTATCTGACCTAAAAGTATTTTTGTGTGTCGCAATATGCGAATGTAAAGGTTAGCGCGATGTAACCGAAATGTATACAAGGGTTGTGGCATTTTAAACGAAGTCGCATCCTATATTTTTTTCCTTACTGTTTTCAAAATAAACTCTAAATTTAAAATCCATGTTCACTTTTTTGTTATAGAGCTGTTTAGGAAGGTAAATAAAGAATGTAGTCACGAGGAAATGTTATATTGAAGTTTTATTGAACTAATATATCTATGACCCAGAAGAACATCCAAACTATAACCAATTATAGCGTAGGTACACTCATTTAGCAACAGAAGAAGCACTGGGTAAATGTGACGACAACCATAAAACAATTATAGCCCGATCAAAGAACAATCTGACCCCAAAAAAAAAAATAAAGGAAGGATGAAAATTTGGAAATAGGTAGTTGAAATTGTCTATTATTATATAAAAAAAAGTTTACAATTCTACATCCCCTCCATTTTACAAAAATTGGGAAATACGGGCTGAAAAATATTTTCTCGTGAGTGAAAAAATATCCGTTCAAAATAGGCCCGGAATTGGATAAAATGACTAATTCTAAGCAACTTTTGTTCTATAGAGTTTTTTCACTATACTTTTCGAGTTATTTGCGAGTGAATATGTTCATTTTTAACAAAAAAAACATGTTTATAGACGGTTTTTCGCAGATAACTCAAAAAGTAAGTACTCTAGCGAAAAAAATATTCTTAGTAAAAATATAGCTTATAAAAAATGAGGGATAGGAGGGAATATTAGAAACTAAAAGAGTAAATAAACGAAAGACAGGGCAACCTATAAATAGTTGGATATATGAAATTATAAAAGTAGTTAAGACAGACGACGAACTACACAGAAATGAAAATGATATCGATACATAAAATAAGTAACAAAAGATAGGTCTGGACAGTGGCGGCTGGTCAGAGGAGGCAAGGGAGGCTTAGCCTCCCCATACATTTTTTACATATGCTACACTGTTTTCTTTACTTTGCTATTTTGCGTCGCGTTAGAGATAACGGCAAAATTTATTTTGAACAAGTTGTTCTAAATAATGTTCTAACCCCACATACCAAATTTACCCCACATACCCAGGATCCTAAAACTGGAGAGGAGGCTGCTGGCCGGAAAATCTCACTTGCTAATGCTCCGCGCAGCCCAGCAGCGTTTACGGAGACCCGGTCTCCTTAGAGCTGCATTATAGTTTAACGCACAAGCTGCCCGGAGATTGGGCACGGGCGGCTAATCGGCCAGCAGCCTCCTCTGCAATTTTAGGATCCTGACTACAAATAATGAAAAAACTAAAAGTGCGAATTGTGTGATGAAATTTGGTATGTGGGGTTAGAATAATATTTGTAACAACTTGTTCAAATAACTTTTTCCTATATCTGTAATGCAAAGCAAAATATCAGTAATTTACCGTGATTTTGGATTCGCAGTAGGCCGCTTTTAGAATTAAAAAAATTCAGTTGAGTATCTTAAAAAATGTGAACCTTCAACCTGTATGGACTGCAAAAGTTCAAATCTGTATTTATTTTGATATGCATATCTACTTATAGAGATAGAATTGTTAACAAATAAACGGCACAAACTTTGGTAACACACTTTTACAATTTGACTAACTATTTTTAAAATGATATGATAATGATATTATGAAATTATGAATTATGGTGATATTATAAAATGTAAATAAAAAATGGTCGAAAAAATGGGGCCTTAAATTAGATTTTTTTGACGGATTTTTTTTGCTAGTGCAAATTTGTCTAGATATTTTACAGTTAGGTATAGCCTCCCCTATGGCAAAAATCACGAGCCGCCACTGGGTCTAGATCCCGCGTACCAAAAAAAAGTTGATTAATAGCAAGCTGAAAATTTGTTAATAGCTTAAGGGTGTCTAGTCGGACAAACTTTGATATACTGGAACACTGGAACAGGGGAAGTTTTAATTGTGGAACAGGTTAAAAATTTGGAACGTCAGACTACGAAAAAGTCCCATGTATTTTGTCGGACAGAACTTCCAATTGATTTGTTACCCTTTCATAAAACTCTCATGCAACAATCAGACTGCTATTACTAACCAACATGATTTCTGCCATTTGACATGTTCTTCATGTTCCACTCATTAAAATGCCATGTTGGTAATACACACCAGTCTGATTTTTGCATGAGAGTTTAATGAAAGGGCAGCACATCAATTGGAAGTTCTGTCCGACAAAATACATGTGACGTTTTCGTAGTCTGACGTTCCAAATTTTTAACCTGTTCCACCATTAAAACTTCCCATGTTCCAGTGTTCCCATCTATCAAAGTTTGTCCGACTAGAAACCGTTAAGCTATTAACAAATTTTCAGCTTGCTATTAATCAACTTTTTTTCTTATTCGGGATCCAGACCTAACAATAGACACCAACACAACAAAAAATCGGATACCCTAGGTCCTTAGGAGATAAAAGGAGTTCATTAAGAGAAGAAGAAGAATTTATGAACAATCTAGTTTTGCAAAGTGTTTAGTAATCGCTAAAAAATACGTTAAATGATGTTTTTTAAAATAAAAAATAACTTAAATTCTCTATTTTCTGATAAACACACATTTTTTGTAGGTACCTACATAATAATAAACACTCGTCTTTGTATCACTGAAATTAATTTTTTAAGAAAGTAAATGATATTTAAGTGCAGTCCCCGAAAACAGTTGTATTCATTACATTGACTTGAAACGAATCAGATAAAACCACATAAAACGTATAATTTTCAAGTAGCTACTATCTCCTTGCCGTAATGACACTCGAGCAACCAACTGGTGATTATGTTGATCGCTCCAAAGAGCTGGAGGATAGAACCCATCATTATGGGGCAGGTGACGCGCCTCTATTAATTTTTAAAATTACACTATCCGTTTTTGAAGTATAACTTCATAAATATGATAAAGGGAGTGTTTAGCGGCAATCAAAAGAATATTAGGTGGAAAACGACTATTTTTTTTGAGTAGGTGGCAAGGATTATAAAATGTTTTTATGAAATATTATTCTTGTGAAGATGTATAATCAATATTAAATGTTTCTTCTTGGTATTGGTGTTTTTTATAAAGTTCTATAAATTATTGACATGTTATTTTAGGCATCAGGACACAAGACAATTAAAATCAGTTATTGACTAGGTATATTATATTTTCAGATATCAGAAGTGAAAATACAAGACACCCGAGTATACAGGGGTATAGAATGTGGATCAGATCATTACTTACTGAAATCTCGAGCTTAAATTTCCTATTAACAAAATTATTTTGGCAGACTAACGTAGTCCAAAGTGGACGTAATGTTATAGTAGAGTACTCACATATTCCTGGAAGCAATCCATTGTCATCGACATTAAGTCGCATTATTTTCACATATTTATAATGTAGATTGAACATTTAATCCAACCATTGTTTGGTTTTGTGGCTATATAGCAAGGACAATGGGTTCACTGAAGATGGACTGATAAGTCCGAAAACGTTTTGCACAATCAATGTAATCCTATTGGATTTTTTAGAATTTTCAATTCTTAATTATATTTTATACCAATTACACAATCACGACGTTTTACTTCACGTTAAAAGTTACTTTAATATATTGGTTCCATTGTCATAACACAAGATAAAAAGTCAATACCAGAAACGTCCTGACAAAATGAGAATGCCAACATTGTATCTTCTGTACTACAGAGGTATCAACGTGTTAAATACTACTACAAAACTTACAATTAAAATTCTACAAGAACCAATGAATCAGAGGATAAGTTTAGCAATATTCGTCATAAAGCAAATTACTGAGAAATCACTAGAGGATAATAGACCAGGATTTCTATGTCTGATTGACTTGAAGAAAGCATCTGATAGAGTAAGACTCAAAGATGTAATTTATCTTCTGCATAATAGAGAAATCCCCCTAGATATCATAAAAGCTATTGAAAACATCTACCTAAACAACAAAATGGAAGTCAGAATAGACGGACAACTTACAGATCCTATAGACATAGGCAGCGGAATAAGACGGGGAGACGCATAAGTCGTATATGCTTTTCAATTTAATCATGGATGAAATCATCAAAAGCGTCAAAAATGAAGAGGATGCAGAAGAATGGGAAACAAAGAAGTAAAAATACTCTGTTACGCAGACGACGCGACGCAATACTGATAGCCCAAGACGAAGATAGTCTGCAACGATTAGTTCACAAAATTAACATAAGAGCAAAAGAATTATCTTATATGTATTAAATTATTAGACGAAGTAGTTTTTAATCCTAATAGTAAATTATTAATATTGAAAATATTAAAAATATTACTAAAAGATTTTTAAATTGAAAACTTATTGGTACACTTTCCTGGTGACACCTCCAAGACTTCTACAATTTGCAAGTCAAATGGATGCTGCAGTGAAGACGAGAAGGAAGGAATTCTACACTATGCAATTCACATCCCCCGTCTGCAGCTGGTAAAGTTCCAACGGAAAATTGCACCTAGTTACTCTACGGAGTAATACGACTATAAAATAAAAATGTATACCATTTTTATTCAGTTGTAATGCAAAGGCAAAACAATCTTACTTTTCAATTAGAATACGGAGTGCAGTCCAGTCCCTTGAATCGCGATTTTCGGCTCTTATTGGAGCCTTCATCGGAAGGAACGTAGGCACTGTTCTCCATATTTTAACTGATTCGTATCGAGAGGTTTTCCCACCCATTGCAACTGAAGTGATGATAGTAGGTGGCTAGCGCCATCTGGCATTGAAAGACGAAGTAGTTTTCAATCCTAATACTAAATTATTAATATTGAAAATATTAAAAATATTACTAAAAGATTTTTAAATTGAAAACTTATTGGTACACTTTCCTGGTGACACCTCCAAGACTTCTACAATTTGCAAGTCAAATGGATGCTGCAGTGAAGACGAGAGGGAAGGAATTCTACACTATGCAATTCACATCCCCCGTCTGCAGCTGGTAAAGTTCCAACGGAAAAATGCACCTAGTTACTCTACGGAGTAATACGACTATAAAATAAAAATGTATACCATTTTTATTCAGTTGCAATGCGAAGGCAAAACAATCTTACTTTTCAATTAGAATACGGAGTGCAGTCCAGTCCCTTGAATCGCGATTTTCGGCTCTTATTGGAGCCTTCATCGGAAGGAACGTAGGCACTGTTCTCCATATTTTAACTGATTCGTATCGAGAGGTTTTCCCACCCATTGCAACTGAAGTGATGATAGTAGGTGGCTAGCGCCATCTGGCATTGAAAGACGAAGTAGTTTTCAATCCTAATACTAAATTATTAATATTGAAAATATTAAAAATATTACTAAAAGATTTTTAAATTGAAAACTTATTGGTACACTTTCCTGGTGACACCTCCAAGACTTCTACAATTTGCAAGTCAAATGGATGCTGCAGTGAAGACGAGAGGGAAGGAATTCTACACTATGCAATTCACATCCCCCGTCTGCAGCTGGTAAAGTTCCAACGGAAAAATGCACCTAGTTACTCTACGGAGTAATACGACTATAAAATAAAAATGTATACCATTTTTATTCAGTTGCAATGCGAAGGCAAAACAATCTTACTTTTCAATTAGAATACGGAGTGCAGTCCAGTCCCTTGAATCGCGATTTTCGGCTCTTATTGTAGCCTTCATCGGAAGGAACGTAGGCACTGTTCTCCATATTTTAACTGATTCGTATCGAGAGGTTTTCCCACCCATTGCAACTGAAGATGATAGTAGGTGGCTAGCGCCATCTGGCATTGAAAGACGAAGTAGTTTTCAATCCTAATAGTAAATTATTAATATTGAAAATATTAAAAATATTACTAAAAGATTTTTAAATTGAAAACTTATTGGTACACTTTCCTGGTGACACCTCCAAGACTTCTACAATTTGCAAGTCAAATGGATGCTGCAGTGAAGACGAGAGGGAAGGAATTCTACACTATGCAATTCACATCCCCCGTCTGCAGCTGGTAAAGTTCCAACGGAAAAATGCACCTAGTTACTCTACGGAGTAATACGACTATAAAATAAAAATGTATACCATTTTTATTCAGTTGCAATGCGAAGGCAAAACAATCTTACTTTTCAATTAGAATACGGAGTGCAGTCCAGTCCCTTGAATCGCGATTTTCGGCTCTTATTGTAGCCTTCATCGGAAGGAACGTAGGCACTGTTCTCCATATTTTAACTGATTCGTATCGAGAGGTTTTCCCACCCATTGCAACTGAAGATGATAGTAGGTGGCTAGCGCCATCTGGCATTGAAAGACGAAGTAGTTTTCAATCCTAATACTAAATTATTAATATTGAAAATATTAAAAATATTACTAAAAGATTTTTAAATTGAAAACTTATTGGTACACTTTCCTGGTGACACCTCCAAGACTTCTACAATTTGCAAGTCAAATGGATGCTGCAGTGAAGACGAGAGGGAAGGAATTCTACACTATGCAATTCACATCCCCCGTCTGCAGCTGGTAAAGTTCCAACGGAAAATGCACCTAGTACGGAGTAATACGACTATAAAATAAAAATCTATACCATTTTTATTCAGTTGCAATGCGAAGGCAAAACAATCTTACTTTTCAATTATAATACGGAGTGCAGTCCAGTCCCTTGAATCGCTAGCCACCTACTATCATCACTTCAATTGCAATGGGTGGAAAAACCCCTCGATACGAATCAGTTAAAATATGGAGAACAGTGCCTACGTTCCTTCCGATGAAGGCTCCAATAAGAGCCGAAAATCGCGATTCAAGGGATTGGACTACACTCCGTATTCTAATTGAAAAGTAAGATTGTTTTGCCTTCGCATTGCAACTGAATAAAAATGGTATACATTTTTATTTTATTAAATTATTATTAAATATGACAATTTCATCTCAGAAAACTAAAACAGTAGTAATTAATAAAGAACCAATCATATGTGGGTAACAATAGAAATTGATGGTATCAGTAGGTACTGAATAAGCAATGGCAAAAAATACCTTGGAATTATGTTGTCAAGCTACGGAGACCTGGATAAAGAAGTGAAAAGTCAAGTACAAAAAGCAGATAGACTGGCAGGGTGTCTTAATAACACTATATGGCGAAACCGACAAATTAACACTGAGATAAAGTCAAGAATTTATAAAGCTAGGGTAAGATCAATTATGACATATGCATCAGAAATAAGACCCGATATAGCCACAATACAAAGACTACTAGAAACGGCAGAGATGAGAGCACTAAGAAGAATTACAGGAAATACATTGAGAGATCGAAAGAGGAGTGAAGACCTAAGAAGACAATGTAACGTACACTGCATAAACGAATGGACACTAAATGGAAAAAAAGAATGGAATAACCACATAATCAGGATGGGGGAGACACGTGTGCTCAAAATAGCAAGAGATAAATCACTAATCGCTAGAGGAAGTATCGGCTGACCGCGCAAAATATGAAGTGACAAGTGACAACCTTCCATTGAAGTATCAATCCGCCAATGAACAAGCAGAATTGCGTATAAAGAGGAGGAAGAAGAAGAATCTCCTGTATAAAGCAAAGGTTTCTCATCGTCCAAAGTACGAAGAGCAGCTGCTAAATATGTAGATAAATAAAAAAACTCAATAACGCCACTCACTGTACAACACGGAACCAAATCTTTCGAAGTTAAAACCAGAAAAAGTATTCGGCGTTATATGTCAGTCGACTCACCAAAAAACTGCCCCACTGCCCACCCTATAAAAAAGAAAGTCCGTTAGACAGTAGCCTCGACTGGAATACCTGGAGTGCTAGAGGACATTATAGTCCATTCTTTCACGGTTTTTGCTCTAAATTTTAAAGAACCGCTTGGATTGACATGAAATTTTTCATACGCATAGCTTACATGTCAAAGAAAAAAAGTGATATTGTGCCGACGTGTGCTTTTGCCCTGGGGGTGACTTTCGACCCCTCTTGGGGGTGAAAAAATATATGTCCAAAACAACTCCGGAAATGGGTAAACTGACTAATTTTAAGTAACTTTTGTTCTATAGAGCTTTTTCGCCAAGTCAACACTTTTCGAGTTATTTGCGAGTGAATATGTTCATTTTTCAACACAACAACCACATTTTTTGACGGTTTTTCGCAAATAACTCAAAAAGTAAGTACTTTGTCGAAAAAAACCGTTCTGAGCAAAAATATAGCCTATAAAAAAGTAAAAAAATGGTGTACGCGCTAGGTCTCTGGATCTCGTAGAACCAGAGTTATAGCCAATGAAATATAGATTCATATTCACCAAATTTCAAATAGAATATTTCGACGTGAAATATCCAAAAAATTAAGCACTTTTTGGGGAAAACCCATTTTAACTTTTTTAAACTGTTTAAAAAAAGCTTTATTTCTGTTTTTACGAAAAGTTTCTAGCATTAAATTTAAGCAACTTACGCTCAAAATAAAGTTGGTCCCTTTTGTTGTTGCAAAAAAAAATCGGGAAGACCACCCCCTAATTAGCAACTTAAATGAAATTAATCGTTGCCGCTCCATAAATTATTTTACTTATATTGTGTTTATATGATCTGTAAGTTTCATCGATTCAAAGTGTTTATTTTTGAAAAAATTTGGTTTCAAAATAAAATTTTTAAAAATTTAAATTTTGAAAAATATGCTTTTTTTCAAAATAACTTAAAAATTGTTAGAGATACCAAAAGTCTCGTAATACAAAAAAAGTCAGATTTGCTTTTCTGAATATCATGTATTTTTTTGTTTTTCTGTTAGACAAAAATTGATCAAGATTTGGTGTTTCTAAATTTGCATACATTCGTGATCAGTGACTCGTTCAACCCCTTTTAACTACAGCCGTTTCAATAATAAGGACTTTGAACCGATGAAACTTACAGATCATATAAACAATATATACACGAGTCAAGAAACTTGTGAAGTCGTTACGATTAAGTTCATTTAAGATACTAATTAGGGGGTGATTTTCTCGATTTTTTTACCAAAACCAAAAGGGACTAACTTTATTTTGAGCGTAACTTGTTTAATTTTGATGTTAGAATTTTTTTTTATAAAACAAAAATAAAGCTTTTTTTAAACACTTTAAATAAGTTCAAATGAGTTTTCCCCGAAATGTGCTTCGTTTTTGGTTATTTCACGTTAAAGTATTCCACTTGGAATTTGACGAATATGAACCTATATTTCATTAGCTGTAACTCTGCTTCTACTAAATAAAAAAACGTGATATAATCACTATTTTTTTAAATTTTTTATAGGCTATATTTTTGCTAAGAATGCTTTTTCGACAAAATACTTACAATTTGAGTTATTTGCGAAAAACCGTCTAAAAGCGTGGTTGTTTTGTTGAAAAAATGAACATATTCACTGCCAAATAACTCGAAAAGTATTGACTTAGTGAAAAAACTCTATAGAACAAAAGTTACTTTAAATTAGCCAGTTTACCCATTTCCTGACTTTGTTTGGACGAATATTTTTTAACCCCCATGAGGGGGTGAAAACCACCCCAAGGGCAAAAGCACATATCGGCACAATATCACTTTTTTTCTTTGACTTGTTAGCTGTGTGTATGCCAAATTTCATGTCAATCGAAGCGGTTCTTTAAAATTTAAAGGTTTTGCAATATTTTACCGTTAATGAATGGACTATTATTGGAACTGTCGTACCTCCAGTAAGAACCATCAAAATAAAGTGATTATTCACAAACTACTTTTTATACTAGGTCTCTTTTTAACTCACAGAAATTAGTATCGCAAAATTAAGCCGCATTTCCATAGAAATCATAATAAGTTAAACAAGGAGAAACAATATCGAATGACTTTGATAGCTTATGAATTTTGACGTTTATAATATTATTTTCAATGACAGTTACAGTTTTTTTATTTATTTGCTTTTATTGTTTATTTTTTTATAAATCAACAAAGTCTTATTTATTGATCAATAAAGTTTATTTGGTTTTATATTTATAAAAAATAAATATAATATTTCATTTAAATAAAGGAAGAGTTGCAATACTGACTTTTGGGTCCCCAGACAAACACGAGTATTAGTAACACCGTAGTGTTGATAACTCAATTTGTGAAAAATTTGCATTTGTATCACAGTTTTCCTAAAGGTTTGATATATTAAAAATATTAATTGTTTTTTTTTATGTATTTCATTTGATATTTTTGTATTTCTCAACTAGGAGCAGCATTTTTAATCCAGCTGGATTTTTGCAAGATTGGCCTGAATCCAGCTGGATCCAGCCCGAATCTATCAAAATGTGGAATCAAACTAAAAACACGATTTTAATGTTTTTTTTTGTCTATATGCTAAATTTCTAAACAACAGAAACATTAATTATTTAGTTTTTTGAAAGTGATACCTTAAAACAGCGTTTCCCAAACTTATTTTTCCGTGGCCCGGTTATTTTTGTGTTTATCCTCCGTGACCCACTAATTTTTTTTGCATACCCTGGTGTGTGTGTACAAGAAAACATATTTAAATATTTATTACAGTTTGATTTGATTCAAACTACGTATGAGCAATATCTAGATGGATTGTAAATAGGTGATTTGTCCTAGCCCATAGAAGCGGAAGTTCTGTTCTTGTGTGGAGGACCTTCTCGGGTATTGTTGCCTTGTAAGTGGTCCACAAGGTAAAGGACTTAATTAACTCATGATATGACACTTAGTTCTATAAAATACGGTAGGTTGTTTTGAGAGATTGTATATTTTATATATGGTTTCTTAAACAAACTTGACATAATGGGCGACAGCAATACAAAGAAATCTTCCACTAGTAGTATAACTACTAGTGGAGGCTTTGACACGTTTCTTTCGTCACAAGTAGAGGAGGGGTCAAATTATAATATAAGAAATAGCGTAGAATTAAGTGGAGGAATGGATTTAAGTGTAGGTCTAACTGAAAAGGTTCTAACAACAGAAAATAAAATAAAAGACTTATTTAACTTCATTGAAGGGGAAATGGACCTCGGTAAGAGAATAAACAAAACAGGAAAAGATACACTCAAAACAAAACTTATGTCCTTAACTATAGAATTAGCCAATATGGAAGGTCAAATTAAAATTTTAAAGGAAGAAAATACTAGACAAAGAATTGAAAATGAAGACTTAAGACATAAAATAACAAAAATGCAGGGAGAAAAGCTATCGTATGCAAATATAACTGCAAAACCTATAAATTACAAAGCTGATAATAAACAATTAATTGAAACAAACAAAAAGATAAATACTCTGTTCATCACCAGTGAGACTGCACAGACTGGAAGGAAGGTGCAGGAAGAATTCACAAAACTCTTAGATCCAAGAAAAACAAAAATAAAAATTAATAAAATGAGAACCACTGGAAAAATTTTAATAATAGAAACTCCAACAAAAGAAGATTTAGAATCTATAAAAAATAATGATAAAATAAAACAAAATTTTAAATGCGAATTACAAAGAAAAAGAAAACCCTTAATAATTATGTATGATATATCTAGTAATGAAAAAGAAGAAACCATCAAAGAATGCATATATGCACAAAATTTTGATGATATTCCAAGAGAGGAATTTGATCAGAATTTTAATATAAAATTTAAAACTGGACAAAGAAATAAACCTACTGTTCATTATGTAATAGAGGCTTCACCTCAAATCAGACAAAGATTGATCTCAAATAAAATTTATGTAGGATTTACAAGTATAAACTCAAAAGACTACTTAGTAGTACCAAAATGTTTAAGATGTAATGATCTGGGACATGTGAGTAAACACTGCACCAAACAGACAGTGTGTGGTCACTGTGGTGATGAACATGAAAATAGAAATTGCAACAAAACTAACCAACCCAAAATTTGCGTACCTTGTAAAAATAGAGGTAAGTTATGTAACAAAGATAAAAAAGAATGTCCAACATATAAACTGCTTCTAGAACGTTTAGTTCAGAAAACAGATTTTGGCACACAATAATTATGAAAATATATAAAAATCAAATAAATATTATATCAAAATCTAAAATAATACAAAATCTAAATATCATAATGTATATATATTTTGACATTCAAATATATGTGTATAATAATTTATACCTTAATAACCTAATATATAAAAGTCTCTGTAATACATTGGTCAAAAACAAAATCGAAGAGATAGCAAAGCATACTTTAACTGCTCTTTATATAATACATTGTATCGGATGTGGAGTACGGAGTCTGGATTATAAATATCTTTTAATCACTAAAATATATATAAAAATCAAAATAAGATTAATGAATATTAAATTAATAAAAAAAAAATAAATAAAATATAAATGGCTAATCATTCATTCAAAATAAATATTGGACAAATAAATGGAATGCGCAGTGCAACCGTAATACATGAAATAAGGAAATTAGCAGAAGAAAAAAATCTTGATATTATTTGCATTCAGGAACCATACACAAAATTGAATAAAGTCCCACACATGCCTATAACTGCACAATGTGCGAGCGTAGGAGATAATCCTATGGCTGTAACCATAATTTTTAACAAAGATATGAAAATTCTATTACTAAGGCAATATAGCAATCGACATTGTGTATGTTTAGAACTTCTAACTAAGGCAGGGAAAATAATTATCGCGAACTTGTATTGTCAGTTCAGTGAAGACATAGACGATTACGTGGAACAGATGAGAGCTATATTCATAGCATACCGAAACGAACGAGTTGTGATTGTGGCGGATGCTAATGCTAAATCAGTATTATGGAATTCAAATCAAACAGATCAGAAAGGTACATTAGTTGAAGAGATGATAAATGAACTTCAACTAATAGTTCATAATAAACCAGGAAATCCATCGACTTTCCAGAATAGAGCAGGTGCATCTAGTAACATAGATATAACTCTATCGAATGTCACAGCAGCAAACCTAGTTCTAGACTGGAAAGTAGTTGAACATGCAACAACAAGTGATCACAATCTCATAACGTTCAATTTGAGTAACCTACAGCCACGTAATACGGAAATGTCTTCGTTGAGATACAATATAAGAAAAGCGAATTTTGAACTACTTAGGTCTGAATTCCGTGCACCACGTCTGATACAAAGAGGAGATAATATAAATACTGCTACAAAAGAATTAACTAAAGCAATTAGAAAAGCAATGGATACAGCAATTCCAAAAATATCCAATAATAAAAAGTAAAAGACTTTGCCTGGAAGGAAAACCTCACGAGAATGAGAAGCAGAGTAAGATATGCGCGAAAGCGATATCAACGATGTAGTATCTTTCTCGAGAGGCAAATACTTCTAGGAGAGTATAGAAGATTAAAAAACGAATATAAAGAAGAAATACATATAACTAAAGCGAAAAGTTGGGAAGCTTTTTTTTCTAGACATTTAGAATTAGATATGTGGGGTGTCCCATACAAAATTGTATCTAAAAAACTTAAATGTCCAACAATGCTTTCTACTTTACAAAAAGCAGATGGTTCATATACAAAAAGTTGGGAGGATTCAGCTGATACACTACTAGATGTATTACTACCTCCTGACGACTTAGAAAATGAAACAATAGAACAAAAAAATATTAGAACACTGATGATACAAGAGTATGAGATACCAGAAGAAAGACAGTTAGAAGAATTTACTGAAGAAGAAATATATGAATGTTTGAAAAACATGAAAAGAAAAAAGGCTCCTGGGCCAGATAACATTCATGTAGAAATTCTTCAGGCACTTTCAGAGTACTTAATACCAATACTCACTTCTTTATATAATGAATGTCTAAGACAACAAAAGTTTCCCAACAACTTTAAACAAGCTGAAGTTATAATTATAAGTAAAGGAGAAGATAAAGATCCAACTTTACCTAAATCTTATAGACCAATATGCTTACTAAACACAATGGGGAAATTACATGAAAAATTACTTTGTAAAAGACTAAATCAAATAAGACACGAAACTGGACTTCATCCAAATCAATATGGCTTTAGGGAAGGAAAATCAACAGAAGATGCTATTAATAAAGTTTTTAATATCATTGGGGGGAGCACAAAGAAGTATGTTTTGATTATCTTTATAGATGTTTCTGGAGCTTTTGACAATTTATGGTGGCCGGCATTATTCGAAAGACTTCGACAGATGCATTGCCCCAGAAACTTGTACGGGAGTTTCAGAAACTATTGTCAAGACCGATATGCCAGCTTAAGTTGTCCAATGGATAAAAATACGAGACATATAACTAAAGGTTGTCCACAAGGTTCAGTGTGTGGACCTATTTTTTGGGACATACTGTTAGAAGAACTGCTGGAACGGTTAGCTGTGGATCCTGAAGTTCTAGGGAGCATAGCGTATGCGGATGATTTGCTGCTTATCATAGATGCTAATTCAAGAAGAGAACTAGAAATAAAATCAAATGGAGTACTTGAAAACATAAATGAATGGATGAAAAAAGTTAAACTAACTATATCAGAAACAAAAACAACATATAGCCTTATAAAAGGAAGACTTGAAAGAAATCCAAGTATACAAATAAGGGGAAAGGCAATAAAAAGAACAAAAATAACTAGATATCTTGGTATCATAATCGATGAACCAAGACTCTTTACAAACCATATAAATAGCGTCTGTGAGAAGGCAGCGAAAGTCATGCATTGCATTGCAAGCCTAGCACAAAGGGAATATAGAATTCCGTTCCAGCATATGCGCGTATACCTGAGTACGATACTTGCCTCAATTGTAGGGTACGGTGCAAGTGTATGGGCACACAGACTAACAAATAATACAAATATTGAAAAACTGAATAAAGCACAAAGAGGTTTCCTTGTTAGAATGACAGGAGCCTTCAGTACTACAGCAACATCAGCTTTAACAGTCTTGACTGGTGTAATGCCCATGCACTTGGAAGCACAAAAACGTGCATGTAGATATTGGCAAAGAAAAGAAAATTATGAAAAAATAATGCAATTAATGGGAATAGAAATCAGAACAAAAAGACAATTAGAAGAAATATTAAATAGAAAATGGCAAAACGAATGGAATAATTCACCTAAAGCAAGACGTCTCTATAATTTCATTCCAAATTTAAATAATATACCAAATTATTTTAACCCAAAAAAAGGATTAATACATTTTCTTACAGGGCACGGTCCGTACCCTACATACCTACATAGATTTAACTTAAAAGACAATGAATATTGTGAATGTGGAGAAATAGGCACACCAGAACACATAGTATTTATTTGCGAAAGACAAACAAATACACAAGAACTACAAAGAATGAGAAGAGACCTTCTTGGCATAAATATAGAAAATATAATACAAAATGAAGAATTATTTAATACATTAAACAATTTAGCGGACATAATATCAAAGAAACAATTAGAATTATATAATATTAGACGAAGAAGAAATCAAGTAAATAATATCCAACCTCTTTGAATTTAAATAAGAAATTATACAAAAAAAAATTAAAATTACCTATAAAAATATAAAATAAAATATTGGAATAATTAAATAAATATTTATATAATAAAAAATTAAAAATTAATATCAAATATAAAATAAAATAAATCAAAAATAAAAAAATTATTAATCAAACAAAAAAAAATAAACTAAAAGCCTGAAATTTTAAAACTCAATGGTCTGAGGCTCACCGAAATACCATTAAGAATATCATAAAGTCGATTAGACCTGCACTTAAAGTTATTCGTGACTATTTTTAGATGAAGAATGCTGGCATTTCTCATCTGAGAATGAGAAATGGGAGCACTTTTATAAAAATTATATGTTCAAAAAAAAAATTAATAATTTATATTTTGTTTATTGGTTTTTGTTTATTTGTTATTATTTGTTCATTAGAATTATTTATTAGAATTGTTTACAATTTGTAGTTTTCATAATTAGTAGTAGATTAGGGCTATTGTTAATTAGTCAAATATAGAAAATTCTTAAAATAATAATAATGTAAAGATAAACTACTGTAATCCCATCAGGAAACGACCTGGATTAGTCACAAGAGGCCAGGTCATTTGTATAGTACTATAAATAAATAAATATAAATAAATAAATAAATAAATTTATTACAGTTATATTTTAATAAAGAATCATTAGCTCAAACAATGTGTGTTTTGTATTTTATTGGCACTGGTTTTTCACAACCAACTGGCCAGTTTAGCTCAAACAAAAATATAATAAAAAAAAATAAAAATCAAATACTTTATTAATGAGAAATATCGTTTTTGGTTAAAAACTTCATTTTTGGAGGAAAAATGATAATTTTATGCTCAGCTCTGCTCCGGTTCGACTTCCCAACGATTCCTATACTTATTTTTGAGGAAAGCCAGTGTTGAAAACCCTTCTTCTACGGCACTACAGCCCAAATTGAGCCTTAGCCTGCTCTTCTCCATACACGGACTCCTAAACGGGCTTGTCCGTCGCTGTTTACTGTGTCTTCCCAGCGCTTTCTTGGCTTTCCAACCGGCCTCTTTCACTGTATTCTAGCATTTAGTGCTCTTTTTGGTAGCCTATCCTCTCCCATTCTTATCACATGTCCGGCCCATTGCAATCTTTGCACTCTAATGAAGTCTGACAGGGGTGCTTCCTTATAAAGATGATAAAGTTCGTTGTTGTATCGACTTCTGAAGATTCCGTTTTCCCTCACAGGTCCTAGTATTCTCCTCAATACTTTCCTTTCGAATGTGTCGAGTTTGTTTTTGGATGTTTCTTTCAGGACCCAGGCTTCCCTGCCATAGCATGTTATTGGTCGAATTATAGTTTTATAGATTCTCATCTTTGCATTTCGGTGAACACTTTTAGACCGTAATATATGGGAGAGGGCAAAATATGCTCTGTGTGCCAGCGTTATTCTCTTCCGTATTTCTCCATCTTCTGATCCGTCGGCATATATTTCTACTCCC
Organism: Diabrotica virgifera virgifera; assembly: GCF_917563875.1. Classification (NCBI taxonomy): domain Eukaryota; kingdom Metazoa; phylum Arthropoda; class Insecta; order Coleoptera; family Chrysomelidae; genus Diabrotica; species Diabrotica virgifera. The sequence continues at coordinate 104,368,039 of NC_065449.1, read as the reverse complement.
AGGTATGTAAACTTTCCAACCGTTTCAATGTCATCTTCATTGAAAACTCTGCCTAACACTTATAGGTCGTAACAAAAGAAATTAGAAACTATCGCTTTTTCTGCTAAAACTTGGTACTTCTGGTGGCAAGACAGCCAAAAATCTATCAGTGGTATTTTGTCAAGTATGTCTTTGAGTGCCCTGTCACACGATAGTTCAGTTATACTGACTCAATATCTATATCCGGAAGTCTTGTCTCGGATTCTACGTCCATTGTAAATGGATTCCCTATCCATGCTTTGTTGCTGTGGATAGGGGGAAAATATTCGTTCATTGCCCCAGTCCTAGCAGGTGTTCCTTGAAATCTCATCCGGCAATTATTCACATTATACTCTTTTTGTAGTTCTTTTAGCTTTGTAATTTCCTGCTTCCGCGCGACGTGTCCACAAATTAAGTTTTTGTTGCAGCTTCCACCTTCTCTGGTATTACATTGCTACCTTGTAATGGCATATTTAAATTGTTCAAGAAGTCAAAAATATACCAAACAGAGGCTACCTTGATTAACCGATTGACATAATGAAAACTGTCTTTAAATTTAAATATTGTATCCCTAGCCGTTGGTGGATGTTGTTGTAAGAATATTAAAATTTCTTCCTTCGATTCAATTGAGTTTTTTTAAAGCATTCCATTTGGATAGCTAACGCACTTCGCAGTGTGAAGAAGATGTTCATGTGAAACGGCGAGGCGAGGCGACCCGGCGTTTTGCTTTCCTGGCCCGGTACCGGGTCGCGACCCTCCATTTGGGAAACGCTGCCTTAAAAACATAGGCCTTACCTACTTCGCACAGAACAACACATATAGCCGGTTGCGGAGAAAGCCCTTCCGGCCTCTGTGCTGGTCGGTTTTAAGGTCATCAAATAGTCATAGACCATTGACAAACGATCGCCTTTCACTCCTTCGGTCTCATAAACCGCCATTTTCTTTTCCAAAATCTTTTCGTAATCTTTTTGAGAACCAGTTTTTTTTGGCTATAAATGTCTTTTTCGTTTCAATTTAATCTCAAGTTCTTGTTTCAAAGTAAAATTCACGGGCTCCGGATTAGTTAGCCCATCTTCTTCCATTATCTCTTGCACTGGTTCCACAGTTATTTGTTTATTATACGAATCAACAAATTTTTCATCTCTTATTGCATTGCATTCTTTTTCGGCATGGGGAAGTAACCAGGATTGTTTAGTCCTTCGTCATACTTTTTTTGATTTTGTAAATACACTAATGTACCTGTAATCTCATAGAGGCACCGTTCCCTGATTCTGTTGCGTAGTGCTTCCGATAGATCGTCATTAAGGCAAGAGTCCTGGCTAATTAGGTTCTCTAAGATCCAGCATGTAATGAAAGCGCTGGATGCTGGATCCAGCAATTGCAATCTCTATTCTCAACCTTACGTGATATTAAATCTTCTTAACAATAGTAACTTTGTTGATGTGACTTTTTTTTTAATTTATTTATTAGCGTTCTATATTTATCGTTATATTCATGATAGTCTGTATGGTGTTCATGCTGTTTAATGTTGAGTCCAACAATCTCCTTAATACTGAAAAAAGATTAAACACTTCAATAAATTAACTTTATGGTAGGGGAGCAAAGTATGCTAAATGTGCAGTCACTCGAGCGCTTTGGGGACCTATTGGGTTGTAAAGAGTAGGTGATAAAACCAAAAAAAGTTAAGTAAAATTTTCCATTTTAGTGGGCGCTTGCCATTTTTTAATTTAATTTTCCATTTCCAACAATGGTTTTTTTCCGATTACAGCGACATCTATCCATAATTCGAAAAAATGTTTCGAATAAAAGTTACTTATTTTTACGTAAGGAATCCAAATCTGCAATAAAAAATGAGGGTTCCTATTTCAGATTTTAAAGTCATATCCATGGGGGGTCGTGTTTGGTGCCATTCGGCAGATTTTTCAAAAATATTGAATAAGTGTATTTTTCAGTTTTTCGATCTGATGTTCATTTCGCGAAATATCGCGGGATTCGTACTTAAAATATTAAATTTACCCCCCACCCCTCTCCATGGAAAGTCGTGTTTGGTATCATCCGATAGATTTTTAAAAAATATTGAGCACATATTTTCTAGTTTTTCGATCTGTCGTTCATTTCGCGAAATATTCGCTTTTTTCTTGTGAAATTTTGGGACTCACCCATTTCCTTACGCCCGGCTCAAATCGTCAGATTTTTGAAATATACACTCTTTTGCATGTACTTAACTTACCTTATCTTAATCTGACAATTTCGAGTTTTTTTAAGGATAGATTTTTTTTTTCGGGCCCCCCTTAACGAACTCCCCTGTGTTAAGGGCCAATATATGGTAGAGGTACATCTGCAGGGTACCAGGTTTCTCACCATATGCTAATCTGACGCGCTCGAGTGACTGCAAAAATCCCCGCTTGGGCTCCCCTACCATTATGAAATACGTTCAAGGGATAAAAGCCATTTCCTAATTATTACCACTGACACTCTTGACAGTACGTATCAATATCGACGTACGTTTCACTTTATTTTTTGATTCACTTTGTTTGAAAATGAATCGTGACGCATGGGAAAAGTTACAGTGAAAGAACTATATCTAGAATTTGGAATCGCAGTTTTAATATGGAGTTTAAACATATTTATTGAAAAGTAGGTATAATATAATATAAAATATAACTTTTATAATCCTTTATTTTTTGCGAATAGGGCTTTACTTTTCCCTTTTTGGCATCAATGAACAGGTGTAAAGCATCTTATGTATTTACCAATCCACAAACTCATTATCCACCGTAAAGACCTGCGTTTACACAAAGGATAACTGTGGTTGGTAAACCATAAACTTGTAGTACAAGAAGATAATAATAATACGGGACAACCCAAGTCCGTCCTCTCGTCGGATTAAAAGTTAAATGACAGGAATTAGCAAAATGGGTACAACCGGAAATTGTTATTTTAGTGATAATTCTTGAATAAACAGGTAGTGATTTATTTCCTTTTCGAACAAAGCCATTGCCAAGAAAAGAAAGTTTACTTTGAAAAAAATATTATGTTGTTCACAATGAAAGTGTTTTAGTGGCGTAAATAAGCTGATTCTTTAACAGATAATGAGTTAAAAATAAATATAAAAACATGTGAGCAGATAATAACAGTCAGTCAAAAGTAAATTTTACTGAGTGAATTATTGAAATATTTTTATATATTATTATCCTATAAACTCTGATTAACGAAAGATCCTTTACTATAAGACAAACCACAAAAAAACTTGATAACATGTGACAATTTCTCTATTCGAGGTGTGCAAGTACTTGGAGGGGATACGAGAAACGATCGTGCGCGAATAGCGGAGAAATATTGCAACTTTCTTAAATAATTCATATTGTCAATTGAAATTGTCAAATTGACTTATATTTCATATCTACTGTCATTGAAGAATAAAAATTATACAGAGAGAGTCTGTAAAGTGGAATAAATTCAATATCTCAAATACTAATTGTTTTTTTGGAAAATGCTCAGACCCGTCGATTAGTATTTCAAATTGTCCTTTTTGACATTCAATAAAAATGTAAACAGGGTGTCCCAATTTAGAGATATGACGTCATCGTCGATTTTCTTAAATGGCAACACTGTCATTTTGATAGCTAATTTGATAGGGTTTGTAAAGTTATACATAACTGCAAAATATCAAATTTTTATTCTCTACCATTTACAAGATAATAGAAAATAACAAAGTTATATCTGTAATTTGGAATATATTCAATAATTAAAATACTAACTGTTTTTTTGAAAAATGCTCAGACCCGTCGATTAGTATATCAAATTGTCATTTTTGACATATAATAATAATGTATACAGGGTGTCCCAATTTAGAGATATGACGTCATCGTTGATTTTCTTAAATGGCAACACTATCATTTTGATAGCTATTTTGATAGCGTGTGTAAAGTTATACACATCTGAAAAATTTCAAAATTTTATTCCCTACCATTTACAAGATAATAAAAAATAACAAAGTTATGAAGAACAAGAAGTAATCAAATAATAATTGAATTTATTTATTTCAATTAAGCAAATGCTCATAACGTTGCCCATTGACAATTTGACAATAATTGAGGGCAACATTATGAGTGTTTGCTTAATTTATTGAAATAATTAAATTCAATTATTAGTTGATTACTTCTTTTTCATAACTTTGTTATTTTTTATTATCATCTAAATGGTAGAGAATACAAATTTGAAATTTTGCAGTTGTGTATAACTTTACACACCCTATCAAAATAGCTATCAAAATGACAGTGTTGCCATTTAAGAAAATCAACGATGACGTCATATCTCTAAATTGGGACACCCTGTATACATTATTATTATATGTCAAAAATGACAATTTGATATACTAATCGACGGGTCTGAGCATTTTTCAAAAAAATAGTTAGTATTTTAATTATTGAATATATTCCAAATTACAGATATAACTTTGTTATTTTCTATTATCTTGTAAATGGTAGAGAATAAAAATTTGATATTTTGCAGTTATGTATAACTTTACAAACCCTATCAAATTAGCTATCAAAATGACAGTGTTGCCATTTAAGAAAATCGACGATGACGTCATATCTCTAAATTGGGACAACCTGTATACATTATTATTGAATGTCAAAAAGGACAATTTGAAATACTAATCGACGGGTCTGCGCATTTTCCAAAAAAACAATTAGTATTTGAGATATTGAATTTATTCCACTTTACAGACTCTCTCTGTATATTGCTCCACAATATTGATATGATATATAGGTATGCAATTAATATATAAAGATAAATTTAATTAATTGTATTTTGCTTGCAGTACTGCATTTTAATAACTAATTTTATTTACTACATACAATTGTTTACGTTTTAATAACATAACCGGAATCTTATATTTTCTTCTTATTATTTTTTTGTATTATGGCCTTGACAATTATCCAGTATTAACCAGGACTAATATAATTGGCCAATATAATTAAAAGTGCAAATAATGTTGCTGAGCGTAGAAACCAGGTGTCGCTTTGCCGAACTTGCACGGTCCCAATAACTTGATGTAGTCATATTAGTCCAGGGCGCATCTGTTTTGAGATGGACGTTGAGAGGTGACTCAAATTTTTTTACAGAAATTGCTTGAAAATAACTCAAATACTAATATTTGAGTTATCCTCCCACTCAAAATGGTCCGGAACATTGTTTAAATAATCAAAATGTCAAAATATGAAGGATAAATTCGATTTTTTTATTGGTTTTTTGATTATAACTTTAAAACTATTCATTTCTGAGAAAAGTTGTACTAATATAAAAGTTGTATAATTAAATTTTCTACAATATAAAATTGGTTAAACATTTAAAAAATAGTCACCCTTGTTGCAAAATAGCAATAATTGCGAAAAAACCATACAAAAACAAGTATTCGCATTTTACGTTTTTCAACCATTTATGTTACACTTAGGACCTTCATATTTTACCCACAAAAACTTTATGATATAGTACAATAACACTGTAAATTTTATTAAGATCGGTTTAATAGATTTTGCAAAATAAATTTTGCAATCCAGCTTTCGCAAAAAAAATTAATTTTTTTTTAAATGTTGCAGGACTGAAAATAAAGCAGATAGCAAGTTGAATTTTTGTGTGCTTATAGAAGTACTTTTCATTTGCAATTTGCAAAATTAAAATCGATTAATTACCACGGCGTCAGGAAACTTTTTAAATAAACTTTAATTTTCGGTGCTACGCGCAGGACAGCAGTGTTCGATTCACACAAGTTGATTTCCACCAAAATTTCTTCCAACCTTTATCTAATATATTATTTTCTTACTCTATATTTTGTTGTATTTTAATATTTTAATTCCACAAAAATCAAACTAATTTTATTATTGTTTGTGAAATATTGTTTAAACAATTGCATATGTTTAAAAATAATAAACTTTTATTTTCTAAGTTAAAATATATGAACAAAGAAAGTTTTTGCTAAAAAAGTGTTATTTCAAAGGATAGAGTATGTGTTTTTATTTTGCAATAAACAAATTTATTTATTTATATCGAAATGCAATAAAAATTAAAATGTATCAATCATTATCAAAGGTCATTGGAATGCCCAATCAGAGCAAACTATCCGCTGTCCTGCGCGTAGCACCAATAATTAATGTTTATTTAAAAAAAATTCCTGACTCCGTCATAGTTAATCGATTTTAATTTTGCAAATTGCAACTGAAAGGTACAGTACACTTCTATACGCAAAAAATTTTTAACTTGCTATCTGCTTTATTTTCAGTCCTGTAACATTTTGAAAAAATGAATTTTTTTTGCGAAAGCTGGATTGCAAAATTTATTTTGCAAAATCTATTGAACCGCTCTTAATGAAATTTACAGTATTGTGTTACCGTATCATAAAGTTTTTATGGGTTAAATATGAAGGTCCTCAGTGTACCATAAATGGTTGAAAAACGTAAAACGCGAATACTTGTTTTTGTATGGTTTTTTCGCAATTATTGCTATTTTGCAACAAGGGTGACTATTTTCTAAATTTTTAACTAATTCTTTATTGTAGGAAATTTAATTAGGTACGCAACTTTTATGTCAGTACAACTTTTTTTGGAAATGAATACTTTTAAAGTTATAATCAAAAAACGAAGAAAAAAATCGAATTTTTCCTTCATTTTTTGACATTTTGATTATTTAAACAATGTTCCGGACCTTTTTGAGAGGGAGTATAACTCAAATATTATTATTTGAGTTATTTTCAAGCAATTTCTGAAAAAAATTTGAGTCACCCCTCAACGTCCAAATGTACTAATATTTTTACAGATGCGCCCTGGTCTATATCATATTCGATATATAAATCCCAATTTTCTGTAAGGTTGTAATCATCAACATGAATCTGCTATTTTGAATTTGTTAACAGCACTGCTAAGGAATGAATAGGATGATTCATTAAGAATGTCCAATCTCTAAGTTGTAGATTCTAGACCTCCAAGTATTAAGATTTAACCCAAATCGCTTAAACAAAATGTGGCTCCTTGCTGAGTTACAGGTTATTTTATTTAAAAATTTAACAACTATTTTTTTGATTTGACATATCCTTACCATACTTTCCAGAAAGTATAGTTACCGTACACCCCACTAAATTATGATAAACAAACGCTTCTGGGATTCTGGCTACTACCAGAGGCGTACGACAAGGGACAGTGAATGGTTTATTCTTTCCAAATTCTAAGCCACTGGCGGAATTGATATTCTAGCACAATATTTCGATTCTGCAATACTTTCTAGGTAAATAATATACTCTTTATTCGCAACGATAAAGTCATTAGTTTTCGAGATATTTGAAGTTGAAAATCAAGCGGCACAGCTATTTTGATTAATGTATAGCGCTCTTTTATTTTTAACTTAAAAGATCTCGAAAACTAATGATTTTATCGTTACAAAGGGGTAGGTATATTATTTACATAGAAAGTATTCTAAGCGAATCTAAAAATAATATAGAGAACTATGAGAATGAATAAAATAGCAATAATATTCTATGAGAACTAAATAGTAATTCTAAACTAAAAAAAGGATATTTCAAATACTTTTAATGTACTGGGCACAAATAATTTTTAAATTTTTAAATCAAACATCCCTTTTACATAATTATTAATTGTTTGTATCTAGTATATACTTTAAAAGTATTTGATATATCCTTATCATACTTGGCAGAAAGTGTAGGTACTTTACTGTAGGTACTGCACCCTAATAAAATATTAGTCTAGTAAAATAAAATTACACTACATGTAAATCACAATGTAAATTCGTACAGGTTGAAACTAATTTTATATCAAAGTTTAGGTGGGTACAAGAGATATTTTCAAGAAAGTATCCAAATAATACAAGGGGATCATTGTTTAAATAATTAAAAAGGGGTCATTTTTACAAAAAAATTACTTTTTTAACTGCTGCGGTCATTCAATTACTAATGAAAGTCTATATGATTTTTTTATGCCAAGTTTACCCTTCAATCTTTCACATAAGACTTACTAAATTGAATTTGACCCCCTATTTATTTAAATAATTATATATAAAACTTTAAAAACAAATTTGCAAAAAATTATTTTTATCGTTTTAAATAAACACTATAAAATACCTTATTTTACAGAAGAAGTTGTGCTATGTCATCAGTATTAACAAGAAAAAAAGTGGTCTAAAAATATTAAATATTTTTTGAGATATTAAATTTGTTTTTAAATGTTACTCTATTTTCAACTGCAAAAACGCGGTTGTTGCTAAATAAATATTCACCTGTATTAGATCTCATTATTTTTATTTTTATGTATATTTTCGATAAATGTATTGATAAATTCAAATTTCAATTAAACTTTCCCCAAAATGGCATTTGCAAATTATTCAAATTTGTTTATTATTTGTTTTTTTTTAATAACATCGCATAGATTAAGTATTTTAAAACGCCGTTTCGATAATTGGGTTCCTAGTAATTTTTCACTAATTATCAAATTTTTTTGACTTTTTTTCTTTTTCTTTTTTTTTTCTTGGAGTTATATGTATTAAGGGCCCTTTTAGGGTTAAGTTTCATTAAGAATGTCGAATCTCTAAGTTGTAGATTCTAGACCTAAAAATATTAAGATTGGTCTAAAATCACTTAAATAAAATGTGGCTACTTACTGAGTTAGAGAATGTTTTATTTAAAAATTTAAAAATTATTTTTACCAAGTACTTTCAAACTATTTGGCGTATCCTTATCATACTTGGCAGAAAGAGTGGCTACTATACAGTCTACTAAATTGTGATAAACAAAAGTTTCTATCAACTACCAGAGGCGTACGACAGGGGATAGTGAATGTTTGACCCTTCCCAAATTCTACGCTACTGAGGTTATTACTATTTTAGCGAAATTTTTCGATTCTCCAATACTTTCTCTGTAAATAATATACTCTTTATTGGTAACGATTAAGTCATTAGTTTTCGAGATATTGGACGTTCAAAATGAAACGGCATAGTTATTTTGATTCATTCATTCATTCATTTTAAACTTCCAATATCTCGCAAACTGATGACTTTATCGATACCAATAAAGTTATTAAATACAAAATATTGGAGAATGGAAAAAATTTGCTAAAATAGTAATTCACTCAGTGGCGTAGAATTTGGGAAGGGTCAATCATTCACTATCCCCTGTCGTACGCCTCTGGCAGTAGCTAGAAACGTTTATTAATCACAATGTAGTAGGGTGTATAATAGCCACATTTTATAGCAAGTAAGATAAGGATACGTCAAATAGTTTTAAAGTACTTATCAACAATAGTTTTTAAATAATGAATGGGTTGCATGTGTGGGTTACTACAATAGTTTTTAAATTTTCAAATAAAACACCCTGTAACTCAGTAAGTAGCCACATTTTATTTAAGAGATTTTAGTTAAATCTTAATATTTTCAAGTCTAGAATTTACAACCCAGAGATTTGACATTCTTAATAAAATTTAACCCTAAAAGGGCCCGTAGTAATATAACTCCAAGAAAAAAAAAGAAGAAGAAAAAAACGACAAAAAAAATTTGTTAATTAGTAAAAAATTCCCAGGAATCCAATTATCGAAACAGCATTTCAATATTATTAAACCCCCCGACGTTATTAAAAAAAAAACAAATTATAAACAAATTTGAATAATTTTGAAATTCCATTTTAGGGGGGAGTTTAATTAAAATTTGAATTTACCAGTACATTTATCGAAAATATACATAAAAATAAAAATAATTGGATCTTACGCAGGTAAATATTTCTTTGGCAACAACCGCGTTTTTGCAATTGAAAATATAGTAACATTTAAAAAACAAATTCAATATCTCAAAAAATATTAAATATTTTTTGACCACTTTTTTTTGCTTAATAATAGTAACATAGCGCAACTTAGACTGTAAAATAAGATATTTTATAGTGCTTATTTAAAACGCTAAAAATAATTTTTTGCAAATTTGTTTTTAAAATTTTACATACAATTATTGAAATAAATAGGGGGTCAAATTTAATTTAGAAAATCTTATCTGAAAGATTTACCCCTTAACTTTGCAGAAAAAAATCCTTTAGACCTTCGTTAATAAGTGAATTACCTCAGCAGTTAAAAAAGTGTTTTTTTGCAAAAATGACCCCTTTTTAATTATTTAAACAATGATCCCCTTGTATGATTTGGATACTTTCTTGAAAATATCTTTTGTACCCACCTAAACTTTGATATAAAATTTGTTTCAACCTGTACGAATTAACATTTTGACTTTTTTTTATTTTATTAGGCTATAATATGTTAATAAACCTTTCTGGCTACTACTACAAAATAGCTGTGCCGTTTCATTTTCGACTTCAAATATCTAGAAAACTAATGACTTTAACGTTACGAATGAACAGTGTATTATTTACATAGAAAGTACCTATTAGAGAATCGAAAAATTGCGCTAAAATTGCAATTCCGCCAGTGGCGTAGAATTTGGGAAGTGTTAATCATTCACTGCCCCCTGTTGTACGCCTCTGGTAGTAGCCAGAAACGTGTATTTATCATAATTTAGTAGGATTTACAGTACCTACATTTTTTGCCAAGTATGACAAGGATATGTCAAATAGTTTTAAAGCAATGGGTAAAAATAGTTTATAAAATTTTTAAATAAAACACCCTGCAACTCAGTAACCAGCCACCTTTTATTTAAGTGATTTGGGTTAAATCTTAATATTTTGAGAATCCCTAAAATCTACAACTCAGAGATTGGACATTCTTAATGAATCACCCTATAATATTTCTTCGTCTATTAAAAAACATTTCTTTTTCCCCATCGGACGACAGCTTTCTAATTTTGATTGCTTTTATGATTCTACAGTTTTGTTTGTTTGTTTTAATTATCTGTCATTATTTACCAATATTCTTGTATTAGACCAGATTTTAACAAAATTAATTGATTTTTTATAAAAAAAAGTTATTAAAAAATCCTTTTAAAAGGTTTATTTATTTATTAAAAAAAATTTTTGCTCTACATAACGTTTTTGGAATGCCAATTTCATCTTCACTGTTGCTTATAAAGTATACATGGTTAAAACCACTAAACATATAGGGGTGAAACCCCTTTAAATTTAAATGGTATAGAATTGTTATTATATATTTAATATTTTAGATATTAATATGATGTTTGAACTGTAACGTGATTTACGTCATGGCAACGGAGAACTCCCAACTATGGGGTTGCCAGAGTTGCCCGGAGAGAACCTCAGGTACTCTCCGGGCCGCGATTTTACAAAACATACCCGCTCTCAGCACAAGCTCCGCCTACCACGCATACGTCATTCAGAACTGTAAGTATCCTTATCCTTAACCGCTATCAACATATTTTACTAAATTTACCCAGAGAGGAAATCTCGGAGGAAATAATAATGCAGTTTTATGGTTTGAGAAATGTTTTGTTCTTTAACCTGCATTAAAACTTACAGATCAAAAATAATTTTAGTGGGTCGGAGCAAAATTTGCTTGCAATGCTCTTTAAATGCATTCATTTTTTTCGAATCCTGAGAAAACTAATTAGTATTTTTGAAAAATTTAAACGTAGAATAAAAGATTACATTATTACCGAGGGCCGAAAGTCCCTGAAAACTTCTATAATGTTTATTTTAATTAATTAGTTACAGGGGTAAAAAAAGAGAGAAAATTGAGTTTAATTTTTAATTTCAAATATTTTATTCAAAAGAATATCGACATACATTTTTCATAAGTATTTAGGTGAAACGATGACCACCAACAAACTGACAACCACACTCAGGATTACTGCATAAGGGTTACTGTTAAAAGCGTACTGTAAGCATACTGTTAAAAGGTTCAAATGACACCAATTATGCTGGCATCGGATATATTTGGATATTTTCGGACAAAGATGTGTTGAAAGCGGGTAGGATTCTTACAGTTCTGGATGGCGAATGAGTAGTAGGCGGAGCTTGTGCTGAGAGCGGGTATGTTTTGTAAAATCGCCCCCGGACCAGCAATCCCATAGACAGGAAAGTGAATACAAATGAAAGAATATGTTCTGGCTGTTTTAATCTTCTTCTTTTTGTATTGGCATGAATATATCATATAGGCAACCGTATCTCTTTGTATATACTACTCTATTTGTTGTCATAAGTCATAAGGCTTATAATATGATCGTTGAATTTTACTATTCTTTTTTACCCAGTCCTTGACAGTGGCGCAACAAACTCCGTCGGTGCCCCCCAGCATTATTGGAAATGGGGCCCCTTTAAAAAATTACTAAATGCGACTTGTGTAACAAAACTTTATATGTGTTAAAGCCCAGTAAATAAACGTGAAATAAGGCGATACAGTGGAACCTCGATAAGTCGGATTAATCGGGACCGCGGCCGATCCGGGTTATCTAAAATCCGGGTTAGCTGGAGAATATGGTAAAAATTAATAAAATACGGTACTCTTACAGATAAACTTAATTATAATTGCCAAAAAAATGAAATACTTATGTCCAGTACATCTAAATTACGTACAGTTGTATACATTATTGTTTATTTCTTGGTAAAAAAACTCAGTCAAAGTGAAAACATTTTTATTTTATCTGATGAAAATCGATCCGGGTTAGCCGGACTTCCGGGTTATCGGAGGCCGACTTATCGGGGTTCCACTGTACTTACTAATATACGTGTAATTTTCAGAGTCACCAAGTGGTCAAGTCAATACTTTTCGAGTTATTTGCGAGTGAAAATGTATATTGTTCAACAAAAAAACACACGTTTTCAGACGGTTTTTCGCAAATAACTCAAAAAGTCAGTATTTGATCGAAAAAAAAAATACCCATTCTTAACAAAATGTAGCTTATAAAAAAAATTAACTCTATCGACTCGGTAAAAGCAAAGTTTTAGCTCATGAAAAATTATTCTTATTCGTCAAATTCCAAATCGAATATTTCAAAGTGAAATAACCAAAATATTAAGCACTTTTCGGGGAAAACTCATTAAAACGTTTTTAAAGTGTTTAAAAAAATCTTTATTTTTATTTTTTATAAAAGATTCTATCATCAAAACTAAGTGAGTTACACTCAAAATACAGATAACCCCTTTTTTAGGAAAAAAAATCGTGAAAATCTTTCCCTATTTAGCATCCCAAATGAAACTAATCATTACCGCTTTATTACAAATTACTTAACTTCTGATCTGAAACGGACTGCCGGGAAAAATTGGCTACAAGTAGCGTACAATAAAAAACAATGGAAAGGAAGACTTGAAGAGGCTTATGTTCAGATCTGGGCGTGAATGGCTAGACGAAGAAGAAGAAGTTTCACCGGTTCAAAGCGCTTATTCTCGAAAGGGTTCTAGTTGAAAGGGCTTGAACGAGTCACTAATCACGAGAGTATGCAAATTTTGAACAGCTCTTAACCAATTTGTGTCTTACAGAAAAACAAAATAAAACCAAAATACATATGTTAATAACATATTAATATATGTGTAATATGTTATAACATATTATAAGTACCTATAGATTAAGTTACACATTCTTGCATCATAAAGTTACAACGAACTGACTGTTGCTACCAGTGTAATATCGTTTATAGCAACCTGTTCGTTATAACAGATAGAACTGCTTACAGAGAACACTGGCTACAACGTACAAAGACCACCATCCCTTGAAGTTCGTTATAAACGGTTTTGACTGTAGTTATAAAAGCAAAGCCTACATTTCTTTACTTTTTGAGATTTTTCGTATCACTAATACTTGTTATTTTGAAAAAAAGGCATTTTTCCAAAATAAAATTGTTTTTAATATAAAACCAATTTTTTTCAAAAATAAGAACTTTGAACTGGTCAAACTTACAGATCATATAAACAATACATATAAAATACATAAATGGTAAGGCGCTAACGATTCATTTTATTGGGGGTGCTAAATAGGGGGAGCTTTTTAAGATTTTTTTACCAAAAAAAGGAACAAACTTTATTTTGAGCGTAACTCGTTTAGTTTTGATGCTAGAAACTTTTATAAAAAATAAAAATGAAGCTTTTTTTTAACATTTAAAAAAAGTTTTAATGAGTTTTCTCTTTGCTTTATATTTTGACAATTTTCATATTTCTCTTTGTTTTCCGTAGAAGTAGTGCTCCATCTGTTTTGGGAAGCTCTCCCAGTGTTCCCATTTTATTTGTCTGACTCTCAATGCCAGAAACAGTGACATACACAAAGATATAGAAATTGACACTGTTCGACAGACATCAATAATTATACCTACGCCGACAGGTTTTTCCTCTCTTCATTGTTTTTAATGCGTGTACTATTTCTTCTTTTGTAATGTATTGACATATTTCTTCTGATTAATCTAACAGGATTCAATTAAAATATTTTATGCTACCTATCTCTTCAATTACAATTTTAATGTGTGAAAAATATGTAGAGTGAATAAAGATCTATTAGCCAAATAGTAATCAGGTGATTTTCGTAATATTTTTTAAGAATATATTATCTTTATATATTGTTTAGTTCTTAAAAGTTACGTCGTGTCGGTTTTATTAAAAGGCTTGGATCAAACAGAAGATTCTTAATCGGTATTCTCCATTAGATAAGAAAAACTTTTCTAAAAATATAGTCAAAATAAATGTTGTGACACCATCAAAAGTTAAGACCGCCATTAATAGTCTTTAAAGCTTCCAAACTTAAAATATTCAATTAAAACTACATAATTTTCTTTTAAATACCGACAGGCGATGAACCGAAAAACACCTGGTCGATGGAATATGACTGTTAAGGAATATAAATTAATGCATTATATACTTTATATTTTTGATTGGCACGTGTGCGGGTAACTTCTGAAAAACGAACGATTAATAAACAAGAGAACATTTTTACTTTTATTGAATTATTAATTTCGGTTTTATATCATGAACTTGCATTTACCCGACGGAATATGAATCTGTAGAGGTAATAGGTGGTCTCTTTACGGACCCGGTGCTTTGAAATGGAAGTCAAAGTATGTTTGTTGAGTTCAAAATAAAAATAATGTTCAAAAGTTTGATTTTTAGAAATATTAACAAAGATAGGTTTACGTATTGCTTGTAAAGTTACTCAAGTCAAGATTTCTTCTGGGGTTTCCATTCCTTGCCTCTTTACACAAATAACATTATAATTTTTTTTTGATTAAAAGAAAACAAAAGGACGGAAGGTAATAACTACCCAACTGAAATAAGAATTATGCATTGAACCCATGATATTTTGATCATTCTAATTTTTTCGTCATAATCTAAACCTTCATCGTACAGATTTCACATCCATCTGGAAATACAGGATACACCTAACATTTTAGGAACTTAATTCTTAGTTGTAAATTGAGCAGAAAATTGCACAGTACAGTAGACTCGCGATTATCCGAGCCTCGGTTATCCGAGCCCCTCGGTTAACCGAGGCAAAAGTCATAACTGGTTAGTTACGATTTTCAACCTTAACGCAACATCGCCGTCTCAAAAAGAGGAATGAAGCTTACGCAATAATCAAACAAAGACTTTTTAAAACAGTAATATTGATAAGGTAAATGTTTTTATCTTTTATAGACAGTACTGTATTAGTTTTGTAATTAAAATATCCACAGTTATGGTTATTTACATGTTTTTCTATCAACACAACCAATCTCAGTGTTAACCGAGTTTTTCCGTATCCGAGGTAGTCATGGTCCCAGTTACCTCGGATAATCGCGAGTCTACTGTATATATCTTCTTCTTAAAGTGCCCTCTACTCAATGAAGGTTGTCTACTACAAAATTGCAAATTCTTCTCTGGCTTCAGCTTTTCTTATTAGCTGTTCAAAATTTATCCCTGTCCATTGTCGGATGTTTTTTTAGCCACGATGGTCTTTTCCTTTCTAGTCCTCTCTTTCCCTCTAACGATGTAATGTCTGTCGAAACTTTGTTCTCTAACGATATAATGTCCGTCGAAACTTTAGAGATTTCACCAGAAACTTTCGAAATTGATGAAATCAGAGCAGCATGCTGTCTTGACCCTCTTCTTGCAGAGCGTTCTTTAGACGTTCGACTAGATCAGCCTTTTTCCCAGTAGTGTCCATGTCTCTCTCTTCTAATTCGTTTCGTAGCGCCTTAACGAGCAGGTCAGTAATTTTCTGCTTATGCTGTGAAGACATGGTCGCACACTTTATTTATTACGATTTATATTTGGTTATTATTAAAGATTCCCCACTGTATTTAAACCGAGTTTATGTTTATTTATTTAAACTATTCCACTTCGACACCAATGTTACGAAACTGTCTTTTATATGATCTTTTAGGCACTAATGTTTAGTTTTGGTTGACTTTATTTAGTTTTTAATAACTTACTTCTAAGCAAATGAAAAACACTGAATTTATATCTTTTATTTTACAAACTACGATATCTAATTTATTTATTACACTAAATTTAATACTTTATATACATAATTACAAATTCAAAAATATACCGCGCCTGATACATATCAAAGTACACCGACGTGTTCAAGTTCACAACTAAACTATAATTCCAAAAATGTCTATTTATATATGTCATAGTTATGTACAATTAGTTTACTGATTTCCAGAAACATCGAAAGGTAAATATTATTTACAGAGCAATAAAAAAAGGTTTATCGATGGCTTTCTAGATACGCCGATTGTAAACAAGTTTCTCTCGCCCACAGAAAGGGTCTCAGAAAGTCCGTCGCCAGAAGCTTCCGGAATTGACAGGGTAGGCCTGGGACCGTGACAATTGGTATTTTTCTGGTTTTAAAACTTCCAAACCATATTTATTTAAAGAATTTCTTGTTTCAATCCATAAATTCTCTAAAAGACCTACTGCCTCAGTTAACACTATACTTTAGGTAATATTTTGTATATAATTTCTTTTATATTCTTAAATAAAGTCTAATCAAATTCTGTCAGCTATAATATTGATTAGATACCTATATTATAGAAGTAACTGTATTACATATTTTCACTCTAGAATATGCATCTGCATTTAAAATAAAGTTAAACAAGGGTAAACTATAATTAAATCTTGTAATATTAATTACATATGAAGTTGTAAAGTAATTTAATGTATTACATCTTTTTTTCAAGAAACAAAACTCTCACGAGTCATTACGTGGTATCGGAACATTGCAAACGTCATGTCAACTTAGCCTACTTTACCATTGTGATGGGAAACTACACAGGAATAATTAATAAATAACATCTACTTCATTTTAATCTCATAAATACGTTTGTAGCAGCCTGACGTTTCAAATAATTATTCACCATGAAAATTAAAACAAATTTCATGCATATTCATAAATACATTTACTGTTTTAATTGTGGTATAAATTTACCAGCTTCGTTAACCAACAATGATTGTATAAGGTGAGTTCATCTGGACTTGCAGAACCGTCTTTGGAACAAACATAATATTATATTGTTTACAACTTTCGTTGTCCTCAAATAGCATGCTTTTTAAAGAAAGTATCAAACTCCGCTAGATATCACTTAATGCAAACAAACAAACAAATTGAATCAGTTAAAATTATATATATTATAAAGGGTTGTCTACAGCTAATGCCGTTTTCCTTCCGTCAGCCAGGACTTCCATTTTTTACGATCTTACCAGTTTCAGTGTTCCAATCCTTTCTTAGACATGGCTTCGTCGACTTCATTTTTCCAAGATCTTCTCGGTCGTCCTCTTATTCTTGTTCCTCTTGGGCTCCATTCTGCAACCATGTTCATCCAAGTGTTTTCTGCTCTGCGTACGTGACCGTACCATTTTAGTCTTCTCTCGTCTATATATTGCAGGGCATCTTTTTCCACTTGCATTTTTCTCCTTATCTGCTGATTTGTTATTCTGTCTCTTCTGGTGAGACCACAGCATCTTCTCCAGTACATATTCCATTTCGGTTGCCAGAATGCTCTTTTGGGTTTTTTGTTTATGACCTAAATTTCTATTGTTTGGTATATCATTTTTTTTATTTTTACCTTGTTTTCCCAATCTATTTTTATTTCTGCTTCTGTTGTTTCGTTTTTCGCCATTATAAAGCCCAAATATTTAAAATTCTTCGTTTTATTTCAACTTGTTTTTCTATTTCTAAGTTTTTTACGTCTTCTTCCGATATTGCTAAGGGGTCAGTTTTATTCATTTTTATTTCCAGGCCCACCTTTTTGTACTCCTCTTTTATTTTTCTTACCATGTAACTGATATACTCTTCATCTTGAGCCATCACTACCTGATCGTTTGCGAAACATAATGTGTAGAGATAATCGTCCCTTATCGGTATTCCCATACCCCTACATTTTGTCTTCCAAGTTGTTAGTGCGTGTTCTAAAAATATTTTAAATAGAGTTGGTGACGTTGGGCATCCCTGTAGTAATCCTTTTGTTGTTTTGAAGTTAGCAACTACCTTGTTTCCGATTTTTATATTTACTTCATTTCCACTGTACATGTTCTTGATTGCTTGTGTTAGCTTAGGTGGTATCCCTATTTTAGTCATTGCTTTGTGCAGTTCTTTCCTTGGCACGGTGTAATATGCCTTCCTAAGGTCTATAAACGCCATGTGTACATCTTTGGTCTTAGCTCTTTTTTTCCGTATTGTCTGCTGTATTGTATGGATATGATCTAGACATGATTTCCCTGCTGTGAAACCTGCTTGTTCTTCTCCGATTTTACCTTCTATATTTTTCTCTATTTTGTTCTTGAGGATCCTGCCATACAGTCTTCCCATTGTAGCGATGACGCTTATACCCCTGTAACTTTCGCAATCTTTTCTGTTACCTTTTTTGTATATCGATGTTATGTAGGCTTCCTGCCATTGTTTAGGGATGTCCTCTCCATTTATTGCTCTTTCCATGTTTCGGCTATCATTCTTCTTAATTTGTCTGTTCCGTATTTGATTATTGCCGCCACAATTCCTCCTGGTCCTCCAGCTTTATTGTTCTTCATGAAATTTATTGATTGTTTCATCTCTTTGTCTGTTATGACTATTTTTTCTTCCTCTGTGGTCATTATATTTTGTTCGTCTCCATCGATGCTGAATTCTGGTCTTTGCTCTATCAGTAGATTTTTATAGTGGTTCTCCCACTCGGCGTCTTGTATGTATTGTATAAAAGATTTCTCTTTCCTGTTAGTTCGTAATGATTTCACAATTTTCCAGGCTTCTGAACTTCTTGTTCCTCCCATATTCTGTTCTATACTTCTACATGACCTTTCCCATTGTTTATTTTTTTCTTTCGTTGTAATAGCCCTGACTTCTCTGTTCTTATCTCTATATTTACGGAAGTCTTGTGGATCTGTTGTGCTTAGGTATTTATGGTATAGTTCTTTTTTTTCTTTTATTTTCTCTAAGGTGTCTTCGTGGAATTTCCATTTGTAATTTTTATCTCTTGTATTTTCTATTTCTCCTAGCGGTTCCAGACCTGCTTGTATTATGCTTTCTCTTATGTGTTCTTATGTACTGTTGATATTCTCCTCAAAACGAGATTCCACTAGCTTCTGCTCTAATCTTCTTTGGTACAAGTTTCTTATGGAGTCGTCCTGAAGTAAGTGTATCTTCAGTCTTTTTTCTGTTGGTAATTCTTTAGGTGGTTCTTGGTTACTCTGTGCACTTTGGTGTACCCATGGTAATTCTAATCTTGCTATCAGTAGTCTATGGTCGCTGCCGCACTCTGCTCCTATTTGTACTAGAGATGCATCAAGTCAAACTAGTTTGATTTTACTCAACAAACTTGACTTGACTTGAAAACCAAACTTATTTTGTAAAAAAGTTTGACTTGACTTGATTTCAATATCTTTAGGTTTGACTTGAAATCAAACTTCTTCAAACAGTTTGAAGTTTGAATACCATATTGTGTTCAGTTACGTTCGTTGTGAAGTGTGTGCTTTGTGAGATAATGTCTCAGTGGCGGATCTACGGAGGAAAAATAGGAGAAATTCCCCCCTCCCCCCCCCCAACAAGACAAAAAAATAAATTTCAATAAACATTGAAATGTATTACCTGATAATATGATACTTAAACCACAGACAGACAAATAAAACCCTATACGCTCTAAGCTTCGCTGGTGTCGCTCCTAGCGGATTAGTAATGCAACTTTCACCGGTAATTTTTAAATTTATTATTTAATTGTTATAGCTTAATATTTACAACACAAAAAAGTAATTAAATTGTAACGGATTTCTTTGAGATTTTACAAATCATTTTGACGTTCTATTGATGAAATATTAATTTCTTACTTCAGATACTTTCACAATTATCGTGTAGATGGCGCTAAGATTAATAGATTAATTTATAATTACATATTACGGAACATATTCAGTATTTAAAACGTAAGTATATTTAAGGTAAAAATATATACCACAGCTTTGACCAACTAATATTTTTTATAATTAATGTTTTTATTTTTAATTTTAAATTAATCACTTTGACGTTTATGTCAAATTTCCAGTAAACGTTTACAGACTTGTCAATACTGGCGCTCGCTAATTTTTAAATATCCCCTCTACGTACGAGCTAACAGCGTATAAACGCGCTAGTTTATAAGTTTGGATAATTTAGAAAACTTAATGCATATAGATAGGTCAATATATTTAAAATTTAAACTAAAACATAACATTTGTAGACTGTATCTGAAAAAAAAATTCAATTATAGACATAAAACCAATAACCCTATTATTATTACTCAATTATTTTTAAATATTTTCTTTTTTATATGAAATATAATCATCAGGGGTAGGCGGTATTATACCGCCTACCCCTTATTATTAACTTCGTTAATAATAATTGAATTATGCTCCTTCTCAAATATGCCCGGAACATTAATAAAAAAAATAAAATATTTAAAAATTTCAAAAAATTTCGTTTTTTTTCTACTTTTTTTGCTTATAACTTAAAAGCTATTCATTTTAGAACAAAGTCGTATATAAATAAAGCAAAGATAATTAAATTTTATATCAGATGCGATTGGTTAAAAATGTCTTAATTTATCACCCTTGCTTCAAAATAGCAATAAATATAAAATAAGGGGGCAAAACAAGCCTGTCCTTATTCAATGATTTTCCATCACTTAGGTTACACTTAGAACCTTCCTAATTCGCTTAGAAAATTTTTGTAATGTGCTAAAGCCGTACCCCAAATTTGGGTGCTACGGGCTTCTTTATTTAGATGGACTCACCCAAGTTTTTTTATGTATTTTGACCCATATAACACGAATTTTTTGGGTCACAGTTGATCCGGATGTCGATAAGATTGATATAAACAAAGAACTTGAGGAAGTTTTTTCGTAGGATGCATAGTTTTCGAGATAAACGCGGTGGATAGCAATTCTGCTGACAGCATTTGAAAGTTTAAGTCAAATTATACCGGTTTTAATTATTTGCATTGCTAAAAACTAATTTTTTTATTATTAAACGAAGCTATTTGTTTATAAGCCAAAAAATTGTTAATCAATTTAAAACATTGCTGAGGCCCCTTAAATAATCCGATTTTAATTCTGTACAGTGTATTAGATAGGTAGAACACCTCTTTATATGTAAAAAATTAGCCAACTTCTAAATGGTCTACTTTTTGTTCAGAAAGATTTTAAAAAATTTGAACTTTTTTAAAAACATTTAGATTGCAAATTTATTATGCAAAATTTATTAGGTCGATTTTAATGAAATTTGGTACACGATTTAAGTATGTTATAAAGAATTTCCTAAGCGAATTACTAAGGTTCTAAGTGCCACCAAAGTGGTTAAAAAATATTGAATAAAAACAGACTTATTTTGCCTCCTTATTTTGTGTTTATTGCTATATTGCAGAAAAGTAATAACTTAAGACATTTTTTACCAGTCGTATATCATACCTACAAAATTCAATTATCTTTATTTTATTTCTCTACGACTTTGTTCCAAAACGAATCGTTTTAAAGTTATAAGCAAAGAAAGCAGAAAAAAATCGATGTTTTTCGAAATTTTTAAATATTTAAATTTTTCTTATTAATGTTCCGGCCTCCGGGCATATTTGAGAAGGAGCATAAGTCAATTATTATTACTGAAGGTATCACCTAACTTTATCAGCAAAAATCCGAATGCCACCTCTCACATCCAAAAATAGACGTTTTTTCGCAGATTCTTACTGGTCTATATAATGATGTAAAAAGGAAAACAACCTTTAAGAGGTAGATTATTTAACTCTTGAATGTTAAAAAATACTTCTGCATTGTACGTTTTGGAGCGAACTGACAGCTTGACACCATATGCCACCAGCGTTTTCGACCTGGCCCTTAGATAAAAGAAATAGTACAAACACTCTCATAAATATATCTCAACTATGCATTGACAAATTCCAGTTTATCTTTTTTAATTGCATCCCTTAAACGAGAATTCTGACTCAAGTGCTTTATTGCTGTTCAAAAATCAAACGAATATCCGTTTCTGCTATGGCTTGCGGTCTACGACACATAATTATAGTGCCGGCAAAAAATCTTGAAATTCTACAAAGTGAATAAAACGCATAAATTATGAGAATTATTATTTTAACTGTTAATTAAATGTAATGTAATTAATACTCTGTCATATCAATTTACTATTTTAGTTTGGAATAAGCCACAAAATTTGATTATTCTGCACACTACAATATAATAGCACTGCAATAGATATGCGCAGGTAGAACGCATGTTATAGTAGCACCAGAATTTTTTAGTTACATTTCATTTTATAGCATATTTTAACTCAATATTTCAAACTTTCAATAGTAATTTTACCATCTTAGAGTAGGTCCACTGAGGATGTTGTAATTTTATCGACATCATGGTAATTTCTATATACTTATAGGAATGTGGTTATAAGTCTTTACACATTATGTACTCAGATGTAAATATATAATTTAGCTCTCCAGGCCTAGAATGCCCATAGTTTGGTTTACTTTTCTTTTCGATTCTCTCCTGTTTGCTGGTTTATTTTTCCAATTTGTGATTTTAATTTCTTCTATGTCTCTTTTAACCTCTTTCTTCCATCTGGTTTTCGGTCTACTTTTCTTCTTCTTTCCTCTTTTTCCTCCCGTTAGTATTATTTTGGGAAGTCTTTTTGGTATTTTTATCCACATTCCATTTCATAGCTTTCCTACAAATATTTTCCTGAGGACTTTTCTTTCCCACACTTTCAGCATGACTTGTTCGGATTTGTTCATTGTCCGTGTTTCACTGGCATATAATGCTATAGGTGTTATCACTGTCTATTTTCAATCTTAGCCTTTCTAGATATGTTTTTACTTCTTAAGTTGTTTAGAGCAAAGATACAAAGATTACCAGCCATATTTCTCGCTTGGTTTTCATCTTTCATATTTGGTCTCCTAGTGAATATCGCTCCTAGATATTGGTATAATTCTACTTCTTCGAATTTATATGATTTTCTTTCTGTGCTTATTGTCCTGTATTGTCCTTGTATGTATTCTCGTTGTATTCATTCTATATATTTAGTATTTTCTTCATTTATGTATATCCCCTTCTTTCTCGCTATAGTCTCTAGTCTTTTTATTATTTCTTTTAATTCTTGTTTATTTCTGGCTATCAGTACTATATCATCAATTTTGTCATCGGTAACTAGCATCTAACTCGACAAAAAAGTATATGTACTAAATTACTAAATAAATTATTTTTCAAACTCTCAAACTAGTTTGACAAACAGTTTGAATATTCAAACCTGTAACTATGGACCAGTTTGACTTGACTTGAATTATTTGTCAGAAGGTTTGACTTGAGTTTGACTTGAAATTATGTCAAACTCAAGTCAATTTCAAACATTCAAGTCAAACTTGTACAACTCTAATTTGTACTCTTACGTCTCTTATTCACATTGTGGTTTCTTTCTTCAGTATGACGTAATCTATTATCGACTTAAGGTTTCTTGTTTCTTGAATCCATGTGTACTTAAAGTACACATGGATTCATGGATACAAGTACTGTACAGTTAAAATTAAACTTGTATAAAACAATATGATAAAAGAATAATTAGAATGTTAAGAATAGGTTAGCTGTACGAACAAAACTCCAGACTTTTATCAAATAGTCTGGTGGAGCTGAAGAAATTTGTTAGAAACTAAAGTCTCCTCCTGTTCTATGTAGACATGACTGTACGTTTTTTAATGTGCTCCAGTAAGTTGTCGTTCTATCGTTTTCGTAGTCTTCCCACTGTTCGTCTTCCTATTGTGGAACCGTCTCTTTCCGTTCTTACCACTCTATTGTCATTCGGCTTATATGATCGTTCCATTCTACTCTTCTGTTTGTTACCCAGTCCTTGATGTTTTACACACGACATCTCAGTTGTATATCTATACTTCTAGCTCTGTCCCATAGTGTCATCCTCCTCACGTGCTTTGTCCGATCCGATCATTGCCATTAACATGGCTATTCTGACTTTGTTTACAGCAGATCTGAATAGTTCGGCAGGTGACAATCCGAATTATATTCAAACCATTTCCGCAAGTTTTGGAGCCACGAGTGTCTTCTCGTTCTGGTAAAATTAAAGGACGTTATCCATTTTTTGTACGCAAGAGAGGTACCTCTAGGAATAATTACAACGATCGAAAATATCTACCAGAACAACACAATAAAAGTCAAAGTAGATGAAGAACTAACTGGCCCAATTGAAGCTGGTAATGGGATAAGACAGGGAGATTCCCTAAGTCCTCTGTCGTTCAACCTGATCATGGACGAAATAATAAAAAAAGTAAGAACAAAAAAAGGATACCAAATGGGAGAAAAACAACTTTAAATAATCTGCTATGCAGACGACGCAATACTAATCTCTCAAATTATCATCCAGCCTCAAAAGTCCACTGCTGAACATAGGCCTCCTCCCCTCGTTTCCAACCCCATCTATCCTGCGCCGCCCTCATCCAGTTTTTATTTACCTTTCTCAAGTCGTCAGTCCATCTTGTAGGCGGTCGACCGACGCTTCTCTTGTCTTCTCTTGGCCTCCATTCCAATAACCTCTTCGTCCATCGCCCATCTGTCATTCTGGCTACGTGTCCTGCCCATCTCCACTTCAACCTGGCTATACTCTCGATGACGTCAGTCACCTTTGTTCTTCTCCTGATTTCTTTGTTTCTGATTTTGTCTCGCAGAGTTATTCCTAACACTGACCGCTCCATTCTTCTCTGCGTGACTCTTAGTTTGGTAGCCGAGGCTTTAGTTAAGGTAAGTGTTTCTGATCTGTACGTCAAGACTGGGACGACGCACTGATCGAATACCTTTCTCTTTAGACATGTGGGTAACTCACTTTTAAAAGTTTCTCTCAGTTTTCCAAATGCTGCCCACCCAAGACCGATTCTTCTCTTCAGCTCATGAGTCTGGTTATCCCTGCCAATCGTAATTTCATGTCCCAGGTATTTATATCTATCTACGAGTTCTATTTCCTTCCCACCAATACTGATGTTCTGGTTGGGTACCAAATTTGTCATAATTTTTGTTTTTGAGATGTTTATATTTAAACCTACATTTTCTGTAGCTACAACGAGTTCTTGTACCATCTCTCTTGCCATACCTAGATCCTCAGCTACTATGACTATATCATCGGCGAAACGTAAGTTGTTTAGGTATTCTCCATCTATTTTTATTCCCTTTGTCATCCAATCCAAACTCTTGAAAGCATGTTCTAAGACCGTATTAAAAAGTTTAGGTGACATTGGGTCTCCTTGTCTAACCCCCCGTTCTATTTTTATGCGATTACTGTTAGTATGTAATTTGACAGTGGTTGTTGCCTGTAAGTATATTTTGTGTAATAATTTTGTATACCTATAATCTAGCCTGCATTCTTTAAGCGCCTGTAATATTTTGCTAAGTTCAACTGTGTCAAAGGCTTTATGAAAATCGATAAAAACTAGAACTAGGGGTTTATTGTATTCCACTACTTTCTCTATCAGGGTTTTTATACTTTGTAGATGGTCATTTGTTCCGTAATTTTTTCGGAATCCTGCCTGTTCTCTTGGTTGATAAGTTGATAAGTCTAGTTGATAAGTTGATAATCTCTCAAAGTGAAGATGATTTACAACCTATGCTGCACGAATTTAATATAACCGCTAGAAAATTTAACATGTTAATTTCCCCAAAATATACTAAATGCATGGTTATAACAGCAGATCTAATAAGGTGTAAATTAGAGCTGGAGGGAAAAATAATAGAACAAGTCATGGAGTTTAAATATCTAGGCATCACACTATGCAGTTACGGAAAGCTCGAAACAGAAGTGGAAGATCAGGTGAATAAAGCAAACAGAGCCGCAGGTTGCCTGAATGAAACAATATGGAGAAATAAAAACATCGGAAAAGAAGTGAAAGGCAGAATTTACAAAACAGTCATCAGACCAATAATGACATACTCGGCAGAAACACGACCTGATACAGAAAGGACAAAAAGAATGCTAGAAACAGCAGAGATGAAAACATTGCGAAAAATCGATGGTAAGACGCTGTGGGATAGAGCTAGAAGTGCAGATATACGAAGGAGATGCAAGGTGGACAACATTAATAACTGGGTGAAAAGGAGAAGAGTAGAATGGAACGACCATATAAGCCGAATGACAACAAATAGAGTAGTAAGGACGGCGAGAGACGGTTCCCCAATAGGAAGACGATCAGCGGGAAGACCACGAAAACGATGTAATGACAACTTACTGGAGGCACAGAGTAATGTCTATATAAAAAGAAGAAGAAGAAGAAGAAGAAGAAGAAGAGTGTTTTCTCCTGCGTGGACCCCTTCTGCTATCTATTTGCCCTTTGATAATTACATAGCTGATGTACTCTATATTTACTGAGCCTCATAACGTAACCCAAGTATTCCAACTTTCTGTCCTTTATAGTTATTCCTACCTCTCTCCCTCTCTCTCTTTACCTATCCGGCGTAGTACCTCCTCATTGATCACGTGCTCCGTCCAGAATATACGTAATATAGGTCGATAAGTCCACATTTCGAAGCCCTCTACTTTCTTCATTAATGCTGCGGTCATCATCCACGGCTCCATTCCATATAACAACACCGGAAATACATAAGATTTTAGAAGTCGGGTTTTGAGAAGTAAGGTGAGACTGTTAGGCCATTATTAGACTAGGTAACTGGTGGCGCAACTAGTGGGGCAACTGGTGGCGCAACTAGTGGCTCCACCAAATTAAAGCACACAAAATATTATGGGCAACTGGTGGCCGATATGAGCAACTGGTGGCGCAACCAGTTACCGTAGTCTAATAGGTCTCATTTACTTAAATTTACTTAAAAGGGCATTTAAGTAAATGAGACCTATTAGACTACGGTAACTGGTTGCGCCACCAGTTGCTCATATCGGCCACCAGTTGCCCATAATATTTTGTGCTTTAATTTGGTGGAGCCACTAGTTGCGCCACCAGTTGCCCCACTAGTTGCGCCACCAGTTACCTAGTCTAATAATGGCCTAAGAGGTAAACATTTGCTTCATGCTTATGAAGAACGCTCTTGCTTTTTCTATTCTTAAGCCAATCTCTTTCGCTTGATCCCAACTCGAATTAACTGTTGTTAGTTGTATGTAAGTTATTAGATGTAAGTTTATACATCCACATGTTCAATTGTTTGATTGTCTAATATCAGTTGTCTTGCTCGTTGTTGGGTTTGGCTTACTAGCATCTATTTGGTTTTTGTGATGTGGGAACATCCATAAACTACGTCGTTGAAAAGGGGGAGGGGGACTTTGCTTATTACGACGGTATACGACAGGGGGAGGGGGCCATGAGTGCACATCCGACGTCGTTTGAAGTTCACGAATATAAAAAATATATCCTATTTTAGAAGTAAAAAAAAATTGTATATAATTTTTATCACATACTTTTCATTTTGTTTTTATCACTCACAGTCTTAACAATATTGCTAGCAGTTTTATACAGACTAACAAACAATAAAACATTGTTATATGTCTTTAAACAAACGCTTCTTTTCAGAACAACGTCTGGAAGCAATAGATATTAAACTGTTGACTTATTTACTGAATACTCTGTGTGAAACAATTCTACAAGAATGAATAGAAATAAAATATTCTATTCTATTTAGTTAGTACATTGTATCTATTTGTACTTAATAATTGTAATCAAAACAAAATAAATATTAAGATTTATATGATGCACTTAAGGAGGCATAGGAACTCCGATAAAAGTTTTTTTGTTTTGTCCCAATAAAGCTAATTATTAGTTGTACAGTGAATTGAGAGAAAACAGTACGCGGATATTAATGAGCTACATAGTAATACTGATGTGGATACATTCATAAATAAACTTGGAGAGCTAACTTTAAAAAATCCAAAAATAACATTGAATTTAAAAAAAAAAACTCTAAAAAGGGGGTCATGAGTTGCAATTGCGACGTCGGTATGAGGGGGGTCAACTGCAAACGACGCTTTACGACGGAAGAGGGGAGGGTATTAAAAACTCCAAATTTTTTACGGCGTAGTTTATGGATGTTTCCTGTTCAGTTTGAGCCCGTACTGTGCACTTGTTCTTTGTATCTTACCCATCAGGCAACTCAGTTCCTCCATGATACTCGCGAGAATCACAGTGTCGTCAGCATACCTTCTGTTATTAATTATTTCTCCATTTATATTTATGCTCTCTCTGCTTTCCTCTAGCGCTGTCTTAAATACCGTAGTGTCATACTATCGATTTTTCTAAGGGTTTTCATCTCTGTTATTTCTAGCATTTGTCTTCTGTTTGTTGTGTTTCTGTCGCATATGACATTATTGGTCTGATGACTGTTTAAATTCTGTCTTTTATTTCCTTACTACCCCAAGACTGCCTGGAGTCAATGCGGGATGGATCGAGTAGCTCTGCGCTTACCACAGCCGATCCCAAGCCCGGATAAAATGTGGAGGGTGATTGGTAAGATTATCAACCTACCAATCGTAAAGACGAATACTGCTCAAAGAAACAATGTGAAGCCTCAGAACCGGATTGATAATATGAAGACGACCACGGTAAGAAACATGGACAACAGAAAATCATCCAAAATATACACAGATGAGAATTACTACATGGACCATCAGACCGCTCAACCCTAGATACCAAGAAATAACCCAAGTGCTGAAAGAGAAAACAAAAAAGGAAACAAAAAAGAAAGGAAATGGACAATCAAAATTAGGTGATTATATTTTATTCTGCAGTGGAGTTGCAAAAGAAAACAGGGCCAAAAGAAGGTGTAGCCTTACTAATACACCAAAGATACCAGAATCAAATCAAAGAGTGTTAATACGTACCTATTAGAAATGATTGTAACAGAATAGAGAAGCAAGACCTGAACATCATCGGAGTATACGAATTACAACAAGCAGTAGATCAAATTAGAGAGAAGATAATAATACTGTAGGATTTTAATGTTCGAATAAGCAAACAAGTAATATAAGCAAGTCAGTATTATAAAATCAAAACGCATAGATTGAAGATAAATAGATCACGTAGAGTAGAAGATATACATTCCCGAAATGATAACCACTTAATACGAAAAAATGAACTTTATCTTCTTCTCTTTTCTTAGATATAGGCACGTATGGCTCTTCATCCTGTATGGTTTAAATTATCAAACTAGCTCTTTCTTGACCTTTGAACACGTCTTCGATCATTTACTGATTTGTTTCATACTATTCTTACTATCCTATCTTATGGTATTCTGTTAATATGTTCGTTTCGATCCATTCCTATTGTCGTTTTGTTACCCATGTCTTTTACATTACATTCATATGTTCTCGTGTCTCTCTCTATACATTAAGTACATTTATTAGCAAGGGCTATTCTTTTTTTTTTTTAATTGATTCGCTGACGTTAGTCAACATAGAGCCTATGTTTATTATTATGACAGGTGTAAATTGTCAATGGTTATATTTTTCTTCTATGTGTCTGGTCTGCATGCTTAACTTAGTATGTCATATATTTTTGGTCTTTTGGGCGTTTATGTTTAGTCCCATTCTCTGTAGAGATGCTCTTAATGATCTGAATCCATTGGTAACAGAATCTGTGGACTTAACTATGATATCGATATCATCTGCATATATGACAACTTCTACAGCTTTGTTAAAGCTAATGCTATTGTGTTAATCTCAAATTAACTTTTCTAGAGCAAGGTTAAATAAAAGACACGATAACCAATCGTCTTACTACACTTTTGTAACAGAAGGGTATTGGAAGATCGTTCTAGATTATGACCACGCACGCTGTTCCTGTGAGTTTAAGTTCAGCTAGTTGATTAAGATTAAGCGGTATTTGTAATTCCACCATTACGCCAGGAAAATAATAAAAATATACCATGTTCAGGACACTTGAGCAGCCAGGTTGCAAATAGGTTTTTTGGGTACTATATACCTAATGCATTATAAATATAAAAATGTCCGTCGCAGTTCGGACGAGAATTTTAGTTCTTAACAAATAAGTGTCAAAAATGGCAGTTTTTTCGTTTAAATCGCCACAGATAAAAATACGTTAATTAAATATCTTATTTATGGTATCCTTCTTTTAGTAGATGAGCAAAGGTTAAAAACGTCAGTTTTTGAATTTTGGTCCGATCATTTGTTGCTTTAAAAATTTCAAAATAAAACTAAAATTTCGAAAATAAAAAATTTGCTCTAACTTTTGCGAAAATGGCCTTTAGACTTTCAAATTGCATGAAAAATTGAGTCAAACAGTCCATATAAGGCACAAAAAAATTTAAGATGATTCGTCAATTAGTTTAAATTTTATTTAATTTGTTTATCCCAAAGACCTTTTTTTTTGCAATATTATTGTTCAGAAAATAAGAATGATATAGCAATTATGTGGAAACCACTTGAAAGAAGAACAGTTATATTTTCAACGCATTTAAAAAAAGCAATAAAAAGTAA
Source organism: Diabrotica virgifera virgifera (assembly GCF_917563875.1). Classification (NCBI taxonomy): domain Eukaryota; kingdom Metazoa; phylum Arthropoda; class Insecta; order Coleoptera; family Chrysomelidae; genus Diabrotica; species Diabrotica virgifera. The sequence goes on along the minus strand of NC_065449.1, from coordinate 104,337,165 downwards.
TTTTTATCATTCCGAAAACATTTTACTAAAGTAAAGTCATTTTTGGCTTATAAACAATTTGAATAAGTTTGCTAATATTGACTGTAGATTAAAACTACGTTGGAATTTGAAAAGCTGGTATTTTTACACGAATTTAAAAAAAATCTCGCCTAGGTTAATTACGGTCAAAGTTAGCCACTTTTTTTATTTAGTTCACAGCTACTTTGTTTATAACAATTCACCAACAAAAAAGTTTGAGTAAACTTTGAACTTCAACAAAGTGGTTAATAAAGCTTTAAAAATTACGTCCTAACGAAATCGATTCGTGGTCGGTGGAGGGGAATTAAAATCCTCGAACTAAAAAAATTAAATGGATTCTTCAAACATATGCTGCGATTAATATCTCCGGAGCTTGTTAATGGATTTTGATCATAATTTTTTCAATTTGTATGTACTCGTAGTCTTGTAGTGTAGAGTACGTTATGTACACATACCCCCACCTAACATTACACAATGTCAGGAGGAACCCCCTTATCACTCAGGAATATGAGAAATAAATTACGACCGATTCTAAGACCTACCGAAGATTCGTATATAATTTTATAAAAATCGGTCAAGCGGTCTCAGAGGAGTATGGCAAGACAGGAGAATTTTATATATATAAATATATAGATGGCTATTAAAAAATAGGGGTTGGTGATAGAAGAGTGAAAATTAAGGGTTGTATATATTTTTTAATTCTACATCATATAAATTTAAAGTAGACAATTTTGTCCAAAAAGATAAAAAAAAATGTCAGTAGCAACCCCCTTATAACTTGGGGATATGAAAAATAGATTAAAACCTATTCTCGGTCCTACAGGATATACGTGTAAAATTTCATAAAAATCGGTCTAGCCGTTTCGGAGGAGTATGGTAACTAACACTGTTACAGGAGAATTTTATGTATTCGCGGTGTGCAAGTACTTGGAAAGGAAACGAGAAACGACCGTGCGCGAGTCGCGGAGAAATATTGCAACTATCTTAAATAATTCATATTGTCAATTGAAATTGTCAAATTGACGTATATTTCATACCTTCTGTCAATGAAGCAGAAAAATTATATATTGCTCCACAATATTGATATGATATGCAATTATTATATAAAGGTAAATTTAATTAATTGTATTTTGCTTGCAGTACTGCATTTTAATAACTAATTTTATTTACTATAAATAATAATAAAAGTGGCTAACTTTGACCGCGTTTAACCTAGGCAAAAAGTTTTCTTTCGAAAATTCGTGTAAAAATACCAGCTTTTGAAATCCCAAAGTAGATTTACTCTACAGTCAATATTAACAAATCTATTCAAATTGTTTTTAAGCCAAAAATGACTCTACTTTAGTAGAATGTTTTCGAAATGATAAAAATGACTTTTGATTGATTTTTTTTATTTTTTTGAAAATATAAGTGTTTTTCTTTCATGTAGTTTCCACAGAATTGCTCTACCATTATTATTTTCTGAACAATAACATTTTAAAAAGCGTTTTGGGATAAACAAATTGAATAAAAAGATGAAGTTTCGATCCTAATAGCATTATTAATAATATTTAGAAAATATTAAAATGTTACTAAAAGATTTTTAAATCGAAAACTTATTGGTCCATTTCCTTGGTAACACCTCCAAGGCTTCTAAAATTTGCAAGCCAAGTGGATGCTGAAGCGAAGAAGACAAGAGGGAATTCAAAAAACTTACAATTCACGACCCCGTCTGTTCAGCTGGTAAATTCCAACAGAAAATGGACCTAGTTACTCGAAGGAGTAAAGACCAATATAAAAATAAAATAAAAATTTTATTTTTATTTTTAATTGAGTTGCAATGCGAAGGCAAAACAATCTTACTTTTCAATTAGAATACGGAGCGCAGTCCAGTCCCTTGAATCGCGATTTTCGGCTCTTATTGGAGCCTCATCGGAAAGAACGTAGGCTGTTGCCTACGTTGTTTTGCCTTCGCATTGCAACTGAATTAAAAATAAAAATAAAATTTTTATTTTATTTTTATATTGGTCTTTACTCCTTCGAGTAACTAGGTCCATTTTCTGTTGGAATTTACCAGCTGAACAGACGGGGTCGTGAATTGTAAGTTTTTTGAATTCCCTCTTGTCTTCTTCGCTTCAGCATCCATTTGGCTTGCAAATTTTAGAAGCCTTGGAGGTGTTACCAAGGAAATGGACCAATAAGTTTTCGATTTAAAAATCTTTTAGTAATATTTTAATATTTTCTAAATATTATTAATAATGCTATTAGGATCGAAAACTTCATCTTTTAATTGCCAGATGACGCTAGTCACCTAATATTTTCACTTCAGTTGCAAGAGGTGAGAAAACCTCTCAGTGCGGATCAATTGGGATATGGAGAACAAGTCTACGTTCTTTCCGATGAGGCTCCAATAAGAGCCGAAAATCGCGATTCAAGGGACTGGACTGCGCTCCGTATTCTAATTGAAAAGTAAGATTGTTTTGCCTTCGCATTGTAACTGAATTAAAAATAAAATTTTTATTTTATTTTTAAATTGAATAAAATTTAAACTAATTGACGAATCGGCTTGAAATTTTTTGTGCATGATATGTACTGGTTGTCTCAACTTTTTATGCAATATCAAAGTCGTAAGTGCATTTTCGCAAAAGTTATAGCAAATTTTTTATTTTCGAAATTTTAGTCTTATTTTGCAATATCCGAAGCAACAAATGATCGGACCAAAATTCAAAAACTGCCATTTGAACCTTTGCTCATCTACTAAAAGATGAATTCTCTAACGAAGATATTTAATTGCCCTATTTTTACCTGTAGCGATTTCAACGAAAAAACTGCCATTTTTGACACTTTTTTTTTGTATGAGCATTTTGTATTTATAATGTATTAGGTATATAGTACCCAAAAAACCAATTTGCAACCTGGCTGCTCAAGTGTTTCGACAAAAACCTTATTTCTCTGGACTACACGCTCAGGAGAAGTTTATCTATTAACTGAGTAGTAGTAAACGGCTTTGACATCCATGAATTTGTGTTGATTGTCGACCAAACTTTAGGGTTTTTAATGGAAAAAATAAAAATTTTGCAATCCAGCTCTGTCTGAAGACAAAATCTGTTAGATACATGAAGCTATGGAATTTTTTAACAGAGCTATAAAAGTCGTATTTTTTTCCTTATTTAAATTTATTCAAATTAAAAAAATATTCAAAATTTAATTATTATTGTACAATTAGCAATGCTTACACATAGATGTATATTTTTATAATTGCTAAAAATTGTTTAACAAACGATTGTATAAACAAATTATATTCTTGTCTAGATTTTAGGAAAAAAACAGTGCATTGTTAATTTATAATTCAGTCTATAAATTACTGTTTTTTTACTTAGAAACATACACTTAGAAACATACAATCCACATCACCCACGCAGGGATATTAGTGGAGAATCGTACACTATGATTTGATTTATTTACATTAAATAGATGTATATAAACATAAATCTTCTAAATAATCTAATACAGACATGTTCAGTTTTTGTAGACAATGTTGTTTTGATGTTATCTGAGATTCTATATTTTCTTATTTTTTTTTTCGTAGTACTGATAATCAATCAGAATATGCTTCACCGTTAATTGGAGAGAACAGTTTCTGTAGGTTGCGAAGATTCTTTTTTTATTAGGAATTATAAGTACAATTAGTGGCAACTACCACTGTCACAGTGACAGTTTTAGTTGACATACTCCTCTGATACGTATAAAGGTGGGAAACAATCAATATAATGTAAATTTATATTATCGCTAAATTTTCCAGCTCCACTAGTTTCATTTCTTTTTATCTCACAACTTAATACGTTTTTCATCTTTTGTGCTATTTTGCCGGTTATTCGCTCATCACTGTATATCTACCTAGGCCAAATCCTGAAACTTGACAGAGAACCAAAGTGCGGAAATTACTAGAATAGCAAGACTAGCATAGGCAGGATTTGGAAAACTTGTTGGATACTTCTTCTTCTTTGGATGCCGTCTTCTTAGCGAAGGTTGGCGATGACTTCTGCAAAGTCTTCTTTGCAGGGCTTTTCTTATTAGTCTTTGAAAGTCTAATCCTGTCCATTCTTTGATGTTGCGCAGCCAGGTCATTTGTCGTCTACCCGTGCTGCGTTTTACTTCTATTTTCCCTTCTATAATAAGTTGAAGAAAGTTATACCTGTTGTGTCTAAATATGTGTCCAAGATAAGATGTTTTACGTTTCTGGACAATTTTTGTGAGTTCACGTTCTCTATTCATACGCCTTAAAACTTCTTCATTTCTCACGCGGTCGGTCCGTGGAATTTTCAGCATACGATGACATACCCACATCTCAAAGCTCTCTAAACGTCGTAACGAGCTGACTGTTAACGTCCAAGCTTCCAAGCCATGTAATAGTTCACTATATACTGTTAAATAATTTTTATGGGGAAAATTTAGAGAATTAATTTTATGTCAAAGACCACGAGATCATAAATTTTCATCGCCCTGTATATATCCAAAATTTGTAAATCATATAATTTAGCCGTAAGCAGTGTTTCGTGAAAAGAGGAAATGTTTAGTGATAAAGATTCTGCGAACGAACTTATACAAATTAAACAATAAACTAAAATACGGTCGGATTAGAAAGTGAATGTACTCGCGGTTGGAGTAGACAATAGAATATTTCTAAATGGTTTCCTAGAAAGAAACGACGGTAAAAAATTTGTTTAGTTTTAGAATATAGGGTTTTCTAGGATATAAGAAAACATTTAATTTTAATATCTCCTGGAAATTTGACAAGACAGAAAATTTATATACAACACTATTTGTTCTTAAGAAATGAAAGTGGGATGTAATGTGTGGAGAGAATGCTTGTGATTGGCGAAGAGATGGATGGAGGAGAAAAGAGTGGTTGAGTCTCAGATTGATGAAGGAAAAATATTTACTGTGTAATTAAGATAGGAAGGGAACAGTCCAGTTTGAAAATTAGTAATTTTGTGTAAAGTGGTGAATTTGGTGGCCGTGTAAGCAGATTCCTGTAAGACGAAATCGTGATCGAGTCGAGAAGTACAATCTCTTCGTGTCCGAATAGATTCCAGTTTCTATCTGGAACGAGTAGCCGGTTTGTATCAATTTTGCACAGGATATCGAGCTGGGAGAAAAAATCTTGGAATTATAAAGATTGATATTGTTTGTATCGAGTCGGAGACTAAATAGAGGAGAGATTCCGAGCGAGGGCTGTTTTTTTGTTTTGTGAAACAGTTTGGAAAAAAAAGACCGTATCAGCATCCGAGGGGCACGTGTGGGAGAACCGAGGACAACACAATCCATGAGAAGAAGTAAAGAAGATAAAAAAGGTTAGTCAGATTATTTGTAAAAAGGAAAGAGTTGTTGTATATTACATACCATAATTGTTTTTTTGTCAATTTAAGAGTTTTACAGCATAATTTATTAATTCATAAATTCATAGGAGAGATAAATAATCTATTTAAAAGGTAAATTAAATATTGTTTTTTAGCCTTACATAATAATAATAAGGATAATATAAGGACAGTCTACCGAATCATTTAAATGAAAATATGTTAAAAGGAAAAGAGATAGTAGAATTAAAGATTATTTTTATTAGATAAGAAATTTTGACAACAGAATAAAGTTTTAGCATACATTTTGAATCTTATATTTAGGGTATAGAATATAAATAAAATATATTTATAAAATTTATATGACTTTGAGTATATTTATTTTCCCTGTTTTGTCCTGGGTAAAGTAAGCAACGAGAAATACTAGAAGCCACAAACTAAAGGTGATACCCTAAAATCAATTAGCCCTGAGAATATATTTTATTGGAAAGTTTTATTGAATTTTGGTTTTGTTTCCATGAATAGCAGTTAAAATAATTAATGAATTAATTGAATTCATAAGATGCTGATCAATCTCATAACAGAGAGAAAATACAGAGCATAACAATAACAATACATAACACTTTATCATGCGGTATCGTAGGGACAGATCAAGATTGCGGGCAGTGAGTAACTGTCGCATCTTTAAGAAGGTGTTTCTTGCCTGTTCTATTCTACATTTAACCTCTTGTTCTTCGTCTAAGGTTTCATGTATCCAATATCATAGGCACTTAAACTTTTTCACTTGTTCAACGAGATTGTTGTTGACTAGGATGCTTATAACTGGTGTGTGCTTTTTTGAAATTACCACTGTTTTAGTTTTTTTTTTCATTCACCTTATATAATTATCCTTCTCGATCTCGTTGAATAATTAAGAACCGCAACATACCCCAATACTTGAGGATCAAAGTGTTCAAGCAGTGCATTCTTCTTATAATGACATTTGGGTATCAAACCTGGGCCCTAACCAAGCTAAATATGAATAAACTAGCAACTAGCCTCAACAGAAAGAGTAACGTTAAGAGGACGTTAAGAGTAACGAAAGAGGAAAGTTAGGTATACGACTGCCAGAAAAAAGAGGAACCCAGTAAGATCGAAAACAAATAACATCAAAAATTGCTAAACTTAAATGGAGCCTCCCAGGCCACACTGTTAGGCAAAAAGGCCAATTTTGGAACTGATTATCAAATACTGTTACCCTTATCTGTTAGTAGTTATGCCTTTTGTGAGGCCAGTAATTTCCGTGTTATGTTAAGGAGTAATATCCTTCTGTAAAAATCTTATTCTAATGTATTGTTATATGTTTATCAGTGTATAATTTTTAATGAAGCAATATAACAAAGCAGCTATGAATATATTAAACTAATTTATCTCCATCCGCACGGATTATTTATTATCATTTCGTTACGGCTTTGAATTAAGCTTATTATAATTTTTATGCGTTTTTTTCCTGTTTTAGCAGATACTTAGTGTATAAGTAGATACACATGCAAGCTGGAATAATTTGTAGACCAACATAGACAATCGGCAATTATTTTTCTATGTAGTTTGTAAATGCTAATGGCCGGAACAAAACGGCTAACTTCCAAACTACATATATTACAGGCACTAATTAAACATATTTTAACAGCCGTGTATTACAACCCCCGGACACATGTTTCAATTTGTTGCTTGGTTTTAATTTGTTTGTAGAGTAATTATCAGTTTTGTATTAAATCAATTGTAAAAAATATTTATTTAATTGTAAATGGTTGGCAATGAATACTTACAGGTTAACTGCACGCAGGTTACTTGATAAACAAGGAAATATTATAGTCAGTGAACAAGACAGATTAGAAAGGTTTAACAAAATATATTGAGGAACTGTTTGATGACGAAAGAACAGAAATTCAAATCGAAAATTTATCGACTGGTCCAAACACAAAACACAACTTTCGATGAAATGGAAAGAGCTAAAAAGCTATCAAAAAATAGGAAAGTAACCGACCCAGATGAAATTCCAAGAGAAATAATCAAACTACTTGACGATAAGGGTAAACATTCTCTTCTAACCTCTTCAATAAAATATTCGAAACAGATACCGGAAAAATAAACGCCAAACAGTACAGTGTAGCGACCATCGAACTATCAGTCTGATGAGCCAAGTAGTGAAATTTTTTGTAAGAATACTACACTCGAGAATTTACAACAAAATAGAAGCACAACTACTAAGCGAAACACAATTTGGTTTCAGAAACCTTGGAAGCAGAGAAGCACTATTCAGTTTGCAGGTCATGATTCAAAGATATTTTTTTTAGCGTATGGCTAAGTACATCACGGAATATATTTAGATTTATGCATTATACAATGCATCACAAACAGATGTCATTACAAAGTCTATAGGGTCACCCGTGTATGCTCTGCGTGGGCAGTCCTGAACAATGTGACTTATCGTCTATCTTGCAGCGCCGCAGTCACAAGAAGGCGAGGGAAGTTTACCGCATCTGCAGAGGGAGTTGGCGCATCTTCCACAGTTTGTTCGAATTCGATGGGGCTGCCCAAATCTTACGGGGACGTTCAAATTCGCTAGGTTTTCATATGATGTCCGGTAGACTATGGTAATGCGGATCTGTCTTACTCTCCCAATCTTCTCTCCATCGGGTATTTAAGTCAAAGTTGGATTGCTGCAGCACTTGAGCAAATTGTAACCTGGATCGGAGACGGTTTCCAAAAATATCGGGGATGTCGTTGTGGACTAGAAGCTGGTGACTGTCCATTATTTTGTTATATTCTTTAACCAATGCATGTTCGCGGCGTAGGTTGGGTGGTGCTATATTACTAAGGGTAGGTAGCCACATTGTAGGGGTGGGCTTAATTGTGCCTGTTATCATACGCATAGCATGGTTTAGTTTGGAGTCGACCAGGTGGGTGTGCCTGTTATTTAGCCACACTGGTGCACAGTATTCTGCCACCGGATATATCAGGCCAAGAGCAGAGGATCTTAAAGTTGATGCTGTGGACCCCCATGTAGCGCCGCAGAGTTTCTATATTATATTGTTGCGTGTTTTCAATTTTGCTGCTGTTTTCGTCAGGTGTTCTCTGAATGTGAGCGTTCTGTCTAGAGTAACCCCAAGGTATTTCGGGTATTTATTGTGTTTCAACAGCTTGTTATTAAAATACACTCGCCATTCTCTGTTTGCCAGCTTGTAGTTGAGATGAAAAGCTGATACTGTAAAACCTCGATATAACGGACTAATTGGGGAGACGGGATGTCCGTTAAAGCCGAAAGTACGTTCTAAAAATAGGTATAAAATCAATCAAATTTTTTTTTAATTATGTAGGTACTGTATTTAGATACAGTGTACAAATCTATAAGTTAAAAACGGAATAAAGTTTTGTTCGATACTTTTTTACTTTTATACTTCATCTAAAACTTTCTGTAATATACTCATTTGGTTGACAAAATTATTAACTGATTCATGGGTTGAATAAGCGATGTATTTTTTGGCAAAACATACAATTATAGAATAGAATAGAATAGAAATATGCTTTATTGTCACTGAAAATACAAATTTTATGGACAAAGCTTAATTAAAGTCAGAAAAAATAAATAAATAAATAATATCTAACAATAACAATAACAAATACAATTTTCTGAAATTTGATAAATCGTCAATATAAAAAAAATATACATAAATACAAAATATAAGTTAATAAAGTAAAGAAAAAAAAAACAAAATCGATATATTGCAACAATTTATAGAAATTGCAAAGTGAATATACAACAAAGTAAACTATTTATAGACATAGGAACTAAAAAGTTTAAGTTTAAGTTTAATTATAATACTTTCAGGAGGATTAGTAGGAGCTTTGCGTAAAATCAATAAATGTTTCACCTCTTTAGACAGTATTACCAGTTTCTTCTCTTGAAATTTTCTTACTGCAGGTACAAAACCAATTTTTGAAAATATCTCTGGTGAACCATGCCGTATTAGAGCTATAATATAAAACGGGCAGATGATGCCTTTTGATGATTATATCTTTGACAATAAGTACTAGGTTTACGAGATTTACCAACAGTGACGAGATTCTTTCCTTGTTTTACGAGGAAAACAACGAAAAGCCTCAGATACAAAGTTTACTACTTTTTAAACAATTAGAATAATTGAAATAAAAATATAATAAACAATATTTTAAATCTAAGACTTTTCGTTAATAAACTGCTTTCTGGCTGCATCCCATATCTCCGGATTTTACAATATATAGTCACGTAGAGACGACGAAAATAGGAGAAAGCAAATAGACTTAGGCCACGCATTTACCTTCTCTTCGTCTAGGAAAAGGACCGTCGGACTATTTTCGTCGTCTCTACGTGATTATATATTGTAAAATCCGGAGATATGGGATGCAGCCAGAAAGCAGTTTATTAACGAAAAGTCTTAGATTTAAAATATTGTTTATTATATTTTTATTTCAATTATTCTAATTGTTTAAAAAGTAGTAAACTTTGTATCTGAGGCTTTTCGTTGTTTTCCTCGTAATACGAGAGATGTCGCTGATTTGCGTCTCAAAAGGTGGGTTCATTGCATCGCGATGTTTTGCCTTAAAAGAGGCAGAATGTTTGAATTCCCTTCAGAGTTGTGACTGCATAATCTTCACTGATGATGCATAAGGATGCTGAAATAGTTGCTATATGGAGATGGTAGTCCAACTCTGAATCGAATATAAACAAAACCTGCCTTGAACCCTTTTTAATCTCTTTCCTTGTTGTTTTTCCTTCTAGAATTCGATTTTTCATATTTTTTTACATTCAATTTTTTTACATTTGATCGTATTTTTTGTCCGTTATATCCGAAGTCCGTTAATTAGAGGTCCGTTCAATCGAGATTTTACTGTATTTCAGTTTTTGTAGTACTTGGTTGTAGTCTCCATTTCTTAAGGTATTCGCTGAGGATGGATAAGTCATTCGTGAGAGTGATTTCTGTAGTTTCTAAAGATTGGTGGCTTGTTGCAAGGGTTCAGTCGTCAGCATATCCAAACTTTCGAGATTCGGTTTCAGGCATGTCAGCAATATAGAGGATGAAAAGTAAAGGGGCAAGGACAAAACCCTGTGGAAGGCCATTGTTAAGTTTCATCTGTCTACTCGTCTCCTTTCCCATTATAACCTGGAAGGCTCTGTTTGTCAGCATGTTGTCAATGAGGTTAATTATCTTTCTGCAGGGGATAATACAAGCGAGTTTATATATTAATCCCTGCCTCCAAACATGATCATATGCTGCTGTTAGATCTATAAGATATATGGATATAAAACAACCGGTATATATGTGTTTTATCAACTTCGAAAAGGCATTTGACCGAGTCACCCATGACAAACTTATAAGTGTCTTGCAACAGGCGGGAATTAATGATAAATACCTCTGTATTATCAAAAATTATCAAACAAGTATTATCAAACATACGAATTGGTCATAACACGACGGAATCAGTGGAAATATACAAAGATATATTTTATCGCCTCTACTTTTTAATATCTACTCCGATTTTATTTTCAAGAAAGCTAAATAAAGATGCAGGCATTAAAATCAACAGAATTAATGTCAACAATCTCAGATACGCAGACGACATAATTGTACTGATTGTCTTCAACAAAAAAGACTTGCAACGACTTCTAATAAACAGAATGACCGAAAAATGTAATCAATATGGGCTAAAACTTCTAAGACAAGACTTATGGTTGTCAGCAAAACGTGATTACAACCAATGAACATCAAAGCGTATGGAATAAAGTTAGAAAGAGTCGACATTATTACCTATTTGGGCGCCAACGTTAACGAGAATAGTCCATTCACCGTAAAATATTGCAAAACCTCAAAATTTTGAAGAACTGCTTCGGTTGACATGACATTTGACAGACACACATCTAGCATGTTAAAGAAAAAAAGTGATATGCCGATGTGTGCTTTTACCCTGGAAGTGAGCTTATACGTACAAAATAAGTCCGACTAATTCTAAGTAACTATTGTTTTATAGAGGTTTTTCACTAAGTCAATATTTTTCGAGTTAACTCATTAAAATAACTCAAAAAGTAAGTACTATACCGAAAAAAATTTTCTTAGAAACTATATAACATATACCTAAAAAAGTGAAAAAAGAATGTAGGTATGTATGAGGTCTGTAGATATAGTAGAAGCAGAGTTGTAGCTAATGAAAAGTAGGTTCTTATTCGTTAAATTCCAAATCGAATATTTCAACGTGAAATAACCAAAAGATATAGCCACTTTTCGGGAAAAGTGCTTAATTTATTACTCATTACACCTTTTTGTGTTTAAAAAAGCTTTATTTTTGTTTTTTTAAAAAGTTTCTATCACCAAAAGTAAGCAAGTCACGTTCAAAATAAAGTAGTTGATCCCTTTTGTTTCTGGCAAAAAACGTGAAAATCTCCCCCTTATTAGCATCCCAAATGAATGTAATCGTTACCGCTTCACAAGTTACTTTACTTATTATGTATTGCTTATATGATCTATCTAGAAATAAGATCGAGAGTAGAACAGGCCAGAAAATCTTTCGAAAAAATAAAAAACTGCTTTGTGATTCTCGAATAAAACTCGATATTCGACTACATTTATCAAAATGCTACGTTTGGTCGACTCTTCTCTATGCAGTTGAAACATGGACCCTTAAAATATCAGACGTAAATAAATTGGAGGCATTTGAAATGTGGATCTAACGGTCAATTCTAAAAATGTCGCATACCTTAAACGAAGAAGTGCTGCATAGAATAGGCAAGGAAAGACAACTTTTCAACACAGTGAAAGTCAGAAAAACATCATACCAAGGCCACATACTGAGAAATAATAAGTACCAATATGCTCAACTAATAGTGAAAGGAATAATCTAGGGAAAGAGAGGACTAGTAAGTTAAAGACTATCGTGGCTCAGAAACATCCGACAATGGAAGACAGAGACGAGTTTGCAGTTGTAGTAGCCAATCTCCATTGAGGAGAGGGCACTATAAGAAGAAGAAGAATATGATCTGTAAGCTTCTTGGGTTCAAAGTGCTTATTTTTGAAAGGGCTGTAGTTGAAAAGGCTCAAACGAGTCACTAACGAGTGTATGCAAATTTTGAAAAGCCATATTTTAACCAATTTTTGTCTTGCACAAAAACAAAAAATCCAAAACATTCAGAAAATCAAAACCTACATTTTTTTACTGCTTGAGATGTTTTGTATCACTAATAGTTATTAAGTTATTTTGAAAAAACAGAATTTTTTTCAAAATTTAAAGAAAAAATATTTTACTTTTACTTTAAAATAAATTTTTTTCGGAAATTAGCACTTTGAACCGATGAAGCTTACAGATCATATCTTGTGTATCTTGTGAAGCGGTAACAATTAATTTCATTTGGGATGATAATTAGAGGGTGGTTTTCACGATTGTTTTAAAAAAAGGACCAACTTTATTTTGAGCGTAACTTGCTTACTTCTGACGCTAGAAATTTTTTAAAAAACAAAATTAAAGCTTTTAAAGCTCAACACTTTAAAAAAGTTGTAATGAGTTTTTCCCGAAAAGTGCTTAATTTTTTGGTCATTTCACGTTGAAATATTCGATTCGGAATTCGACGAAGAAGAACCTATTTTTTATTATCTATAATTCTTTTTCTACTGTTTTTGAGTTATTTGCGAAAAACTTACAGAGACACTAATGAAAAAATTTGATCCTTTGAGCGTTTGAGATGTGGATCTATCGACGAATATTGCGGATAACTTGAGTTTATCGAATAAGAAATGAAATAGTTTTAAATACATCGAATGAAAAAGATCACAGAAATAACAACAACGATAAAAAATCGAAAGTTATAGTAGATATTTCGGTGATGTAATGAGACATCCAGAGAAGTATAACTTTCTACACCCACTGCCGCTTTATCCATTAGGCAATATAGGCAGTTGCCTAGGGCGGCACATTATGAAAGGTCGGCAAAAATACTGTACAAAAAAGATTTGTATATAAAAATTATGGATCTGGGTTCTGTCATTAAAGAGTATGAAGCTCTTTCAAATTACCGCAAGTAAGCCAACAAAATATGCCCAAATAAAACATATAAAGAAATAAGAAAGATAAAAAGAAAAATTAAATTTGACGAGGGGGCCCATGAACTAAACTTTTCAGCTAGTGATGAGATGAAAATCCACATCAGGCACGTAGTCAGGAAATGTGCTTGAGGGGGTCCAAACACAACTAAAATTAAAAAATATATATTGAAAAATTCTTTATAAAAGGTGTAAAATTTATTAAAAACCCTTAAAGGGCTACATCAATCACAGAACGTTTTCGATATATAAAATATCATCATCAATGTTAGAACTGGTTGATCACATGCTGAGCCACCAAAAAAATACCAGGGTATAAACCCTTTAAATGGTATAAAATTTTAAGTACTTAATAAAATTCCAAACGATTAATAAAATTTATAAAGATAAGGCCCTTAGATACTATATGACTCCCCCATCACCCATTATCTGTTCAGCAAGCCACTTGATGGGTGAGTCATACAAAGCCCAAGGGCCTTATCTTTATAAATGTTATCCATCGTTTGCAATTTTAAGCTACAATGTTATTGTAACAAATTTTATTCCCTGGTATTTTTTTGGTGCCTCAGCATGTTATCAACCAGTTTGAACACTGAAGATGATATTTTATATATCTAAAACTTTCTGTGATTGATGTAGTCCTTTAAGGGGTTTTAATAAATTTTATACCTTTTATAAAGGATTTTTCAATATTTTTTTTTTGTTATTAATTATACAGTGAAGATGTTTGAGTTGAAATAAATTCATTATCTCGAGAATGGGCGAATTTGGAGAGAAATCCTGAAACAGGTCGATTTTTATATTTAAGTTATGACTTTTTGCTATGTACAGTGATGAGCGCGCTAATAACCAGCAAAATAACGCAACAAGATGAAAAACATATTAAGTTGTGACATAAAAAAAATGAAACTAGTAGAGTTGGGAAATTTAGCGATAAAAACGTATAAATTTACAATATATTTATTGTTTCTAACCGTTAGACGTATCGGACGAGTTTGACAACTGCCACTATGACAGTGACAGTTTTAGTTGACATACTCATCTGATATGTCTAAAGGTGGGAAACAATAAATAAAATGTAAATTTATACGTTTTTATCGCTAAATTTCCCAACTCTACTAGTTTCATTTCTTTCTATCTCACAACTTGATATGTTTTCCATCTTTTGCGTTATTTTTCCGGTTATTAGCGCGCTCATCACTGTAAATTATACTAGTGACGCCGTGCATCTGGGCGTGATGACGTAATCGATGTATGTAATTTATTTATTTCAAAATATATTTGAGCGCTGTCAGAAAACAGAAAGAAATGTTTGTTTCACGAATAAACATTGTTTTTCGCTTAAATTCAATGTTAAAGCAGGCACCCACCTGTCTCTTAGCAGTTTGAACATTGAATTTAAGCGAAAAGCAATGTGTATTTTTGTGAAATAAACATTATTACCAGTTTTTTTGGACACCCTGTATAAATTATTACGTTAATATTTATATTACTGAATAGAGAATTAAATAACCTTTCAAATCAACTATCACACAACCACTACTCTTATTTAAAAAAATCATCCATTATGTCATCACGCCCAGATGGATGACGTCACTTGTACGATGTGTATGGCAAAAAGTAATAATTTAAAAATAAAAATCGACCTGTCTCAGGATTTCTCTCCAAATTCGTCCATTATCTACAGGAATTTGAAATGCTGATATAATTCTTTCGTTTTTTGGTAAATCTGATTTTTAAATTAGATATAAGTTGATCCGTACACTGAATAAAATCAGAAATAATTCTAATAAAAAATAATAATAATTTCGTTCACTTTTTCAAAAATAATAATAATAGCTTGGAGATAAACATGCTGCCTTGGTACCAAAGCCGAGGCAGTTTTGGGAGGGCTCCGGACCCCATGGACCCCTCCCTTGGCTACGTGCCTGATCCACATATTCTATATTATAATCGACACTCTGATAAGAGACCTGAATATAGACGTCTGGAATCTTACCGACTTATTTATCAACGTTTTCGTGTTATTAACACATTTGCCAAAATTAAGCAATGAAGAAATTGTGGCAGATTGACAGTTAACCTACGACCACATATGTGTTCTAAATCTAGAAGAACTTGCTAAGAAAGCCGATAAGTACCTCCGATGTTCCAGTTTTCCAGTCATGCCTGTTACCGAAAGCCCTACCTTAGACAAAGCAGTGGCTGCATTGAATGACCAAGTGAGCGCTTTATCCAACAGATTAACTTTAGCTGAAGAACGGCAACAGATTAAAATGGTCAAGAGTACCAAGTCATCATCTGACGAGCAGTGTTACTACCATCGAAGATTTGGTGCACAAGCAAAGAAATGTAGACCACCCTGCAGTTTTCCAAAAAACGACCGAAGGGCGCAGTAATGGCGGCAACTGCAGCCCCTCACACACCACGCCGCCTCTTCATCACCGATGGTGTTCTCCAGCTTCAGTTCCTTATTGATACAGGGGCAGACCTGAGCGTGCTTCCACGTAAAATCTGCACTGCGGCTCAGCCCAGCGCTGTATGCCTATATTCTGCCACCGGATCGTGCATCCAAACGTATGGACAGAGACAACTTTCACTAAACCTTGGTCTAGACCAACCTGTAACATGGAATTTTGTAGTCGCAGATGTCACCACACCCATACTAGGAGCCGATTTTCTGACACACTATGGCATTAGTGTAGACATGAGAAACAAACGACTAGTAAGCTCAAATATGTCAAGAAGTATTACCTGTGTGTCTCGTCGTGTTAAAGTACCAGAAGTAGGCCTATCCACTGCCCATCCTTACGAAAGTCCGACAGCCACTATACCAGAGGATACTGGAAGGGTCCAGCACTATATTGAGACTCGAGGTACACCAGTATTTTCTAAACCACGAAGGCTTCCACCAGATCGTTTTCAAGCTGCACGAGCAGAATTCAACGAGCTAATGCTGGCAGGCATTATCCGACCATCAAAGTCATCTTGGGCCAGTCCGCTTCACTTGGTTCAGAAGTCAAATGGACGATGGCGTGCCTGTGGAGATTTCCGCCGTCTAAATGCCATGACCAAACCAGATCGCTACCCAATACCGCACATCCAGGATTTTACTAACCAGCTACATGGTAAGAGAATTTTCTCTTGTATTGATTTGGTACGTGCTTTTTAGCAAATTCCAGTCCACCCGAAGGATGTACAAAAGACGGCTGTAATAACCCCCTTTGGGCTTTACGAGTTCCTCCGAATGCCATTCGGTTTGCGAAATGCTGCCCAGACGTTCCAAAGGTACCTCGATCACCTTTTTCGAGAATGCTCATATGTGTATGTATACATCGACGATATTTTGATTGCCTCGGAGACTGATACCGAGCATGAGAAACACCTGGCATCAGTACTTCGGATTCTGGAAGCAAATGGACTTCACATCAACAAGGATAAATCAAAATTCCGTGAACGTGAAGTAAACTTCCTGGGTGCCACGGTCTCCCCAACTGGCGTTCGTCCATTGCCGGCTAAAGTAAGCGCAATTCGCAACTTTCCACAACCTACGACCTATCGACAGCTACGACCGTTTATGGGTATGCTCAATTTCTACAGACGTTGGTTACCAAATGCTGCGAATGAATTAATGCCATTAACGGACTTACTATCTCAGCAAAAGAAAAAGCAGCAAGAACTGACATTAACACCAGCAGCTGCAGCAGCTTTCTCCAAAGTCAAAGAACTCTTGGCAGCATCGACTGAATTGGTTTTCCCAGCACCGAATGCCTAATTAAACATGTCAGTTGATGCCTCAGATTCTGCCATCGGCGGTGTTTTGCAACAGTTTATAGGTGAACACCTACAGCCCATCGCTTTCTTCTCCCGAAAGCTTTCTAAGACGGAGCGAAACTATAGCACTTATGACCGAGAGATGCTTGCAATATTCAGTGGCATACATCACTTCCGCCATTTTCTTGAGGGCATGCCGTTTACCATTTATACTGACCACAAGCCTTTAACGTTTGCCTTCCAACAGCGCCATGAGCGGCAGTCTCCACGACAGATACGCCAACTAGAGTTTATTGTACAATTCTCGACCGACATTCGACATATTCAGGGTGCAGCCAATACCGTTGCCGATTGTCTCTCACGACCCGAAGTAGACGCTGTCACAACACCCATTACCATTGACTATAACCGGCTATCCGAAGCTCAGACTACAGATGAGACTCTCCAATAGACTCTGAACGATCCTGCTAGCTCCTTACAACTTCAGCGAATAGTTCTACTAGATAGCCAACGACCTATTTATTGTTCAGTTCAAGATGGTCGTATACGAGTTTATGTGCCAGCTGTGTTCCAGAGAGACGTTTTCCTGAAGTTCCACACGCAGTCCCACCCAGGACATGCTGCTACATTACGAATGATTGCCGAACGCTTTGTGTGGTATACATTGAATCGCCAAGTCAAGCAGTGGTCACGAGAGTGCATCCAATGTCAACGTGCCAAAATTGGACGTCACACTGTTACACCTGTGACACCTATAGGAATGCCAGACGATCGATTCGCACACATACATGTCGACATTGTGGGCCCACTTCCAACAAATCAGAACTTTCGATACCTGCTCACAATCATCGATCGTTTCACGAGATGGCCCGAGGCCATACCTATCTCGGAAATTACAGCCGAAGTTGTTGCGCAGAAGCTCCTTGAGGGATGGATATCTCGGTTTGGTGTGCCAGCAACCATAACAACGGATCGAGGTAGGCAATTTGAGAGCCACTTATTTCGCCAGCTCAATAGGTGTACAAGCTAGGTGTACAACATATTAAAACCACTGCCTACCACCCACAGTCAAACGGATGTATTGAACGTTTCCACCGAACGCTCAAGGCTGCTCTCATCGCCGCGGACACAGTATCGTGGGTTGAGGCCCTCCCTCTGGTCATGCTAAGCCTTCGAAACACTTTCAAACAGGACATTGCGTGTACAGCCTCCGAGTTAGTGTATGGTACCTCAATATATCTCCCTGGACAGCTGCTTGTCCCTAGTGCTGCTACACCCGACGAGCATAGTTTTGTCCAACGACTACGTCAGACCATGGGAGCATTGCGGCCTGTACCGACGAGCAACCACTCAGTCCGCACTGCCTTTGTCCATCCGGATCTGCAGACTACGAGTCATGTGTTTGTGCGGACTGATAAAGTAAAGCCTCCGCTTACACCTCACTAAACCGGTCCGTTCAGAGTGTTGGAAAGAAGTGACAAGTTTCTAACTGTAGATGTCAAAAACGTTCCTCAGCGAATTTCCATGGACCGACTCAAACCAGCATATATTCCAGCGGCCCAACAGGTGCAGGAAGAACATGTATATGCCAACCGTCTGATGAGTAACACAGGTCAACATTACCGTTCGAAACCAGAAGCTGAAAATCTGATACAAAATAAAAACGACCAAGATACATCATTCATACATGAATGCATCCACTTAAAGAGTCATTTGAATATCACAATAAAATCACCAATTGACATACTTATCTTAATATTTAAAGAAGAGTTAGTGCACTCACTAAGCTATTACCTCCGATTTCGTTGAACCTCCATCGATGTGCATGAAAATTGGTGAGTGGTTAGAGGATATCTCAAGGAATAAAGGTGACATGGTGTCAACTTGCGCTTTTACCCTGGGGGTGGATGTCACCCCTTCACTTGGGTGAAAATTATTTTATTAAAAATATCCCCAGAATTCGATAGAGGGACAAATTATAAGCAAAATTTGTTACATAAAGTTATTAAAGTAAATCAAAACTTTTTGAGTTATTAAAGATCAAAGATTTTAATTTTTCGTGAGAAAAATGCATGTTTTTAACCGATTTTTCATAAATAACTCAAAAATTATAAGATTTTACAAAAAAGTTATTATTACCAAAATTGAAGCTAATAAAAAATTAAATAAACTCCTTACTGGAAAATCTTTTAATGTTAACTAAAAGTGAGTTATAGGTAATTGAATGTATATTTTTTTCGGCGAGTACCCAAATATAAGTATTCAAGCTTGAATAACGGGAAAATGATGCATTTTATAACGTAACCTTATTAAACATATGTCAAAGTACTTAGAAATATCTATTAAGTGAGCCCCCGAACAAGTTGATAGCATTAAAATTTATGCACCAAATATTTTTCAAAATTTATCTTTTAAAAATTTTTCCAAAAAAGTTGTTTTTTTTTAATAACTCCGTTAATTTTTACCGTTAATCAGGTTTGCGTGAAAACCATTTGAAAGTTAATTTTAATGGCTATTACACCACGTTAAAGGACATCGCACACATCTTATGGAAAATATAATGTCAAACACGAACAGATTCGTTTTAAATTAACGGTCAAATCTTATCATTGCGCCAACTCTTAATTATGATTAATTACGGCGCAAATTGCAATTAAAGTTTATCGAAATCAAATTTTTAAGTCAGTAAAAGTGTCAGTTACAATCACTATTGCTCTGGGTGCTATTCAAAAGAGCTTAAACCCCGCTGGGCCTAAGCGGATTAGTAAAACTAATCCGCTGATTTATGGAGTACCGACAATTTGGGTATTATAAAATATTTTTTCTCTCTCTAACTTATGTACGTATCCATTTGATTTCAGATTTATTTATATCAATTTCTGCTCTTATTATTGAAAATATGGAATTGGCGCAATGATAAGATTTGACCGTTAATTTAAAACGAATCTATTCGTATAAATTTTATTGAATTTGAGTGACATTATATTTTCCATAAGATGTGTGCGATGTCCTTTAATCTTTTAGACCCCTTACTTTTTTTAAATATTTTCAATTTTGGTAATAATAACTTTTTTGTAAAAGCTTATAGTTTTTGAGTTATACGTGAAAAACAGCTTTAAAACATACTCTTTTTTACGAAAAAATAAAATCTTTGATCTTTAATAACTCAAAAAGTATTGATTTATATTAACATCTTTATACAGGGTGTCCCGAAAAGATTAGTTAAAAATAGGTTGATTGAACCTCACTTACCTATATAGAATAGGGCACACAAAAATAGTTACAGCCCTTTGAAGTTACAAAATAAAAATCGATTTTTTTTCGTATATCGAAAACACGTGCAGATTTTTTATTGAAAATGGACATGTGGCATTCTTATGTCAGCAGCATCTTATAAAAAAATTAAAGTGAAATTTGTGCAACCCATAAAAATTTTATGGGGGTTTTGTTCCTTTAAACCCCCCCCCCCCCAAACTTTTGTGTACGTTCCAATAAAATTATTATTGTGGCACCATTAGTTAAACACAATGTTTTTAAAACTTTTTTGCCTCCTAGTACTTTTTCGATAAACCAGTGTTTATCGACATATTTTGAATATTTGTCGAATCCACCACATATCTGTATATGGTTAAGTACGATTATAGAGACGTGTTAATAATCTGAAAATTTATTTATAATTTACATTTTTAGGTATATTTTGAAAAAGAAGCCACATTTCGATAAAAGGTGACTTGTCAAAAAAAACTAAGAGGCAAAAAAGTTTTAAAACACTGTGTTTAACTAATGGTACCACGATAATAGTTTAATTGTAACGTACACAAACATTTGGGGGGTTTAAAGGAACAAAACCCCCATAAAATTTGTATGTAAATATGTTAAAAAATAATTCGCATCTCGATAAAAACTGGCTTTTCGAAAAAATACTAAGAGGCAAAAAAAGTTTTAAAAACGTTGTGTCTAACTAATGCTACCACAATAATGAATTAATTGGAACGTACACAAAGTTTGAGGGGTTTAAGGAAACAAAACCCCCATAAAATTTTTATGGGGTGAACAAACTTCACTATAATTTTTTTTAAGATGATCCTGCCATAAGAATGATACATGTCTATTTTCAATAAAAAATCTTTAATAGATTTCGATATATTGAAAGAAATCGATTTTCATTTTGTAACTTCAAAGGGCTGTAACTTTTTTTATGAGCACATTTGTACTAAGGTAAGTTAGGTTTAATCGAACTATTTTTGATCCCAGAATGTGTGGTATAACTTATGACCAATCTTTTCGGGACACCCTGTATAACAAATTTTGCTTAGAATTTGCCTCTCTATCGATTTATGGTATTATTAAAAAAATAATAATTTTCACCCCCGAGAAGGCGTGGCATTCACCACCTCGGTAAAAGCGCAAGTTGTCATGCCACCTTTGTTCCTTGAGGTATCCTCTAACTACTCACCAATTTTCATGAAAATCGATAGAGGTTAAACGAAATCGGAGGTAAAAACCTTCAGTGACTGCACTAAGTGGACTGAAAGATATTTTGCTTAATTTTGACATTGCTTTGCACATTTATTTGTGCATCCCAGTTGCCAACGTGTCCGCTGAAAGGTAATTTTCGAAAATGTCAAGAATTAAAAATAATTTCCCATCAAATATGACGCAACAATGTGTTAACAATTTGTCGATTTTGTCAAGAAATTTTTTTTTAAGTCTTTTTTTGAAAAGGAGTCTCTGATGTGATCGAACGTGAATGACAATTTTTTCTGTTATAGGTATACAGACATCGAAGTTTAAATCTATTTTTAGTGTATTCTTATTTAAATAAAAATTTCTGCATTTTTTTGGCAATGATGGTACATGTTTGGCGTTTGGTACCTAGGGCGCGTCAATTGACCTAAACGCGGCCCTGTCTACACCTCATAATACAGGGCAAGATCGCCGGAAGAAAAGGCCCAGGCCGAAGAAGAACATCATCGCTCCGAAATCTCCGGGATTGATATCCAGAGACCTTTCTGGGCAGCCAAAGTCTTGAAGATATGATTCTAAGAAAAGACTTATTGTCTAAAGTGTATTCATAATTTGTTTCAATGTCCTTCAATGTACCTGTGATTATGAAGGTGTATATTGTTAAGTATTATATTGTTACTTCTATGAATGTTATTTTCATATATTATATTATATATTATATTATAGAGAAATTCTGATTTAGTTACACATGCATACTACAGCTTAACTAAGCCGATTAAATGCGCTATGTAGCTTTCAAACTAGAAAAGACTACATAGTACAACCTTGTTTTGATGATATGATGCCTGCAGCCGGCATTCGGCAGATCAACCGCAGAGGATCGAACGAGTTTCCATACCGGCGCAACCCCACTACATGCCACCTCTCCGTTGGACCAAAGAATATTCCATCCAACAAGAAGCGAAAGCATCTGTCGGCTCCTTTGATATTCAGGGGACAGAAATATCGGCCGGAGAATGGTAGGGGTAATACTTCACACTATACTAAGAAAAGTAATGAGGAATTCGTTCAAAACTGTAGGAAATTTGAGTTACACTGAGAAACAAAGTAATAATTAAAACTATAGTGTTTTTAAGTTGATCTATTACTATGAATTATATTTTTTTCTGTAAAATTTAATACAACCCATATATCAATTTTGTACTGATAAGTAAAAAGGTTTTAAGTTAAAAATATCGATTTTGACTAAGTTTTGTAAACTTATGTAAACGTGATGGATTTTTAATGCTTAGTTGAATTTAATAGTTAATTTCAAAATAGAGATTAAAATTTCTATCGTATTCTATTACTTTTTTTCGTACTAAAAAACTTGAAAAATAGATATTTTTGACCCAAGACCTTTTTACTTAGTACAGAATTATACTTTCAAATTTTCTATTAACTTTGTCTTAGATTGATCATTTTTTTTTGTTCCCTTTTGAGAAATTTCTTTGTATGTCTATTGACCTCCAACACCACCATATTCTCGCTGCACGAGGAAACTCTGCGGCTGAGGCTAGAATGACTTTATTCACCTTCGATTTCTTTCTGTACATCTGAGGTTTCTGGAAACTCTGGTTGTACTGTACCAAATTCAACTCGCCTGGATATATAACAATTATCCCATCACATCTAGCATCTAATACTTGGGTATTAATCTATCAGCTGTCAACAATATCGAAGAAGAGGTAAAAGAACAAATAATTAAAGCCAGTAGAACGGCCGATGCCTAAACGGCACAATTTGGAAAAAAAAACACGTAAGAGTGCAAACAAAGGCCCGAATATATAAGTCAGTTATTAGACCAGTTATAACTTATACGGCCGAAACAAGACCAGATACAAGCAAAACACAAAAACATCTGGAGACCAACCAAATGAAGATCTTAAGAAGGATTGCTGGAAAAGGAGTACAGGACAGGGTAAGAAGTGAGGAAGTCAGAAGCATATGTGGGGTGGACAATATAAATACCTGGGTAAAGAAGAGTGGACTCAACATATAAGCAGGATGTTTGAATCAAGGATAGTAAGGGACAAGTCACCGTTAGGCAGAAGAAGTATAGGACGCCCAAGAAAAGCTGTAATGACAATTTAGGGACAGAATGAAATGCACCGTTGAAGAAAAACAGGCAGTACTGCCTATATAAAAGAAAGAAGACATTAGATCTAGCATCTAGCCATCTTAACCTGTTTCTTATTTTGTTTCCAATAGGATCCACACCCAATTTTTTCGCATATACTGATTCCTAACATTATCTTTTCTAGTTATTCGCTAGTTCTAGTTATTAATAACTACGTAATCAATACGGAACTTAACCTAACCCTAATGAAGCTCTGCTTTCACACAAAATTTTCCAGTTTCAGCTGCATTCGCTCTCTCTAATTGTTACCTTCTGATACATCTCTTATACCACTCTCACATATTCAGCCGGCACTCCTTTCCTACTTAGTACCATTAGGTTTCTGGTAACTTTGCTATATGCCTTCCCAAGATTAATAAACACTATGTGCAAGTCTTTCCCTTCCACTCATTAGTTTTTCCCTCAGCTGTCATAAAATAAAAATTGATGTTGTGGACCTGCCTTGCATAAATTCAAAATGACCTTTATTTATAGAACCTTACACTAAATTTATACTATTGCAAATTAAATTAAACACTAAATAGCTATGTTTAAATTGTTTTTATGCTTTATTAAAAATCTGGGAATATTTTAATAGATAGGTACGTATATGGAATCACATAAATATTTGAAAATGAATGAAAATGATAATCACACAAATGTTTAAAAACACCTTTCTCTCATTGCCCTACCCCTACGATCGATTACCTGCTACGATTTCTCGGTACTGAAAAGATAATTACTTGTTTACGTCTAGTGGGGCATCCCAGTACGAACCACACAAAAAATCCACCTTTGCGTGGAGCCATCACAATGAGAGTTTATTTCAACAATAGATATGTTTAATAGTATTATCCTTTTTTCTACAATTAGAAAAGATTAAACAACACAATAATTTTACAAATACATTCACATTATTTGTTAGGTTCAACCACTCAACAAACAGCTGTTAGGTAGGGGTTAGGTTGAGAAATAAGAAATAATACATGAAACATAGCGGATCGTACATGCGCAAAGAAATTTGGATCGTAAAATAGTCGATGCTCTCGCTTCTTGTTGGATGGAGTATTCTTTGGTTGGACGGTTACCGAATGTCTATTTAAGACGAGCAAGGAGAACTATAAAATCAGTTCCTCTTGGCGTACTGAACCAGGAACAACTCAAAAGACAGAGATGCAATGGATTGAATTGGAACTTTGCCGAGGTGGGCGCGCTCTGTAGTGAAGAGGCGTTTCGCCGGAACTGTATCCGCGGTGAGCGGTAGTGGCTATCTTCGATCCGTAGACAGTGAATGGGTAACTGTGTGTCGGTGTTTGATTGTTATCGCGTGGGATTTAAATATACGTGATAAGCTACGAGTATGTAGATAGATTGATTCCGTGTAGCGTGATTGCTATTGTATATACTGTGTTGTGTATTGTATTATTCTAATATTGTTATTATGTTTTGATGACAGTAATAAATATAATGTTATTTTTCCTTTGGAGGCATCCGCCTAGGAACGGGGCGAAGAGAGAATTATATTTGATTTTTTTATATTTTGAACTGTATATAAATATCCTGAATATATTTACTTTTTAACCTGTGTTTTACTGAGTCTGTCGTCCTGAAAGAGCTATTTGTCACAACTTCCAGAAATAAATTAAAAGAATTATAATAAAATTAATGTAATCGGCAGACCATATTCTCACATGCATAGCTCTAGTAATTATAACTTTAATATATGAATTGTAGATTCTAAGATGTAAATATAACTAAAGAACATACTATTTAAATGACCGTGAATAGATTGTTGTTGAACATGTGTTATTTTTTATGTAAATTGTAATTTTTATTTATTTTATATAGTGTGAAGCACAACACACAAAATCCTTTACGATTTGCATAGATCTACCATAAGATTACCGGGACAAAAACGATTATTAATGACTTCTATATGATAATTAAATCTCCAAACAAGTACACTCTTGCACGTAATGATGATAAATCTGATAAAACCAAAACATTTTTGTAATCAGCATACAAATTGAAACAAATGTTTAAGGGTTGTAATACACGAGTGTTAAAATACAACTAATTACTTGGTAATAAAAAATGGTCACTACGAATGTAGACATTAAAATATACAAGTAGTATCCAACGTGTAGAAAGAAAATGAAACATTGTTATCAGCTGTTAAAAAATTTTATGTTTATTATGCACAAACTTAATATTTCTTTACAGTTTGTCTAATCTCATCTCATTACATTATTGTCAATAAAGGGTGATTGATTAGTGGAGTAAAACTCCGTAGATCCGTTAGAGTAATAGATAGCAATAAAAGTTATTTACAAAAATTGTAGCCAACATTAAGCTTCACATTTCAAAATTAAATAGAATGCTACAGGGTGTTCGATAACATAGTGGAAGACCAAACTTATGTTTTTTTAAACTGGATACCCTGTATTTTATTTTATATTCGTAATATTCTTAACTACTTCATTACAAAAATATAAAGATGAAAGATGAAGTAGTTTTCAATCCTAAGAGCAAAATTAATAATATTGAAAATATTAAAAACATTACTAACAGATTTTTAAATTGAAAACTAATTTAACAAAAATGGTATACATTTTTATTTTTAAAAATATAAAGGTGTGTTATAAACAATTTTATATGAAAACCAATTTTATATATAAGAGTTCCATTTAGAATTACTGAGAAAATAATGTACTTGCGTTTTGACTCACCCTGTATTCAATATAAAAAAAAAAATTAGTAATATTAATCATTTATGAAAATTTTAATTAAATTAATAAAAGCGAAACACATTCAGAAGGAAACATGGAACAAAATAGATGGAACACCGGAACACGACTTCTACGGGACACAAAAAGAAGTATGGAGAATGATCAGAGGACAAAGAATGGAGATGAACGAATTAATAAAAGCGAAACACATTCAGAAGGAAACATGGGCAGACTACTTCCGATCTCTATTTGATAAAGGCGACGATAATGAACCACAAACACCTGAAGTTACAACAAACGAAGAAATAAAAATCGAGGAGGGAGAGGTAAAGGAAGCATTAAGAAAATTAAAAAATTAAAAATCTCCAGGAGAGGACAGAATATCGAACGAACTCCTAAAGTACGGTGGACAAGATCTAATTAAACAACTATTAAAACTAATATAAAAAATAATAGAACAAAATACCACAAGAATGGATATCAAGCATCCTAATATACCTCTCTTCAAAAAAAGGAGACAAATTGGATCCGGAGAATTACAGAGGAATTAACTTATTAAACACAACATTAAAATTAACAACCAAAGTGATAACAAACAAATTGAATGAAATTATAACATTAGCAGAAGAACAACAAGATTTAGGTAGGGAAGGTAATGCACTGACGCTATATTTATAATGACGCAAGTTAAAGAGAAATTGTTGGAATACAACAAACCGGCATATTTATGTTTCGTGGACCTTAAGAAAGCATTTGACATGGTCACATTAAAGAACGTTATCCATTTGTTGTTTGAGAGCATGGTACAGACGTACATCAAATGATCTTTTCAGAGCAGCCCTCTCCAAAGTCCGAATAGCTATTATGATCGATGACCTCCACCGCGAAGATGGCACTTGAAGAAGAAGATTAATGTTTTGTATTTTGATACCGATTTCCGAAATGGAAATCGAAACGTCAAATAATTTTATTTAAAAGTAAAATTTTGGCATATTCTCAATTAAAATAGTAAATTGCATGAGATGACACAAGAAAATATCATCGAAACAAGATTATTTAACAACGAGATAGATAATCATATAAACGGAGAAGATATAGTCAGTCGGACATATAAATGCCTAAAGGTTAAAATGGCTCGGGAATGTAGAAGAGATACAAGAAGAAGATAAATTAAGAAAGAAAATATTAAAGTGGAAACCTCAAAAACAAAGTACAAATGGGAAGATTGGGTAGGAGAAGATATCAACAGAAGAAAATAGAAATGAATGTGGTTTAATCACCATTCGGGCGAACTAACACAACAACCTGTGAAGGAAGATGACAGAGAATAAGAAAGCAAAGAAAAGGCGGAGTGATTATGCATATCTTAACATGCGAAAACAGCGATGAGAAAAAACGGCTACTCAACATATACCAGCATTTTTGAAAATGACCAGAATACTCAAAGAAGGCTTAAGGACCAAACAGAAGATGAAAAACTGATTGCCAAAACCACCATACCATATGTAAAAGGTACAACAGCGAAATTAAGAATAGTGCTGAAAAACACAATATCGTAACGATATTATTTAATCTTCTTCTTTAGGTGCCATGTCCGTATTCAGGCGTTGGCCGTCATCATGTTCATGTTTAGGAGTTCTTGAAACCTTTCTCTATCGACTGCTGCGCGAAATAATTCTTCTACTGTGGAATGACAGGATTGTCTAATATTACGCAACCGTGATATTATCGGTATAAAGAGGGACAGTAGAACTACTCTCCGAAAAATTGGAAGTAAAATCTTTCAACGCGCATGGCGACCGCGCAAGGTTCCCAGTCGCTAGAAGTCGTTCCCTCTTGCATTGCTAGTCGCGTAGAAACGTACGGGTTTTAACAGGGAAAACCCGCATCCACCACTGGTGAATTACCAATTGCGTACTGCCGGTATTACTTCTTGAGATCAAAGTGCCGACATAGAAGAGGTTTTACTGTCCCTCTTTATACTGTGACCAATCTATCTCTTTCTCCCCACTTTTCCTTGTATTATAGGGCGAAGTAGATGGTATTTAGGTCCTCTAATTATATGGCTGTTTTAATATAATTTATTTTATAAGTATTCTGTTTTTCTCCTCTTTACGATGTTTATGAGCAGACATTCTGAATTCATCATTTGAAGAACATCTTTATTGGAAGTGTGCTAAACCCACGATATCTTTAATGTCCGTCGATAACACCACAATTCCAATGCTTCTAATTTGTTTAGTATTGTGATTTTTAACGTCCATGTCTCACAACCATACAATAAGATAAACCACGCATAACATTTCAGGAGCTTCTTGCGAATATTCATCGACAGGTTTCTGTTACATAAAATAAAACTGGTTTCCAGGTCATAAAAGCCTATGTGATATTTCGATCCTGGTTATTATCTCTTCATCAGAGTCAGAATTTACATTTAACCAGCTGTCAAAGTTTTAAAAATGGTTTACCCGTTCATCCACTTTGTCTTTGATTTATTGATTTTAACTCCTCTCCGATAACTTGCTTCACTGGCTAGATTTTCTAATGTCTGGAGATCTTGTAACTTTTCTGCAAGAATGGGTGTATCGTCAGCGTATTTCGAAGAACTGTTAGACGAGAAGAACATCGAAATACCATCAAAAACAGACTAAAACGTGGTGCTCAACTTATCTCAAATATAGGACACAGACACAGTAATATGATTAATTACAAAATCAGATGAGATTTGTTGTCACTTTAGAAATTTCTTAATATCTATAGTAGTGAATATTATGCAAATTAAGTAGGTAAATCAGTAACAATATATATGTTACCGGCCAAACCCGATTTTAGGACAAACTAGTTTGGCCTAGACCAAACTCGTTTGTCCTAAGCGCGTTAGGATAAACTAGTATGGCCTAGGCCAAACTAGTTTGTCCTGATATAATAAAGACTCACACTTCAGAATAAACTAGTATGGCCTAGTCACGTCTAAACCAATTTAGCCGAGTCGAAAGTAATTTAGCGAACATGGAATTTTAAGGACTTTTGCATGCGGGAAATTCCCAAATCACGCCCCAACAGGGATGGCAAAAAAATATACATCTATATATTGTATCATATGATACATCGAATGAAGATATTGATACATGCTATAAATGAATATATTGTTGTAGAATTAAATAATATAAAAAATAGTAAATAAAAGAATGAGGTTTTCTCCAAAAATTAAAAGAAAATATACACCTACGAATAAAATCGAGTACGAATTAATATTGTTTTCACCAATTTTGAAAAAATGTGAAAACGTTGAATTATCAACGTCCGTCTGTCCGTCCGTCCGTCCGTCCGTGCGTCCGTCTGCCTATCTGTCCGTGAGCTCAACTCCTCCGTCATTATACCAGGTAGAATGACAAATGAGGTGTCAAATGAAAACTTATAATCCAAGGATGGCACTAAAGGTGAGAAATTTGACCTAGGCTGTCTGTCCGTCCGACCGCGAATATAACTCAATATTATTGTTTGTTTGTTATGAATAACTATAATTTTAATAAATATGATTATTTTTCCAAGAACAAAGTATTTTATTCAATTTATTATTTATACATATTAAGCCGTACTAGTTCACTGAATTACTTTCTTCTTCTTGGTTTTTTTCCATTATGAGTTTACTGTTTCCGTCTTCCGTAGCACTCTATTCTCCCAGTCGCCATCTCTGAGGTCTCTATCTATCGTAGCATTTCCTATGTGAGTTTTTGATCTCACAGCAGGTCTTCCTCTCCGTATTCCTCCCCGCGGGTCCCAGTCCAGTAATTTTTTCGGCCACCTGTATTCCGGCATTCTTTGTACATGTCCTTACCATTTCAGAGCTCTACTTTTACTACCACAACTTTTTTGTAATTGAGCATTCTACTTCTATTCTGTTTCATATTTCCTCTGTTCTTATTCTATCCTACCTGGTAATTTGTAGACACCTTCTAATAAACTCCAATTCAACTGTTCGTATTTTATTTCGTATTATTGTTGTCACTGGCCATTTTTACGCTCTTGTAGGGTAATATTCAGCAGTATGCCCTGAAAAATCCTTTTTTGTTTTCTTTAGTTTAGAGTGTTCTTCCATATCACTCCATGGAGTGTTGGAGAAATAAATTCCCAACACTAACATTTAGTAAAACTATGCTTTATTTAAATATTTTGTTTAGTGGTTTGCGCCTTGTGTACACGTCACAAAGTTTTTCTATGTTTTTATATTCTATGATTCGAAGTTTACACAAAGGCGCAATATTAAAAAAAAGAACGTTCGTTACTTCGTTACTAATACTACTTGTAACACTACTTTAATACCAAAAGTTTGTGTGAGTGTAATAAAGTTTATTTGTGAAAAGTGCCTTAGTTATTCCTAGCTTCCAACGAGATTCAAAACCAGCGAAAATTCTTCCTTAATCTTGAAAAAACCCAACATGGAGTGCTTTTGTGGCCTGTTCTCCCTGTACTATTTTCGTTTCTATATCTTTTATACAAGTGCCATCTCGGTTTATCATTTACCCTAAATACTTAAAAGTCTTACAACTCTTAATAGTGTCTTCTAAACTTACGTTTAAATCAGCAACCAATATGTAATCAATTACTTTCGAGTAGATTAAATTGCTTTAGACTAGGCTCAACTAGTTTATCCTGATATAAAAACATACACTTCAGGATAGACTAGTTTGGCCTGAAGTGTGCGTCTTTGAAATATCTAATACCTGGTTCAAGCTACCACCTAGACGATTATATACATGGAAAGCCCCAGCGACCGCCCCGAGAGTATAGTTCGAAACCAGATCGATTACATAATGGTTAACAAAAGATTTGGATCATCAATAACTAGAACTTGTACATACCCTGGCGCCGACGTTCCATCAGACCATGTCCTTCTCTTAGCAGAAATAAAAATAAAAATCACTAATATGAGGAGACCTAAACCAGAACCAACAATAGACTATGCTAAACTTAAAGATGAGAATACCAGAAGAGAATTAAGTATGAAATTAAACAAAGAACTAAGAAAGAATACAAAAGTAGAACTAGAAAGAGAAGTTAATTTGGATAACACATGGAGAGCCATAGAGGAAACAATGACGGATACAGTTAAAAAAGAATTAGGTTATAAACAAAAACTACAAAAGAAAAGTTGGATGACTGACGAAATCCTGGCAATGTTCGAAGAAAGAAGAAAACATAAAAACCAAGGGAACCGAGACAAATATCGAGAACAACAACAACGCATAAGAAGAGAGATAAGAAGGGCAAAAAATAAGTGGCTAAAGAAACAGTGTGAGGAAATGGAACAGTTACAAAAACTACATGATGACCACAACCTACATAAGAAACTAAAGGAGGTAGCTGGAATATACAGAAAAAAGAAATTTTCTAACTTAGAAAATGAACAAGGAAAAATGGCACAAGATGATAGAGAGAGGAAACTCATATGGGAAAAATACATCAAAAATCTCTTTGCAGACGAGAGGCCTGAGATAGAAGTCGTTCAGGAACAAGTGATAGATATTAACAACCTATCTGGTCCCGAGATCACAATTGAAGAAATTACTAGAGCAATAAATACCTCGAAAGACGGGAAAGCAGTTGGACCTGATAAAATTCCTGTTGAGTTACTCAGATTGTTAGATGAAGAGGGAATTACGATACTCCAAAAATTTTTCAACCAAATCTATAAAAAAGGAAAATTCCCTGTCCAATGGCTTGTATCTACCTTTATCGCTTTGCCAAAAAAGAACAACGCAACAAAGTGTCAAGAGCACCGACTGATAAGTCTGATGAGCCATTCTTTAAAAATATTCCTCAAAGTTCTTCACTACAGAATCTCCACAAAATGCGATAAGGTTATTGGTTGCTCACAATTTGGATTTCGAAAAGGCCTGGGTACCAGGGAAGCACTAGTTGCAACCCAAGTGCTAGCTCAGAACTGCTACGATCAAAGGAAAGATGTAATGATGTGCTTTATAGATTATGAAAAAGCCTTCGATCGAGTACAACATCATAAACTCGTACATATACTGAAACAACTCGACATAGATCAAAAAGACATTCGTTGCATAGAGGCTCTTTACTGGAATCAAACAGCTGTCGTCAAGGTGGACAATGAAACAACGCAAGCTCAAAAAATTCTCAGAGGTGTAAGACAGGGATGCATTCTCTCCCCACTACTGTTCAATCTATATTCACAAAGTATCTTCCAGGAAGCTCTTGAGGAATGCGAAAGCGGCATCAAAGTGAATGGTACCTGGGTCAATAATATACGATATGCGGATGATTCGGTCTTAATAGCAGACAATATAGAAGACCTCCAAAACCTTCTTAATAAAATTGGAGAGCATAGCGAGAACATGGGACTTAGCATCAACATAAAAAAGACAAAGTTCCTTATAATCAGCCGTCAATTATGTCAACATCAAAATGCAAGACTAGCATATAACAACCAAGATGTAGAGCGCGTAAGAAAGTTTAAGTACCTGGGAACCTGGCTATGTGAAGACTGGATGTCGGATAGAAAGAGCCAGAAGTGCATTCATGAAATTCAGAAACGTCTTTACGAAGTCTGACTTTGACCTAAACCTAAGATTAAGATTCACAAAATGCTATATATGGTCGGTGCTCCTATATGGCATGGAAGGATGGACTTTAAAAATAAACACAATGAATAAGCTAGAGGCATTTGAGATGTGGATCTATCGACGAATCCTTAAAGTTCCCTGGACCGCAAGAATAACAAATGAAGAAATCCTGAGAAGAATTGGTACAGAACGACAACTGATGTGCACAATTAAACAGAGAAAAACGGCATACCTGGGACACATAATTAGAAATGAAAGATATCAGTTTCTGCAAACCTTAATTGAAGGAAAGATCGAAGGAAGAAGGGGAGTGGGCAGGAAGAAAATGTCATGGCTCCGTAATGTCAAACAATGGACAGGACTAAAAAACATAGGAGACCTAATACATACTGCAAGGGATAGAGAAAAATGGTCAAACGTGATCGCGAACATCCATTAGTGGATTGCATAAGAAGAAGAAGAAGAAGTGCGTCTTTATATCAGGATAAACTAGTTTGGCCTGATGTGTGTGTATTTATATCACGATAAGCTAGTTTGGCCTAGGACAAACTAATTTGACTAATTTGACCTAGGCCTTACTAGTTCATCCTAACGCGCTTAGGACAAACTAGTTTGGCCTAGGCCAAACTAGTTTGTCCTGAAATCGGGTTTGGCCGGTAACATATATACGTCAAATGGAAGTGATTTTAGAATGTACAAATGCAAATGTACGTCCATGTACATTTGTATTCATTTATAATAAATAACAACTTTTTGTATTTCATTAAAAAAATTTAATTTAGACAGAAAAGCCAAACTGCCAAATTTAATAAAATAACAATAAACTTGTCTTCTCTATAGGTTGTTACCTTAAGAAATACATATCCCACCCTAAAATTTCATTTGGATCCCCTCGAATTACTCATATAAAACGGCCACCTACCCATTCAGATTGGCCAACTTGTTACGCATGGCTAAACTTTCACCCATTAATAATTAGGTCCTACGACCTAATCTCCATCTATAAAAGGGCTGGTAAGTAATTATTTGATTTTCCTACACTAACGAAATAAATATTCTTTCAACTAATAATGATTTACCTAAAATGCTGAGAAATGATGAAACTATCTCACAGTATAAATAATATGTAGCTCCTTTTCTAATAAATTCTAAGCATTGATTAAATACAATGTCTCTTAAAGTAGTGTATTTACTCTTCCCCTGTTCTTCCATAACTTGTGTATATACATTTATGTGATTTATTGATTCTTTTGAACCAACTAATATTAACTTTTGAAGCTGTTTACCTGATGGATGCTTTTCCTATAGGTGCATTTAGACAGGTTAGTTTTTAAAGCATTATGTTGCCGGCAATATATATTCGGCATGTTGCTGGCAACATTGCAGCATCTAATGAAAATATCGCCGTATGTCCGAGCCATGTTGCTCGGCTACTCTGTTGAATTGGTTTTGTCAAACATACAAAGAAAAAATGAGTGCGTCGTCAAATCAAAACACAATACGTAATTGGACTTCGTAAGTCATAGGTTTTCACCCAAAGTGACCGAAAGTAGAACCGGAGGTCGATATTTGAACTCTTCGTGTAATTTTGCGTCAATTCATAAGAATCATAAGTATAGAATTTCACTAATTTTGAGTCATTTTTACTAAACTTTCGGTCATAATTGTTTAAAAGGAAATGATTTCAAAACTAGAACTAAAGATTCAAGCTCGACTTTTCAATACGTTTTGAACTTTTTAACCGGAAATGATATAAAAACCAAAAGAACACATTCTCATCTTGCATTCAAGGCACGTCGAATAATATATCACTTAAACTTTTTCGGTACCTTTAAAACGGCACTTCCAGTTACAACTCAAAAATCTGAAATCCGAGGTCAAAATGCCAATCTTTAATACCTTCCTTGGGTTATAGCTTTCAATCGACACCTCATTTGTGATTATATCTGTATTAATAACGGAGTAGTTATACTCGCGGACGGACGGACACACAGTCATAAAACTGGAAGTATATATTAATTTGTTCTCGTGTTTAGTAGTCTTCGGCGACTTTAAAACAGTACTTCCGGTTACATTTATAAAACCTAGGTCCTAGTCCTAGGTGAAATTTCTCACCTTTGGTGCCATCCTTGGATGATAAGCTTTCATTCGACACCTCATTTGTCATTCTATCTGGTATAATGACGGAAAAGTTGTGTTTACGAACGACCAGACGGACGGACGTGGATAATTCAACGTTTTCACATTTTTTCAAAAATTGGTTGAAAACAATAGTTCGAAATCACTTTTTGACATCCTTGTAAAATTCTTAAACAAATAATTATCTAGGATTATTTCCTTTAGTTAAATTACTCATTACAATTAGCGTCTCTTTGCAAAGACAATGACGTCGACTTTGCAAAGTAACAAGACACTTACTCAACACACACACTACACATTACTCCCCTGACTTAGTAATAAGTTATACAATTACGTGGCTAAAGGTTCTAGTTCTAAACCAAAGCCAGAATCAGAGAAAAAAAAAATTACTCATTGTTTCGCGTTTACTTAAAAAAGGACGTATCCACATTTTCTGCTTTTTATTTTTATTTTTATGTATCGTCGTAGCACGATTAAAGACGCAGCAACTTGTACAATGTTGGACATCTTTATTTTTGACTTCGTCTCGTCAATACTTCAAAAGGGTATTTTCCGTCTAAAACGGAAATATAATGCAACAAGCATGGCTGGAAATATTGCAGAAAATACTTTTTTCTACAACCACTATTCAAAGTGCACTTTTCTGCACGGTTTTATGTTAGCAAACTTGATATTTTCTCACAGTATAAGATATTTGACATTAGTGTGCAGAAAAGTGACGTTTCTGTGCCGCAAAGTGACGTTTCTGTGCCGCAAAGTTCTTTTCTGCACAGTTGACTACCTCATTCTGAGTAACGTTATATTCTGTTTACATCCGTGGACTACCGCATTCTGAGTAACGTTATATTCTGTTTACATCCGTGGTTAAACTTTAGACAAATATATAACCTATAAGACAATTATTATATTTAACTATAGCATAGAAACTAAATTATGGATGTTACAACTGTTTTATTTTACAATTTTATTCTTATTAAACATTTTATAATTATCAAATAACCAATAAGGATTTAGCAACCTGTGCAAGAGACGTCGAATGAAGTAGGTTTTGTGTAAATCCGTGACTGCATAAATATAATGTCAATAATGTGTAATAATTGTTTAAATTTAAAGAAATTAAGGCAGTGCATTAATTTTTTAACTGATTTCTGTGCAATTTATTTAGGTATAAGGAATTTAAATTGATTAGTAGGTATTAATTAAATACAGTTTAAAATTTATCACATAGGTACCTATTATAATTAATCGTCGTTTGGAAATTGTGATTTTTATTTTTAGGAAAAACTGTGCTTGTAGAAAAAGTATAGTGTGAAACACGTGCAGAAAGGTAATTTCTCACTCGTTTGAATTGCGGCACTCGCTTGCGCTCGTACCGCAACTTTTCAAACTCGTGAGAAATTAGTACCTTTCTGCACTTGTTGCACAATATACTATTTTCCACCTACCTCTACCGAAAGTATACTTTTCTGGACCTGATTGTAGGGAGCAAAGTTGTACTTTTCCTCCCTAGGGTAGAGTTGCACAAGTTTGACTTGAATGTTTGAACTTGACTTGAGTTTGACTTAATTTCAAGTCAAACTCAAGTCAATCCTTCTGACAAATAATTCAAGTCAAGTCAAACTGGTCAATCGCACAGGTTTGAAAATTCAAACTGTTTGTCAAACTAGTTTGAAAGAGTTTGAAAAATAATTTATTTCGTAGATATATTTTTTTAACAATCCACGAGGAAAATAAAATTCCTGTAGATGGCTGTATACCATAAATCACAAAAAATACAGGATCCCTTGTAAAAGGTATATTTAAAAGACCCTAATAAGGGTTACATCACAAAACAAAACGTTTTGGGATTAACAAGTAATCCATCGTCAGTGTTAAGCCAATAACATGCATGCGTGAGCCACCAAAAAGTTATGGGTAAAAACCCTTTAAAAGGTATAAGATCTTATATTATACTACATATTATGTTTAAAATAGTTGGATATTGCAAATATTCCTGAATATTACCCAGGGCAACAGAGGACTCTAACCCACGTGGATGTGATATGAGAGGTATGAACCTCACATATTAAAAGGTATAGTGTCTAAACTATACCTTTTAAAGGGTTTTTACCCATAACTTTTTGGTGGCTCACGCATGCATGCTATTGGCTTAACACTGATGATGGATTACTTGGTAATCCGAAAACGTTTTGTTTTGTTATGTAACATGGATACACCATGGTTTAAAAAGTTTCCATATATTGATAAAAGACACTTAACGAACATAATAAGAATGAGAACAGGACATGGTATATTTGGAACTCATTTACATCGAATCAACATTAAAACACATCCATACTGTGAGTGTGGAGAGGAAGAAGATCTAGACCACATTTTTCTTCATTGTCCAATTAATAAAGTAATTATTATTAGGGTCTTTTAAATATACCTTTTACAAAGGTATATTTAAAAGGGTATTTACCTCTATTTTATTATTTTTTTATATATTTTTTTGTTGAGATAGACATGTCAGTTGCCAACTAAGATAAGAAATTTAATAATACATTGAGTGCCATATAAATCATCCTTTAGTTCCAATAATTTTAGTATTTGTTTCCCTCTACTCATTTTTAAAAATCATGTACAATAGAACACTGACACTTTCACAGTAAATTATTTTAAGCACACACAACAAAATTAAATAAAAAAAATACTAAATGAACAGTTTTTGGTTAAAATGGGATCTAGCTACATATTTTTATAATTTTCTGCTTTTATAACCCATAACAATAAACACCGCACCGGCACCGTCTTCAACGACAGGACGAAAGTCATAAAAAAAGGTTTAGGAAAGTTAAAAAGCAAGAAAACAAAGAACCTCAAAAATCTGTTTTCGTACCAACCCCTTTTTAAGCATGTTAATTCCTTGAAATTTTATGGTAAAATTTGGATTATCTACATTTTTCAATACTAACGCCCCAGAATCTAACAGAGAATCGTAACATGTGGTGTGTACTAAAGTCAAGCTGCGTAAAGTGAAAGCAGTAGGTACTAACAGTATAAGTTGACCTGCACCTACAAAGCAGACTTTTGAAATTAAAAGTTGTACTGTTGGAATAAAATCAATATTTATACATGAAAAACAGGCTATTGATTTATACTCTTAGTACAGAAATGATTAATAAACATTCAAAATTCAAAATATAGAAGAATCCCGAAAGGTCCATTTTATGACTTATATGTACTATATTCTTAGTACATAGCACGTTAGACATAATATAAAGATTTTATATAGATTATTTGTATTTTTCAATTTAATTATAAATAAACACAACATTTTCACTTTAAAAAAATTCCATCATTTTTTGACGGAAACTTCAAAATTAATGTACATTAATCGGAACAAAACTGTTATTCTGGCCAAACGCTTAGTTTAGCATAAACAGACCAAAGTGGGCGCTTATATTAGTCTACAATTGCGAAACTGTTATGAATGGCAGTTATGGATATGGCAGTTATGAATGCAGTTAAGAATGGCAGTTATGAATATAGTCTTGTTATGCAAAACTAAAATCCCTTAATATACAGAATGTCGCTTGGTTTATTTTTGTTTTTCTTAGTAACCGTTAACGTGACAATAACAGGGATTTTTCCAAGATAGTTTTAGCTATGTGTCACCAGAATCCGCTGTTATCTCGATTTTAAAGAAATGGCGCTTGATCGAGTTATGCATAACGTTGTCCTTTTAAATAATTAGTTCACTGTTTGTGATTTTATAACGCTGTTCTTTATTTTTATTTAATAGAAGTATGTATGCACTTTTCAATTTTCATTGCTTTGAAATCACCTGCCACAACATCAAATAAATCAGTATATTTATTTTTCTTAATTAATACTGCTTCGACTATAGATTGTTTCTCTTAATTTTTGCAGTGGAAATACTTTCAATATCAGACTCAATTTGTCTTCTTCTTTTTCTTCTTCTTCTTCTTCTTCTTCTTTTTCTTCTTCTTCTTCTTCTTTAATTTGTTCTGGTACTTATTCTGAACCGAAAAATATCCAAATTCAGATATTATCTTCCAAAGCCACACACTTCAAAACGAACGTAATAAACAAGCCAAATATGGACGTCTAAAAAATATGAACTACAAACTAATTTGCGGAGTAGCAGAATACAGATTCAGACCTATCCAAATAAGTCACAACAAAATCCGTACGCTCTCAATTAGAATTGGAAATAATTACGTTGCCAATATGATATTCAAACTTCAAACTGTTTGAAGAAGTTTGATTTCAAGTCAAACCTAAAGATATCGAAATCAAGTCAAGTCAAACTTTTTTACAAAAAAAGTTTGATTTTCAAGTCAAGTCAAGTTTGTTGAATAAAATCAAACTAGTTTGACTTGATGCATCTCTACCCTAGGGAGGAAAATTAAAAGTGACGTCATGGTATTTGATTCATGAAATATAACTTATTGTCGCCCTATACAATACCTATTTTCTATTACGTAAGTATCTATACATTTTAACGTTTATTTAAATACACTCTGTATTTTGCAGAATGGTAAAAAAACAGTAAATTGTTATTCTGATTTAACAATGTTTACATTAATAATTTGACTTATATTTGACAGTTGACATATTGTACCTACTTGTTAGTTTTAGTTCTAATGAATTTTGTTGGTTAGTTACATAAATAAATTAAGTAAAAATGAAAAAATGACTTGTTATTTGAGGAAGGTGGAAAAACCATATGTATAACATGGGAGTAAAGTACCTTTTCCTCCCTTGAATGATTACTGCCCTCCGCTACGTTCGGGCAGTAAACTTCATTCTCGGGAGGGACAGTAGCACTTTCCTCCCTTGTTATATACAAATAGCTATTACTATTGTTGACAGGCCATACGTAATTTATCTGTTTTCACAAATATCTATAAGCAATATTTCTACTAAATATTGTCGAAAATATGCAATTTTCACTAGTAATACAACTAGAGGTCAAATTATTTCCGGAAATTTTTTTGAGATCATGAATATTTTGAAAATTTCCCGAGTCGCAGACGAGGGAAATTTTCTAAAAATATTTATGATCAAAAAAAAATTTCCGGATATTAATTTGACTTCGCGTGGTATTCGGTAAGAAAATTCCACACCAAATTTGCATTTGAAAATCCAAAGCTGCATGAACAGATTAATAGCGCGCCATAGCTTTGTCAGCAATTATTTAGGCTTTCAAATTCGTAATTTCTACTCATTGTAGTTGCATGGGAATACCATTTCAAGATAGAAAATAGTATATTCTTCAATTTTACATAAGTTTTGAGTAACTACAAGTGATAGAAAATGAATCAAAACTAAATTATGTAAACAAATAAAAACCAGTCTGTCAAAAATGTTCTGTTATTGTAAACGTCAAAAAATTTCCACTATAATTCGCTGTTGGGTACCCCACGAGCAAAAAATTTCCGATAAAATACCTCCGTTGCCATGGTGATCTGTCAAAATAACGTATTTTGATTGGTTCAAAATTACAGGTGTAGAATTTTCATCATAATTTTTTTTTATTCGGATGAAGAAGAGTTTTTAAGTTTGTGATTAACCCCATATTGTATTGTGCTTTTGGTGTCTATAAATAGACATAATACTTTAAGAAATGAACGGCAAGCATTAGTAAAAACAATGGTTGAAGATTTTTAGACATTTAAATATGTATGAGTATAAGGCTGAGCCCACACGTAGTTGACAGTAAGTAACCACCCAGATGGTCGTGTACTTTTCAAGAGTCCATTATTATACTTCACTGTCAGTAAAACTGTAAACCATGACTCAACAGTTAACATTATTTTTACTGGGATTACTTTCCTTATTCCTTTGTATTACGATACTTTGGTTAAAATATATAAATTAAAACCATTATCATAATAATGTTGACTTTAAAAAAGGCGAATGTTAGTCCATGCAGAATAAATATATTATGTTCTTGTCAATATTACTAATGCCAATTTAATCACCTAATACTAATATATTACTGGAAATTTGACTTCAATTGTTAACAAATGTTTAGAGAAAGTAGTAGAACATACTTTTTATACCAGGAAGATCCTTGCGTTGAAAACTGTTTGTTTGTTGCTAATGGAACAATCTACAGGTTACGGTAGTAAACTACCGTCTGTTTAAATTATTTCTATAAAACTATTTGCGTCAAAATAATAAACGACGTTCAGAATACTTTTAGGGCGACAGTGGTCTAACAACGTAAGCATCAGTTTCATTGGTGCCTCTCTCTTTCATATTTTAAACTAAAGAGTAATTTTCTTATAAGAACAGATAAAAAAAATACATACTATACGCTTGTTCAATTGAAACGCATTTTTGATTTAGAAAAAATTTATCGGCAAACATATTTACTTAATTATCACTATAATTAAGGCACATATTCCATTGTTTCACCAACTGATGCATACTCTGTTTAAAGCATTCTTGTGGCTGTAGCTCAAGAATGCTCAAGAAATCTTTTACGGCATGTTGTATTTTTTCGTCCATCTGAAAATCTTTTAACGCCATTTTCGTTAGCCCACAGATGTGAATAACGCAAAGTAGGGATGGCGGTTGTTGAAAAATTACCGGTTTTCGGTTATACCGGTTTTTTTCACCTACGGTTTAACCTGGCGGTTATAACCGGTCAAAAATATCAATTATTCCAAAAACCGGTTTTCGGTTTTTTAGTCAATAGGCAATAGGTTACATTTATGTTGAGCTTTAGTTTGCGATACTCCATTCTAATGGATATCAATCAATCCATATCGGTATAGAAATCAGTCATCAATGTTTTTAAATCGGTTTCAGTCAGCTTAAAATTTCTCATTCGTGAGTGTAGGGGTAAAAATTTTCCCATTTTTTTCTGAATTCATTATTTTTTTCACTTATC
Organism: Diabrotica virgifera virgifera; assembly: GCF_917563875.1. Classification (NCBI taxonomy): domain Eukaryota; kingdom Metazoa; phylum Arthropoda; class Insecta; order Coleoptera; family Chrysomelidae; genus Diabrotica; species Diabrotica virgifera. The sequence goes on along the minus strand of NC_065449.1, from coordinate 104,294,936 downwards.
CGGTTTTTCACCGGTTATTACTTTAAAATGAAAAACCGGTTATAACCGGAACAAAAAAACAACCAGTTAAACCGATTATTGCGGAGTAAAAAAACCGGTTTTAGGTTATAACCGGTAGGTTTTTCCCATCCCTAACGTAGAGCGATAAATCGAAACTATAGGTTGGATATTCTAATAGCTTCCATTTATTTCGTTGTAGATTTCCTTTCACTACTTTGACTACATAAGGCCGAGCATTGTCGTGCAGGAGAATGACACCACATGAGAGAGCTTTTCTGGATGTTTTCGTCATGTTGTTTGATGAAACTTGTTTAAAGTTTCAATATACAGGTTTTTGTTGATATGTACTCTAGCTCTGTAAACTTTATGAGCAAGGGTCCTTCATGTTTGAAAAAAAAAATTAACATGATCTTGTCCGCAGAATGTCGAACTGTGTATGATCGCAAGCTGATTATATTTGGACGGATTTTTAACAACAAACCCCATTTTTAAATCACAATACTTAAAAATTGCAGTCAAATACAAATGATAGGAACTGATAGTCGGAGAGATAGCAGCGGATTTTGCTCGTGATAAGTAATATGGACAAACTCTATGGGGATATGTTGAATCAGTTGTGTACATGACTTTCCCCTACGGGCGGAAACCAGAGTGGGGGACGAGGGTAGTTATAAGGGGTCAAAGTCGCGGTTTTTATTATTTTTCTTGTGACGCTCATGATCGAGATAGTGCACCAAAATTTGGGAATAGGTAGGTCATAACGTAACTAAGCAAAATCTTCAGGAACGGACAGCTCCGTGCCGACAAAGGGGTGGCGAGCAGGGGTGAATATAAAAACTATAAGGGTTTTTTTGTGACGCTCGTGACCGAGTGTAGCAAAATTTGGGAATAAGTAGATCATGATGTAGGTAACTAAGCAAAATCTCCAGGGGTGAAAAGCTGCGTGGGGAACAAAGGGGTGGCGGGCAGGGGTGAATATAAATATTATAAGGGTTTTTTTTTTGACGCTCATGATCGAGATACTGCACCAAAATTTGGGAATAAGTAAATCATGACGTAACTAAGCAAAATCTCCTATAATACGATACAACTTAAAATGCAAATGAGTAAGTCTTAAGGCTCTAGGCAGAATTATTACGCCACAGTGCCGAGGAACACGAGTTAAGTTTACCATAGAGAAACGAAAAATGTCAAAACCCATACATTAATTACATGTCTAAACAAATAATGTTGTTTTATTTTAATTAGATAGTTCCATCACCATAATATTGTTATTTCTGCCATGACAAATCTCATAGCTTTTTGAAAATTTTCAGACAAACTTTTAGAAATTGAGTAGTTGAACTGTAAATTCAAGTATAATTATTATATGGCATTGTTTCTAGTGAAATATCCCTTTATCATTTTTTTTCTATATTCCAGCATATTCTTAGTTTCTTTCCTAGCACCATTCTCCTTTTAATTTTGTCCTTTGCAACTCTGTAACTTCTCCTCGAAAATTCCATTTCATGGCCAAAACTTTATTTCGCTTTTTTTGTTAGTAGGTATCCAGATTTCTGCCATATAAGTCATAATGCTATGTATTGTAGCAAAACAATGAGTCACCAGCCGCAAGGCGTAAGCCGAGAAAAGTCTAGATCGAAGCACGCTATACGTGGAACCGATGCGCGGTTGTTGGAAGGTCACACGATAGTCGGAGAGCTGGCTTAGCCCGGAATGATCGAGAATAACGACTAGGATATATAAGGCATAATTTTTGTGAATAGAGTTGGTCTTAAGCTAAAGTTTGTAAAGTAAACTTGTATAAATAAAAATAAAGTCGTATATAAATTACGAACCGCTAGTTTTATTGTAATTAGAAGTAATTACACTAATCACGCTACAGTATCATTGAGCGGTAAAGGACATCGCACACAACTTATGGAAAATATAATGTCACTCAAATTCAATAAAATTTATACGAATAGATTCGTTTTAAATTAACGGTCAAATCTTATCATTGCGCCAACTCTTAATTATGATTAATTACGGCGCAAATTGCAATTAAAGTTTATCGAAATCACATTTTTTGAGTCAGTAAAAGTGTCAGTTAAAATCACTATTGCTCCGGGTGATATTCAAAAGAGCTTAAACCCCGTTCGGCCTAAGAGGATTAGTGCAACTAATCCGCTGATTTATGGAGTACCGACAATTTGGGTATTTTAAAATATTTTTTCTCTCTCTAACTTATGAACGTACCCATTTGATTTCAGATTTATTTATATCAATTTCTGCTCTTATTATTGAAAATATAGAGTTGGCGCAATGATAAGATTTGACCGTTAATTTAAAACGAATCTATTCGTATACATTTTATTGAATTTGAGTGACATTATATTTTCCATAAGATGTGTGCGATGTCCTTTTTGTTTTTCTGTTCTTTTTGATGTGGATGTCCCATAGCTCGGTCTTTAACTGCTTGATACATAATTATGTTCTGAAGATATTTTCTTGTCGCATTTTATAATAAATTACTTTTAATGGGAAATAAGCCACAATTTTACCAAAAAAATGATTTTATTAACGTTTCGAAGCCCAAATCGGGTTTCGTTGTCAAAATATTGTCCCAGGATCGCAACTCTTAAATATTGGCGATATCATTTTAAAGTCTTCTACTTTATAATGTATAATATTATACGTTATTTTATTAGTATTTTGTATTTTGACAACGAAACCCGATTTGTGCTTCGAAACGTTAATAAAATCTTTTTTTTTTGGTAAAATTGTGGCTTATTTCCCATTAAAAGTAATTTATTATGTTATGTTCTTGTTTGGCCCAGTCAACTTTTTATTTTTTCTTCTGTTGTTCCGTTCTTTGAAACTACAAATATTACGTATTTAAATCTGTTTGTGAGTTTTAGTTGTGGATCTTTGTCTACTTCAAGATTTTTTACTACATCTGTCGTTCCTAGGTTTCTGTTTTCTGAAAATTTATTTCTAGGCATTCTTCGAGTACGCTTTTTCCAATTTTCTGACCATAAGTCTTCCTCATCTTGTGCCGTGATACCTGGTCTTCTGTAAGTTTAATATGTATAAATGGTCATTTCTTACTGGGACTTCTATTTCGTCACATTTCTTCTTGCGAGGTTTAAGGGTCTGTTCTGAAAATATTTTAAAAATCTTTAGAGATGCGATGCAACCCCTTTGTTGCCTTAAAGCTGTTATAAATTTTTGTTATCTTTACTCTTAATATATTTCTTCTATTTATGATTTTTCCTGCTGTTATTAAATGTTGGAGTATATCTAGAGACTTTATAGCGTTCCACAACTTGGCTCTTAATACTGAGATATATGCTTTGTTTAAGTTAGTCATGCACAATGGATTGCCCTGTTCTTTGTTAATTTCTTTTCGATTACTTCAACAGTAAACTCTGCTTGGCCTTCCCCAATTTTACTAACGGTATCTTCTTCTAGTTTGTTTTTAACAACTTTGCCATACAATGATTGTATGGGATGGCAAGCATAAAAAAATTATGTCTATTAAAAATACTGGTGGAAGATACAGTCAGTCACGACTTCGAAATGTGGATAGTAAACGAGTACAGGCAAAACTGAATAAAAGCCGAAGAAAACATTTTTGGCGAAAATACTGCAAATGTGCAGATTTTATACATTACTAGATCACATGAGAATGAAGAATGAAATAAGAACTTACAGAATGGATAAAATAATAAATATAGACACTAACAGACAACAAAAACAAGAAATGATCCGTTGTGTAATTTGGGAAAGAATGGTAAATCTTTTAAAAAACAAGGCAGTTGCTAGATACTCTAACCCTCTGAATCTGATAAAGATTTCTCATACTGCAAATAAATAAAAATTGTATGCGGTTTTAAAGTAGTAAAAATTCCCATGAAAATATTATATCACACGTGTTGGACACAATTAACTAACTTCCGGAAATTGTCAAGCTAAAACATCCCTTGCATGTTAACAGACTAAAAAGACACCTGTACCCTTCTCGTCAGGTCGAAGTAGCTGGCACTTATCGAACCACTTAACTCACTTCTTTTTAACAGACATTCAGCGCTCTTGAGCCGTTTTTTATTCTAATTAGTATGCAAGACGGATAATTCCTCATTAATGTAACTATGAAACTCTAATTACCGCTCTATCAGTAAATGTATTAAATACGTGAGAATATTAGATCGCTTTATTATATAATTTACTTGAAAAGTAAATGATTGTAAGGAGAAGGAACTCGTGTGTTTTTAATTATTAGGACATTTATAACTTCTATTAGTTATTTATTAGTTAAAAAGTCGCGAAAAAGAAAAATTTTACCTTGCAGAGTTGTGAAAAATAAGCAAAAATGTTTTCAGAAAAACGAACCTGACTCAATTCTAAATTTCCTTTTCATTTTGCTTAGGTATCTGTTATGAAATTTTCATAACACAAAAAGTCATAAGGAATAAAATCGTAGTTGATCTTCGTATTGAAGTCCGACGGTCTATAATTTTATAACATTCAGATAGATATTTAGACAGGTTACTGACTCAGAAGCAAGACAGTAAGAAAAACACGCCATTAGACTTTGAATTTCCCGATGCTATCGGTCTTGCACATATCGCACCTCTGCTCAAATAGTGTCAATTCAAATAATGTCAACAACTCAAAAAAAATTTAAAAAACGATTTTATTGCACCAACAGTTTAATAAAATCATAAAACATTATCTCAAAAGTGTTACGCTTATAGTTCAGGTATTTGTCGTTAGATGACACTAGAGTCATTACATGATTAATCAAAAACTAACGGTGCACCGAACATAAACAGTGTCACATAATATCGACTTGTGCCAGGCATTTGTCCATCTAAGATGAGTATAAAGAGTCCTTTGTCGAGTTAGGACAGTATATGTGATTACTTTATTTAAGACAATCTGCTTATGTGCTCAAGAAAAGTGGCACATTTATCACTTATTGCAAGGGCTTGCACTTATTGACAAAGGGCGAAAGAACTAGGTGATGGATATAAATTGTGGTATGTAGGGAGTAGTAACACTAGAAATGGGGTTGGTATAATTGCTGATAGTGAAATGAAAGATAACGTAGTAGAAGTTGTAAGAACGAGTGATAGAATGATGTCAGTGAAATTTGTAATTGATAAAGAGGTATTGAATGTTGTGTGTGTGTATGCTCCTCAAACAGGTCTGGGTGAGAATGAAAGAAGAGCTTTCTATGACCAATTAGGAGACGTACTGAGTGATATTCCAGCAGAGGAGAAAGTTATAACAGGAGGTGATTTCAATGCACATGTGGGCCAAGCCAAGACAGGATATGAAACAATACATGGGGGATTAGGCTTTGGAACTAGAAATGAAACTGGAGATGACATGCTAGAATTAGCAACAGCATTGGATATGGCGATTGTTAACACATTCTTTAAAAAGAGAGAAACTCAACTTATTACCTACAAAAGTGGACAACATCAATCCCAAATAGACTACTTCATGATAAGGAAAGAAGACATACGTGAATGCAAGGACTGCAAGGTAATAGTTAGTGAGACAGTAAGCCAACAACATAAGCTGCTTGTTCTGGACATCGAAGTAAAAAGCGAAACTAAACAAAAATATCGGAGAGGACCACAAAAAAACAAGTGGTGGATGCTAAAAGATCAGAAGGAAGGTCTATTCAGGGAAAGAATAGTAGAAAAAATATGTTGGAACATGAAAGGAAGCCCTAACACAATTTGGAGAAAAATGACCAATATTATTAGAGAGACGGCTATTGAAATACTTGGGAAAACGTCAGGAAAGAAGTTTGAGGATAAAGAGACTTGGTGGTGGTCAAATGAAGTACAAGGAAAAATAAAAGAGAAGAGAAAATTATATAAAAAGTGGCAAGAAACCAGATCGGACATAGATCTTCAAAACTATATGGTCGCCAAAAAGGAAGCGAAAGTAGCAGTAGCAGTAGCAAAAGCTAAAGCAGAAGCGTATTCAAACCTATACGATCAACTTGATACCAGGGAAGGCAAAGCAAAGATATATAAAATATCTAACAATAAAAAACTGAAAACGTTTGTTTTCTATACTTCCACAAAATTTATTATATCTAAGTGACTACAGCTGTTTCGGCGGAGTGCCTTTCTCAAGTAATATAGTTTACAATGTGTTTGCCTTTTTAATCTTCAACTGAAGAGGTTGAGGAGTGGGGAGCTGTTTGTCTCGAGTTGGTCATTCAGAATTATATCTGTATTTTTCAGTTTATTAATTTCCATAGATTCTAAAAAAGATAGCTTAAGGCCTTTATTTTGAATATGTAGAATTTTAAACTCTTCATTGAAAGAATGATTATGATCTAGAAGGTGAAGTGCGTATGTAGAAGTGTCTGTTTTTCTATTGTTGAATGCCCTTTTGTGTTCTGCTATCCGTTTGTCAAAAGTTCTGCCAGTTTGACCGATGTACGTTTTCGGACAGTCACCACAAGTTAGTTTGTACACACCACTCTGTAGTTGCTTTCTCTTTCGGCTTTTATTGTTCTTAATATATTTGCTTAAGTTGTTGTTAGTTCTGAAAGCTGGTGTTATTCCTTTCTTTTTTATGTATCTGGCTATTGTTGTTGTTATCTTGCCAGTATATGTGAGAGAGCAGAAGGTACTGGGTTCTTTCTGTGGTGGTGGATACACTAATTTCAGGGCTTTCTTATGGAGTTTTTGGTTTAAAATTTTTTTTTTTTTGTTAACTGTTTGTTCGTTATAGCCGTTGTTTACTGCTATTTGTTTAATGATGTTTAGTTCTATTTCGAAGTTATTTTTTGTCATGGGAATTTCTGTCAGTCTATGTATCATGCTATGGTAGGCTGCTAATTTGTGTTGTGTAGGATGGGATGATGAATTGTGTATAGTTGTGTCAGTATGGGTAGGTTTATGATATATGGAGAACTCATGTTTGTTGTGTAGTCTGGAAATCGTTACATCTAGAAAGTTTATAGAGTTATTCTGTTCTGTTTCTACTGTAAACTCAATATTATTATGAAGTGAATTAATATATGATAGAAATTGGTCAAGTTGTCTGTTAGTTCCTGTAAAGCATACTAGTATATCATCCACGTATCTCCACCAATATAAGAACTGTTTAAATACGGGATGTTTAGAAATTGTTGTTTCAAGTTGGTTCATAAATATATCTGATAGCAATGGGCTTATCAGATATATTTATGAACCAACTTGAAACAACAATTTCTAAACATCCCGTATTTAAACAGTTCTTATATTGGTGGAGATACGTGGATGATATACTAGTATGCTTTACAGGAACTAACAGACAACTTGACCAATTTCTATCATATATTAATTCACTTCATAATAATATTGAGTTTACAGTAGAAACAGAACAGAATAACTCTATAAACTTTCTAGATGTAACGATTTCCAGACTACACAACAAACATGAGTTCTCCATATATCATAAACCTACCCATACTGACACAACTATACACAATTCATCATCCCATCCTACACAACACAAATTAGCAGCCTACCATAGCATGATACATAGACTGACAGAAATTCCCATGACAAAAAATAACTTCGAAATAGAACTAAACATCATTAAACAAATAGCAGTAAACAACGGCTATAACGAACAAACAGTTAACAAAAAAAAAAAATTTTAAACCAAAAACTCCATAAGAAAGCCCTGAAATTAGTGTATCCACCACCACAGAAAGAACCCAGTACCTTCTGCTCTCTCACATATACTGGCAAGATAACAACAACAATAGCCAGATACATAAAAAAGAAAGGAATAACACCAGCTTTCAGAACTAACAACAACTTAAGCAAATATATTAAGAACAATAAAAGCCGAAAGAGAAAGCAACTACAGAGTGGTGTGTACAAACTAACTTGTGGTGACTGTCCGAAAACGTACATCGGTCAAACTGGCAGAACTTTTGACAAACGGATAGCAGAACACAAAAGGGCATTCAACAATAGAAAAACAGACACTTCTACATACGCACTTCACCTTCTAGATCATAATCATTCTTTCAATGAAGAGTTTAAAATTCTACATATTCAAAATAAAGGCCTTAAGCTATCTTTTTTAGAATCTATGGAAATTAATAAACTGAAAAATACAGATATAATTCTGAATGACCAACTCGAGACAAACAGCTCCCCACTCCTCAACCTCTTCAGTTGAAGATTAAAAAGGCAAACACATTGTAAACTATATTACTTGAGAAAGGCACTCCGCCGAAACAGCTGTAGTCACTTAGATATAATAAATTTTGTGGAAGTATAGAAAACAAACGTTTTCAGTTTTTTATTGTTAGATAAAATGAACTTCCATCAAGTAACGGTCGAATCTATCAATTATATATAAAATAGCCAATCAGAGAGCAAAGAAAGCAAGAGATTTTAATCAAATTAGATGTATCCGAGATGAAAATAATAAAATACTAATTAACGAAAAGGATGTCAAAACGAGATGGAGAAAGTATTTTGACAGTTTATTAAATGAAGAATTTGACAGACAGCCTGTGGAGTTAACGGAGACAGTAATAGCAATGATTACCAGAATAACAAACGAGGAAGTGGCTCAAGCGCTTAAAACAATAAAGAAAGGAAAAGCAGTCGGACCAGATGATATTCCTGGGGAAGTATGGAGAGCATTAGGAGAGACAGGAATAAGTTGGCTAGCAGGTCTATTTAATAGAATTATGGAAGTTGGACAAATGCCAGACGAATGGAGAAGAAGTGTATGAGTACCTGTCTACAAAAACAAGGGAGACATACAACAATGCACAAACGACAGGGCCATAAAACTACTTAGCCACACCATGAAAATATGGGAGAGAGTAATTGATAGACGGATACGTGAAGAAACCGAAATATCCGATAATCAATTTGGCTTTATGCAGGGCAGATCAACAACAGATGCAATTTTCATTGTAAGGCAACTGATGGAAAAATACAGGAATAAAGAGACCAACGCTCATATGGTATTCATTGATCTTGAGAAAGCATATGCTAGAGTTCCTAGAGAGATTCTGTGGTGGGCACTCAATAAGAAAGGAGTCCCTGGCGAATATGTAAAGATTGTGAGAGATATGTATGAGGGAGTAACGACTAGTGTTAGAACAGGTGTGGGAGAGACTGATAAATTTCAGGTGAAAGTAGGATTGCACCAAGGCTCGGTGCTTAGTCCTTATTTATTCTTATTAGTTTTGGACCGGATATCAGCGAAACTACAGGGTAGTATTCCATGGTGCCTAATGTATGCTGATGATGTAGTGTTAATAGGAAATAGTGAAAGAGGCTTAGAACAAAAACTGGAACAGTGGAGACAAGCTCTGGAGGAAAAAGGTTTAAAACTTAGTAGGACAAAAACAGAGTATTTGGAATGTTCATTTAAAGATGGAGTTACTACAAATAAAATGGTATCTTTGGATGGTGAAATGATTGTGAAGAGCAATAGTTTTAAGTACCTAGGATCGGTATTACAGAGTAATGGAGAAATAGATGGAGATGCATGCAGTAGAATTAGGGCTGGATGGATGAAGTGGAAAGAAGCGAGTGGTGTGTTGTGTGACAGAAAAATTCCAATGAAGCTGAAGGGAAAATTCTATAAGACAGCCATAAGACCGGCTATGATGCACGGGACTGAATGTTGGACAGTGAAAAAGAAAGACGAACAACGAATACATGTGGCGGAAATGAGAATGCTTAGATGGATGAGTGGAGTGACAAAGAAGGATAAAATAAAAAATGAGTATATTAGGGGAAGTCTAGGTGTGGCACCAATTGACGCCAAAATGAGAGAGCATAGGTTAAGATGGTTTGGTCATGTTCAACGTCGAGACGTTAATCACCCAATACGAAGAATATCTGAAGAGCAGATTCCTGGAAGGAGTAGGAGAGGAAGACCAAAGAAGACTTGGGGGAGACGATAAGGCAGGATATGTTGGTAAAGGGGATTAACATTGATATGACCCAAGATAGAATTGTGTGGAGAAATGCAATTAGGGAAGCCGACCCCGCATAGGGATAAGGCAAAGAGAATGATGATTATCTTCCTTTTTGAAGTATTTTTGTTTAATGTTGTTACTTGTAGGTATTTAGAGTTAAATCATTAAAAAGTATATGTCTGTTAACCAGATAATCATAACGACATTATATTCTGTACTTCAAGAGAGACTTTTGATAAATAATATTTCGTAAATTTTTCGTTATTTTATCTGTATAGTTTCACAACTCAAAAAAATATTTTTTTAAAATATGCTAGCAAAATTAATACACTACTTTGTAGAGCTTCAAAAACCTTTGTAACTGACCAAATAAGTTATTATACTGATTTTAACAGTTTTTGAATTAAACCCGAAAATTTTTATCACAAACTTTAAACGTCGTTTTCTCGATATTTTGCTTTTTTGCACTTATGACACTGTATGAGCTGAGGGGTGATATATTTTTTACATAATTTCAATTGATTTACAGTATTTTAACGTCAATACTTGCACAAAGAGCTTTAATTAAATATAAATATTAATATAGTTCATTACAACTTTCACAAAAGATTTATGACATTTTACAATGTGTATAATTTTGTTAAACAAATGCGACATTTATTTTACTAACGCCTCATATTAGTATTAATAGCTGGCCAATTATAAAACCCTGCGCGTATTTTATAACAGAAATTACGGAAATAAACATTTTATAAACGTTAAAATTATCTGCACTCGGAATCTATTTTATTATGATAAAATACCTTCGTCTAATTAGTAAGAAAATAAATTAAGTTCATTATTTTTGTAATTAATAAGGTTTATACAGCAACGTGGCCAGCTGTCGGAATACCAAGGCATACTGTGTATGAGGTGGAACTGGGCCGATATTAAAAATTCATTTTTCAAATGGAATAATCACTGTTCACGTTACTAAGATGGGAGAAAAAACTTTTATTTAAATATCCTAATTGAAAATTTAAATAGTGAATCCCACACCATGAATTCAGATTAGGTTAAAGTAAATAGTAGTGTTATAATTGATGTAGATAAAGCATGGTAACGACTTCATTTTAGAAATATACCAACATAACCTTTTAAAAACTAAAACATTGAGAAATAACAGAAGTTTTTCCTATATAGAGCCTCAAAACTATTTTCTGGTGGCACATTTAACTTATATATTATTTTATACGACATAAACTAGAATTAATTGCAAGGAGAACTACATTTTACAGATATTTATTTGTTTGCACCTTAAGGTTTCCAACCCCGAATTGGTTTTAAAAAAATTCTGAAACAAAAATTATAAATGGTCTTGACATGATAAATGATTTTTGTCGTCGAATAAAACATTGAGGGAGAGTAGGCAAATAGCATAATTAGTTGTTTTGTGTTTGTCGGAAGGAATCTTTCGATCACAATGAAGTGCCTGGTTGTGTCCTTATTCGATTGATTAAAAAGAACATCCGTTTGCCGGCAGTTAGGTTTGCCGTGGAAATGAGATTCAATGAAGATAATTATTGCCACTTTTAATCAGACCATCAAGTAAGAAAGTCATATATATTATGAATCTGCTGTTAGGCAGACTCATATTTAGGCGGATGGCTTGTGCCATGGCGGTAGAAGTTACATTTTGGTGTTGAATGCACCTTTGGCAGTCAGTTGAGTCAATAAATAATAGAAATAGTTCGGTTTATTGAAGCAGTCATCAAATAAAGTTATGTGTAGTACGAGGTAAATTAAAAGTTCTTGTGAAAAAGCAGTCAAAAAGAGAAAATTTATTGTTATTTTTAATTTCAAATATCTCAATAAAAAAATTGTTTATTTTAAGTCACTCAGCCCTTAGTAATAATGTAATCTTTCATTCTTCGTTCAAATTTTTCAAAAATATTTATTAGTTTTTTCAGGATCCGAAAAAAAATGAATACATTTAAAAAGCATGCGTCCGAAATTTTGCGCCTATGTATTACAAAGTCATTTGTTTAAAACTTTAAAAAGGGGTAAACCCTGTAGTTCGCTGTATACCTTCAATATAACAACATGGAATGAAGTAAACACTTCTGTTGTATGTAGGCATATGAATTTATTAAAAATTCTTAAAATTTATCCACAAGGGAATAGAAGCAGCTGTGAATCAAATAGAAAAGTGGCTAACTTTGACCGTAATTAACCTAGGCGAAAATTTTGTATTAAAAATTCTTGTAAAAATACCTACGTTCTTCCTATCTTTTCAAATCCCAAAGCAGACTTAGTCTCTAGTAAATATTAACAAAGTTATTCAAATTATTTATAAACCATAAATAATGACTAGTAAAATGTTTTTGGAATGGTAAAAATTACTTTTTATTGATTTTTTTAATACGTTGAAAATATAAGTATTCTTCTCTCATGTGGTTTCTACAGAATTGCAGTATCGTTATGATTTTCTGAGCAGTAACATTGCAAAAAAACATCTGTGGGATAAACAAATTGAATAAAATTTAAACTAATTGACGAATCGTGTTGAATTTTTTGTGTATTATATGGACTGTTTGACTCTACTTTGCATGCAATATCAAGGTCTTAACTTCATGTTCGCAAAAGTTATAGCAAATTTTTGATTTTCGAAATTTTAGTCTTATTTTGCAATTTCTGAAGCAACAAATGATCTACCAAAATTTAAAAACTGCCATTTTAAACCTTTGCTCATCTAATAAAAGATGGATACGGATACTCTAAATAAGATATTTAATTATACTATTTTTACCGGTAGCGATTTAAACGAAAAAACTGTCATTTTTGACCCTTATTTGTTAATAACTAAAATTCTCGTTCGAATTCTGATAGGCATTTTGTATCTATAATGTATAGTACCAAAAAACCTATTTACAACCTGCCTGGTCCTGAAAGTGTCCGGACAAAAACCTTATTTCTGTGAGATATAAAAATTGGCAATTGGCATGCTTTAAAGTGTAATCATATTTGTTTTTTGTCTGAGAATTTCTTGTAGTTCATATTTCAACTTAAAAGTTTTTAATTAAATAAGTGTGACGATTATACGTTAATATCTTTACCTCATAAACCACCGCTCATAAAATTTGAGTCAACCGCCAATTTGAAACCAATAAATCATTGGCAACAGTCGTTCTTTTCTTTTCGCCAAATTAGCTACTTGAATTTTATGGCTGCCCGAATACAATACGTTGTGTTTTCGCTGCATTCCTTTTCTCGAACTTAGATGCTTTTATTATTTTGTAAAACAAGCAGCCACGACTGGCAATGTTATATGCGGGTCAGTATGGGGCACAAAGGGTATTACAAGGTGTTTGTTTATTGCTCACGATGGCACGGAATATCAGGCCCGTATCAAATACGTAAAAAGAATTATAACGGTTTGAACGATAAATAGTCCCCAGTACACCGTCCTTTTTTGAAAATGATGACAAAAGTCTTAAAATTGGGTTTAACTGCTTCGTTTGAGCGAGTCTACGACTTTCTGAAAATTTTCAGAGCGCAGGTTTGACGCGTTTCCGCACGCACTACACCTAAATTTGTTGCTCTAGCGCGGTTACGTTTTGTTATTGCAAAACTATAATTTTTAATTTTAATCAAAACAGTATGTATATGTTAAAATAAATTAAATTATTTTTATCGGATAAAAAGAGGGAGCGATCGTCGAGTTCCACACTCGCAAGATGTCACTCTAGCGCGGTACAGTTTTGTTATTACAGTTTGTTTTCAATTGAAAGTACTTATAATTATTAACAAAAGATTGTCGATCTATTGTCCGACAAATTTACAGCCTCGATTCTTTAGCCCGACATAATATGTTAATTATGACAGGTTATGTTTTGCGATTACAAAAGTCATAATTTTAATTTTTTTAAATGAATGAAGTAAAAACAGACGTACTCTCAATCATTTATTGTAACTTCCGACGACCGGTTTCGCTCTCTATAATATGCAGAGCATCTTCCGGTCAACGGTTACAAGTCACTAAATGCTACAAATAAAAATCAGAGTTAGAACAATGTCTGATTGTAAAAGATGTTAAAGATCCATAAGATCAAGTCAATATTGAACAACATACATAAAAGTAGTTAAGACAGCAGACAAAAACATAATATGAAATTACACTCGGGGCGGCAACAAACGTCCCCCCAAACATAACATGTACATGCACATGTATGCAGTCTGTAAGCATGCAATGATAACGTGTCGAACTTACATTCGGCTACAAGGCGCTACTTCATGATTATTCATTAACATGATATTTTGCTCAAGTTATGCTAACGGGATATGGTGGAGCATAGCATAACTTGAGCAAGATATCATGTTAATGAATACTAATGAAGTAGTCCCTTGTAGCCGAATGTAAGTACGACACGTTATCATTGCATGATTAGGGAGCGTTCAAGTACATATTATGTAACGCAATTTTTGAAGCTTTTTGACCACCCCCCACCAACCTGCGTTACGTAATACTTGAACGGTCCCTTACAGACGGCATACATGTGCATGTGCATGTTATGCTTGGGAGACGGGGATGCATGCATATGTATTTGTCTGCTGTCTTAACTACTTCTATGTATGTTGTTCAATATTGCCTTGATCTTATGGATCTTTAGCATCTTTTACAACCAGACATTGTTCTAACTCTGGTTTTTATTTGTAGCATTTAGTGACTTGTAACTGTTGACGTTAAGGTGCTCTGCATATTATAGAGAGCGAAACCGGTCGTCGGAAGTTACAATAAATGACTGAGAGTACGTCTGTTTTTTACTTCATTCAAAATGAACTCTCACATGCAACCCATTCAACATTTTAATTTTTTTTACTTTCAAATAATACATGTTTATTAAAAAAGTAAGTGTCCGTCAAAAAAAAAAGAATGACTCAAGCTTATAAAAACGAATTTTTTATTTTTCCATATTTTTGAATTTGGTACCATAGAGCAAGCGCAACAAAACGAGCCGAAAAGTGCTTAGACAAGAAGAGAAAAGAAAGAGGATAGATAACTCTTATTAATAAACCTTCGCAAAGTGACTTATTTTTAATTAAATAATTATTCAATTTATTAGTAATTATTTATGCCTAACATATTGCACATATCTTTTGCACGGTAAGATATAAATAGTGGAATTTGGAGGGAGGAAATAAACCAACGAAGGCTTCTCAAATAGTCACAACAATTGACGTAATAGTCACAGATGACATTAGAGGGTCACTTTGACCGATAATTTTACATGGAACCTTATGTCCCATTTAACTTTTTTGTGGTTGGACCAATTACAAACAAGCATTACACTCAAAAAAATTTAGTTCGTAATATTGATTAACAGTGATTATTGAATAATATTTCGTTGTAACAACAATTTAATTTTTTGTTTCAACGAACTTTTAGACATTCATCAATGTATTTGGATATTGTCACAATGATTGAATAATTATTGTGAAAATAACTAGAGTACATTAATCAATAACACTCAATTTATTCAGCCAATAATTTAGTTTCGTATATTTAATAAAAAAATTGTAATTCTGGCAGCAAAACACTTTCTTGATTTCGTAGATGATAAGCAATTACCTTGGTATATCGTGACAACGTACAGATTTCATTAAAACAAGATACAAAAATGTTGTTAATATAGAGTAATATTTGATTATTCCATATATGTAAACTAATTGTTGTGACAACGAATGCATTAATCAATCTACTACTGCGTTTAATAACCACAATCAATGCGTTCGTGGTAACAATAAACGCAGTTGTTGAAACAATAAATGTTTTGCTTGACCATTTGAAATGTAACGGCTTTTCCTTATCGTGATACCCCGAACTTCTCTGTGTTACCATTGTTTAAAAAAGAATTCTTTGTTAAACAATGCTGTTACCTCTGCCGAAATGCCGAATAATTTCATTTCGTTTCCAAGTGTAGTCCGTACTGGAAGGAAGTTTTCGGGTGTCTATTATCGTATTAATTTTTTTCGAATCCTGAGAAAACTAATTAGTATTTTTGAAAAATTTAAACGCGGAACAAAATATTACAGTATTATCGAGGGTCTGAAGTCCCTGAGAACTTCTATAATGATTATTTTAATAAGTCACAGGGGTGAAAAAGAGAAAATTTAGTATGATTTTTAATTTCAAATACATATACCATTCAAAAGATACTTTTTGTTTATTCTAAGGGACTTTCAGCCCTCGGTAATAATGTAATCTTTTATTCTGTGTTTACATTTTTCAAAAATACTTATTAGTTTTCTCAGGATTAAAAAAAAAATGAATGCGTTTAAAAAGAATTCGATCGAAATTTTGCACCTGCGCTCTCAAAAAGGATTAAAGTGTCGTACATTTTTGGAATCACTATTTCAAACGCTTTTAAATGAGCTGTCACTTTCCCATTAAAAAAAAACAAAGTTGTGCCTGTCACCTGAAGAGGGATCGCGTAAAGTTCGAAACATTGATGTTATAGTATACTTTGATTATTTTAAAAATCGACCTGTCCGAGCGTTTTGCTTATGTGCTAAAAATAAATAAGTTAATAGGGGGGGGGGTAACACTTATTCCAGCGCACTGTATAAGTGAAATCATATGAAAAATCACACAGTGTAAAGTCCATTAGGTTTAGGACAAAAAAGGGGGATTTTCAAAATTATTATTAATCAATTAATATCATACATTGAGCTAATGCATTCAGTAATTATTAATATAAAATACGTTCATAGTAGGAATGAACGAAACTGATTGTAGGAATGAAGAGAATTGCTTGTAAGAATAACCGTATTTATTGTGAGAATTAACGGAATTAATTGTAAGAATAAACGGAAATAATTGTAGAAATAAACGGAATTGATTGAATGCATGGAGCAGTATACGTTGGGAGAAATAACACTGTTATTGACACAACGAATAGTCTTCGTCGGTCAATTAACAACGTTGTTGTTTCAATGAATAGTGTTCGTTGACTCAGTGAACAGTGTTCGTAATATCAATAAAGTGATATTATGGTATACATAGTGAAAGTATTATATATTAATAAATGGATGTTCATACATTCAATAAACGTAACACATTGGATCAATTAACGAAAATAATGAATTGATGAACATCGCTTTTTTGTTCCAATAAAACCAAGAATTGGACAAATTTTAAGTAGGTATTGCTTTTGTTGTCTGAATTAACATTTTTATTAATATTACGTACCTTTTTCGTTGAGTGTACGGTACGGTAAATTTGAATTATTCCTCCTATTTAAAAAACGAGGTTTAGAGAATTGAAAAACATCAACTTAAATTAATTTATCGAACTGAATATCTGATACCCAATTTTTATCAGACAGTAAAAATTTTATATTTGGATAAAGTACCCCTCAATCTATCAATTGTGGTTCGTGTCCGAAATTTTGTAATCGCAAAACATAACCTGCCATAATTAGCATAATTACGTTGTCGGACTAAAGAAACGAGGGTGTAAATTTGTCGGACAAGAGATCGACAATCTTTTGTAATTAATTATAAGTACTTTCAATTGAAAATTAAAAGTTTTGTAATAACAAAACTGTACCACACTAGAATGACATCTTGCGGGTGTCGGACTCGACAATCGTTCCGTGGTGCTAGGAAACACAGAACAGAAACAGAGAACCTGAAAATATGCTAAAGGTAACAGCGTCCAATTAAAAAGAATATAAATGTAAAAGAGTAATTACATATTTGGGTGCACAGTATAGCAAAGGGTAACCGAAAAGTCGACAATTTAAAGAAATTATTAGTCAAAATACGTATCGAGAAAGACAAAAACCAGAATATACAAAACTGTAAGAACAACAGTCACGTACGGTTGTGAGACATGGGTGCTAAATAAAACAGAAGAAGAATTGATAGATAGGTGGGAAAGGAAAGTAATCAGAGCTATTTTCGGGGCAAAAAATACTGAAGACTGTTGGCAAAGAAGAACCGATCAAGAATTAAGGATGCTTTACAAGGAACCAAGGGATGCGTTACAAGGAATCAAGTACAAGATACACAAAGGTACAAAGAAGCAGGTGGGCAGGTCATGTCGAGAGAATGTATAATGCAAGAATGCCAAAGAAGGTACTGCTAAAAAGACCAGTTGGGACAAGGAAACGATGGCACGAAAGGTTTCAGGAAGATATAGGATCGATGGAAATTACAGACTGGAAAGGGAAGGCGAAAAGTAGGATACAGTGGAGAACCAGAGTGCAGCAATTTTTACATAAATATTCAATACAATTATATAGGGTGTCCCAAAAGTAGTGGAACGGTCGAATATTTTACGAACTAAACATCGGATCAACAAAACTGAAAAATACGTGCTCAATCATTTTCAAAAATCTATCCAATGACACCAAACACCAATCCCCACTACACCCCCTGGAGGTGGGGTGGGGGGTAACTTTAATATCTCAAATGGAAACCCCCATTTTTTCTTGCAAATCTGGATTCGTTACGTAAAAGTAGGCAACTTTTATTCAAGACATTTTTTCGAACTTTGGACAGATGGCGCTATAATTGGGAAAAACGATTTATCCTGATACCATAGGTAAATTATAGAAACGCTCTAATATCTCACGAAATACACTTCCAAATGAGAAACCAAAAAACAAATTTTTAATCTTTTTCGAAAACCTATCAAATAACACCAAACATGACCCTCCAACCCACCCCTTGGAGGTGGGGTGGGGGGTAACTTTAAAATCTTAAATAGACTTTTTATTGCAGATTCGGATTCGTGATAAAATATTAAGCAACATTTATTCGAAACATTTTTTAAAATTTCTGATAGATGGCGCTAATAAATCGTATTTTTCCAATTAAAGCGCCATCTATTAACAATTCTAAAAAATGTTTCGAATAAATGTTGCTTAATTTTTCATGATGGATCCGAATCTGTAATAAAAAGTGGGGGTTGCTGTTTAAGATTTTAAAGTTACCCCCCACCCCACCTCCAGGAGGTGGGTTGGAGGGTCACGTTTGGTGTTATTCGAAAGGTTTTCGAAAAAGATTAAAAATCTGTTTTTTAGTTTCTCATTTGGAAGTGTATTTCGTGAGATATTAGACCGTTTCTATAATTTACCTATGGTATCAGGATAAATCGTTTTTCCCAATTATAGCGCCATCTATCCACAGTTCGAAAAAATGTCTTGAATAAAAGTTGCTTACTTTTACGTAAAGAATTAAAATCTGTCAGAAAAACTGGGGGTTTCTATTTGAGATTATAAAGTTACCCTTCACCCCACCTCCAGAGGGTGTAGTGGGGGTTGGTGTTTGGTGTCATTGGATAGATTTTTGAAAATGATTGATTACGTATTTTTCAGTTTTTCGATCCGATGTTTAGTTCGCGAAATATTCGACCGTTCCCTACTTTTGGGACACCTTGTATATAAGACATTAGTATAATATACAGTATATTATACTATTATGTGTATTATATAAAATTGTAAAATTGTAAAGCCCTAGGCGTACAGGGCCTGTAGAGCATATTAAACAAAAATAAATAAAGAAGTAAACATCATGAATTTATAATATTTTATTATTATTCTCATAGATATACATAAATATCCAGAACAACGAAAAAACTGGTGTAGATAGTTCGAGATTGTAGTCAACCCCCAGAGTCCGATATATTATAAGTTGAAAGAATTATTGGCTTTATCCAAATGAACACGGACACATCGATGGTCTGCACATTCATGAAGAAATTTATTAATCGACAGTTGAAAACCTTACAAGATTATTAATTTAATAACTTCGTAAACTTGTTTGCGTATTTTAAGTTTCATTTTGAGTTGATTAATGTTTCAAGCGTACCTCGATACGTACCGCTTTTCGAATTGAAGAAAAATAAAAGATTGTAATTTAAAACGAAGACTTTTGAAAATATAAGGTTAATTTTGACTATAAGCGGGACTAAAAATTAATTTAAGAATATTGTATTATATGAATGTATTTATTTCAACAGGTTTTTGAGGCTTATCACGCAATACATCGTACATACTTAGTAAGACTAAAAACAAAATAATTATTTTGAGTAATTAAATAAATAATAATCAACTATTCTAAATGGGAAATTAGCCAGAATTTTACTAAAAAAATGATTTTATTAACGTTTCGACGCCCAAATGAGATGTCGTTGTCAAAATACAAAATATTACTAAATTAAACAAAAATGTTGTTGCTTAGTAAAAAATTCTTCTAATAATCCATTTAATATGAATTATTAATTATTTATATCGGCAATTCAGACATATATTATACATTTTAAAGTAAAAGACTTTAAAATGATATTGCCAAAATTTATGAGTTGCATTCCTGGAACGAGTTTCCCATATGGTTCCAAGTTACGCAGACACACTGTATAATCTGCAGCAGCGCGGAGCAGCTGCACATATATTGTGTTGAACCAGGCTCTGGGGTTTTTTAACCAGGATGTTCTTCTTCTTCCTGGACCTCACATTCCAAATATTTGTTCTTGCAGGATGGCTTGTAGGAGAGCCTATCTGGATTTATTTCGCATATTGTGTCAGAAGTATTGTAACTTTTGATATTTGATGGTAGTAGATGACCAACGTTTGTATGACTACCAAGATAGGGAAATCAATGTGTTAGAGAGAGAAGTACCTTTCCAATGAGTAAGAGTGAGATAGATGCTGACGTCACAGCGATGGAATAGTGTAGTTATTTTCCACTAGATGGCGCCACCAATCCGCCATTTTTATTCCATTTCAGTATTTTTCCATTTCAGTATTTTTCCATTTCAACGGCACTAAAGCATATCTCCGTTGTTATTGGTCTGATCGTGACGTGTGAGGTATCATCGGAAAGGGGAGGGGGTAACGAATACGTTAACACAAATAACAAAGATGGCGGCATAGCCAAAACGGCACTAAAGCATATCTCCGTTGTTATTGGTCCGATCGTGACATGTGAGGTATCATAGGAAAGGGGAGGGGGTAACGAATACGTTAACACAAAAAACAAAGATGGCGGCATAGCCAAAACGGCACTAAAACATATCTCCGTTGTTATTGGTTCAACGTGTGAGGTATTGGAAAGGAGCGCGTTGGCTCGTGACGTACGAAGGGATCATTGGAAAGCGATATGTTACATATACTATATTTTATCTACGACCATAACACAATATGTTATTTAAACCAATCACGTGCAGAAATCTAAGCTTAACGAGTTGCATACTATATTTTATCTACGACCGCAACATATTCCGCATTTTTATTCCAATTCGCCATTTTTATTCAAATTCACCATTTTTATTCCAATTTTCCTTGACATTACGTCGAAGAAATCTACCATAGTTTACTTATTAGCCGCTAGATGACGCCATTTTTAGACCATTTTTATTAAAATTCACCATTTTTATTCCAATTCGCTATTTTTATTCCAATTTTCCTTGACATTACGTCGAAGAAATCTACCATAGTTTACCTATTAGCCGCTAGATGACGCCATTTTTAGTCCATTTTTATTTAAATTCACCATTTTTATTCCAATTCGCTATTTTTATTCCAATTTGTCTTGATACAGATATTACGTTGAAGGAATCTACCATAATTCGTTCTAAATATGATCTCAAATAAAATCTCATACATAAAACAAATTGAATTCATCGATATGAAAAAGAACTTCGACTGAGTTGACAAAGACAGAAAAATCTAGAAGGAAGATATTCAATAGAAAAAGATTGCAAATTTTCAAAGCAAAAGTCTTTTAGAGTAATTCCATTGAGAAAATTATATATACACAAGTAAAAAGAGAGGCATAGACAATAAAAGTTGTAGGTATGTAGTACCTAATGACAAAGACAAAAAAAATCTAGAAGGAAGATATTTAATAGAAAAAGATTGCAAATTTTCAAAGCAAAATCTTTTAGAGTAATTCGATTGAGAAAATTATATATACACAAGTAAAAAGAGAGGCATAGACAATAAAAGTTGTAGGTATGTAGTACCTAAACGGCTTAACGTAGAGAAGCATATATTTTATCTACGACCGTAACATAATTTATGTGTAAGCGATGGTGACATCTCATTAGCATTGGTCTGATTGGAGATTGTGGTACGTTAAAGGTGTGGGGAGTATCGAATATGTTATTTAATCCATAAACTAACCGTTACGAGCTGCATACTATATTTTATCTACGGCCATAACATTTGGTGCCACCAATTCGCCATTTTTATTCAAATTCACCATTTTTATTCCATTTCAGTATTTTTAGTTAAATTCGCTATTTTTATTTGAATTTGTCCTGATACAGATATTACGTTGAAGGAATCTACCATAATTCGTTCTAAATATGATCTCAAATAAAATCCCATACATAAAACAAATTGAATTCATCGATATGAAAAAGAACTTCGACTGAGTGCATTATAAATGACAAAGACAAAAAAAATCTAGAAGGAAGATATTTAATAGAAAGAGATTGCAAATTTTCAAAGCAAAAGTCTTTTAGAGTAATTCGATTGAGAAAATTATATATACACAAGTAAAAAGAGAGGCATAGACAATAAAAGTTGTAGGTATGTAGTACCTAAACGGCTTAACGTAGAGAGACATAGACGTAAGGAGAGACATGGACAATAAAGGTTGTAGGCATGCCTAAATGGCATAACGTAGAGAGGCATAGACAATAAAAGTTGTAGGTATGTAGTGCCCACCGGTATGGGTACACAAAAAAATTTCCCTAGATCTACTGACAAACTGGGCATTTCGCAATATCTAGCAACAGCGCCTCCCATAAGAGCCTGTGTATTAGAGTTAGATAGAAAATCAATTTTTCCCCAGATGCTGGGGAAATTAAAAAAAAAATTTAAGGTCCATTCTGCTCATTTTTGTCTCGTTTTGTGGTGGAGGTCCGACTTTTACGTCACGATTGGACCAATAAAACAGAAGATATAACTAATGCCCTTTTGGCTGTATCCTGAAAATACGTAACTAATGCCCCTGATAACGTATAAGATATAATAGAAGCAGTATTTTGATATGTCCAATCCATCCCTCTCTGAGAGATATGCGAGGTATCATGTGATTTAACAAATTGAATAATATAGAAAAATTAAACATAACATCATGCCATAAAGACATTAGATACAAATGATTTAACCACCAGACACAGAAAAATCAAATAGAGCAGAATGTTAAAAAGGAGTTCTGTATCTTCGGTCCTCTTGGTGCAATAGGGACATACGAATTCTCAAATGATACGATTTAACCAATAGAGTTCAGTGACAGAAAAATAAAATACATCATGTCAAAAGGGTCTTAGATACGTATTTTCCGTCCAATCGTAACTTACAGTACCTCAACCAATAAAATACAATGGCATAAAAATCAAATACATCAGCATGTCAAAAAGGCTTTAGTATTTTCTTTTCTACTGAGAAACATCCAAATCTTTCGTAAAATATTATACACGGGCGTTCTTTCTATATGTCCAAACTAGTAAACCTCTTATTTTTAACACGCAACTCTCAATATTTACATTATTTCTTCCTAGAAAATATCAGTGTATCAAAATGGAATACAAATATATGCAAACCACCAATTGCTAAATCTATCATTATATCGCTAATACCTAAAATACATATCAGATAAATTCTTTCGCTAAGTCCAAACCACCGATATTTCTCACATTATTTTCAAACCAGATTTAGAGTTCTAGTCAAGCATAAAAATCAAATACATCAGCATGTCAAAAGGGTTTTAGTATTTTCGTTTCTACTAAGAAACATCCAAACTTTTCGTATACTATCGTGTTGTATACTTTTGTACACTATTGGTTTTTATAATTTGTTTAAATTTTTTTTAATAAATGTAGCAATAACTTCGAAATTATGGCATTTAGTTGTAGGGAAAATAACATGAAAAATAATCAGTATTTCTTTAGGACTTCAAAACTCAAATAACGACTTCTTGTCCTATTAGAAATACGGAATTGGATTTCCAGAAAAACGTAAAATCTGACAACAATGTAATTGTCACTATAATATAGACCGCCTCAGAAAATTCATACCCATCAAAATCTATAAAAATCTTGCAAGCCGTTTCCGAGATAATTGAGTGTTTCCATACATAAAACTCACTCTGTATGCAAACCAGATTTAGAGTTCTAGTCAGACATAAAAATCAAATACATCAGCATGTCAAAAGGGCTTTAGTATTTTCGTTTTTACTGAGAAACATCCAAATCTTTCGTACTCTATTATACACAGGCGTTCTTTCATTATGTCCAAACTAGTAAACCTCTTATTTTTACCATGCAACTCTCAATATTTACATTATCTCTCCCTAGGTGCAAAATGTCAGTATATGAAGCATAAATATATGCAAGCCACTAATTGCTAAATCTATCATTATATCGATAATACCTACAATACATATCAGATAAATTCTTTCGCTAAGTCCAAACCACCGATATTTCTCATATTATTTTCAAACCAGATTTAGAGTTCTAATCAGTTGGAGAATACAAATTTTTGTTATAAAGTACGTTTTAAATGTGATCTCAAATACAATCCCATGCATAAAACAAATTGAATTCATCGATATGAAAAAGAACTTCGACTTAGTGCAATATAAATGACAAAGACAAAAAATATATCTAAAAGGAAGATATCTAATAGAAATAGGTCGCAAATTTTTAAAGCAAAAGTCTTTTAGTATAATTAGAGTAATCCGATTGAGAAAATTACTTATTATGGGTATACACAAGTTAATAATAAGCAAAAAATCGAACTTCTATTGATCCAATCAAAAAAAATCAAATACATTTGTACTATGAGAATGATCTCCGAAAGGGAAATCGATAGGTCAAAATAAACTAATTTTAAAGTAAAAATGTGGCTTATTCACAATAAAAATAATAAATAATAAATTTTCTTGCGCTCCTTATTGTTTTACGAAAGATACAAAAAAAAAACACGAAAAATACACGATACGTAGGTAGAAAATAATGTCATTATTAATTATGACTTAATCATTCTTTCGAATGTTTTTAGTACGCATGACTCTAAGAATTTACCCTGGTATGATTCTGGTTTCGAAGGATCTTTCAACGGTTTTAAAATAATTCGAACTAGGTTTCGAAGGATCTTTGGACGGTTTTAAAATAATTCGAACTAAATATATTCTTACCAACCATCTGGAAACTTAAGGTGTGTGTCGATATAATTCTTTATTTGCACTAACGCCATTACTACAATCGGAAATTTTCTTAATCATTCTATAAGTACAGTATTTTAATTGCATTTTAAACAGGTTTCTAATTCACTTATGGAAAAATTAGAATTAGAATCAGAATCAGATTAGAACTTTCATATTGTGATACATTTGTCTATGGAAGAAAATAATACGGTATGTATAAGATACAAAATTCAAGCATTGGAAAAGCCATACAAGAGGCACACCAAATTCAAAAATCTTGACTATTTAGTCTAAACATGAATTAAAATTTCTAGTTCTATCTTCTAGCTTCTCGTCCAGCTTGAAATAGGATATTAGTATTCATATTTATTATTTCAAAAATTTTAAGATATCGTGTCTTTTGTTGTAGGTATACTGTCACATTTTCAATACATATTACCCAATTTTTACTTACCCATCATCGAGTTAATTTATAAATGCAATAAGTAACTCCTTAAGATATTATGCTTTCAAAAAACGCTACCAACCAATCTCCTTCATATTGGCTAGTTTCAAATGTATTTCTACAATTACACCATTATTTGCCGAAATATTTTAAAGCAGTGTTGACAACGTCTAAAAAACTGTACATAATTTGGTACATAAATATCAAAAATGATGATCAAAATTGCTTTTATTAGATGATTATTAGCTCTCTTTATCCAGCTAAAATAAAATAAATAAAGAACTTACATCGTCATATCCATATACTGTTTTGAAAACCGAGGACTTGGAAGGTCCAATAAGTCATAACTCGAAGTTTGAAATAGTAAATAGTATATCAGTGAATGTTTATGCTTTGGAATTAAATCAAGTTAAGGAAAAATAATTTTACGAATTAGTGCCTGCTTGCCTAAACAAAACAAACTTGATAGACATGTAAATTTGAATCTTATTCAGGATAAATATTTTCTAAAATTAAATGATTACCTACGACTCTCATCGTAGTGACGATGGAAATATTGAAATAAAATATCATTACTGCTGGAAAAAAAGGTGTCTAGGTTGTTACACTATATAACCAAAAAAGAAAACTAATTCACCCAGATTTATTGGAAAAATTTACTGTTTCACCGTATCATTAAAATCTTACAAAAAAAGAAATATCGAATTAAATAAACAATACATAATAGAACTAAGAAGTAAATTACGAATATCAGAGTGCATGAGATACGAAATAAACATCTTACAAGCAAAACTATCGATACAACAAATACATATTATATACATTATTCACTTGAAAATTTTAAAGTAATGTTGGCTGAATGTCCAAGAAACTGAGTATATTTAGCCTCTTTTACAATATTTCTGAAAAACTTCAACGAATTTGTCTATTTAGCGAAAAAAAATCTAATTCACGCAGTTTTATCGGAAAACTTTGCTATTTACCATTTTTATTCACTGTCTTTTTAATCTGTTGAGTAACATCTTTAATTTATTTTGATTTTTAAGAAGTTTTCTAACCTCCTCTAATTACGATTTTTTGTAGAATTTGGACTGGTTGTATTGAATTATGATAGGTATGTGTATCTGATTACGCAATAATTTCAAAGAGACATTCTTTGTAGCTTAGTATAAATTGGTCTTCTAATACTAAAATATTATAAAAAAATAATAGAGTAAAGCAATACAGGAGACTTAAAAAAGGTTTAAAATCTCATGAAATCTTGTTTATTTAGTCTAAACATGAATTAAAATTTATATTGTTCATACTTATTATTTCAAGATTTTTAAGATCGTTTCTAATTATCCATCATCCAGTTAATTTATAAATTATGAAATAGGTATCACTATGATATATTATGCAGCAATAACTATGTTTTCAAAAACTATACCAACCAATCTCTTTCATTCTGACGATGTATTTATACAATTACAACATTATTTACTTAAAAAGTTTAAAGCAATGTTGGCTGAATGTCCAAAAAACTGAGTATATTTAGCCTATTTTACAATATTTCTGAAAAACTTCAACGAATTTGTCTATTTACCGAAAAAAAATCTAATTCACACAGTTTTATTGGAAAAATTTACTATTTCACCATTTTATTCACTGTCTTTTTAATCTGTTGAGTAACATCTTTAATTTATTTTGATTTTTATGAAGTTGTCTAACCTCGTGTAATTACGATTTTTTTGTAGAATTTGGATTGGTTTTATAGGATTATGATAGGTATGTGTATCTGATAACACAATAATTCCAAAGAGACATTCGTTGTAGCTTAGTGTAAATTGGTCTTCTAATACTAAAACATTATAAAACATAATAGATTAAAGTAATACAGGAGACTTAAAAAAGTGTTAAAATCTCATGGTACAAAAAAGAAAATGTCTCGAGTGTGAATTTAAAAATGGAGTTACTACAAAAAAGAAGATGGTACATACCTTTGAATATTAAAAAATATTTGAAAAATTTTAATTTTTTTTTGTAGATTGTGTAGTTAATACTAAAAATTAGTAATGAAATAAAAATGATTATAAATTAAAAAAATCTTCGACGTTTGTTCTTAGAGCATGTGAAACATTAATAATTACCAAAAAATTTCAGTAGGTACCTTTAAATATTAAAAGTATTTGAAAAATTTTAATTTTTGTAGATTGTGTAGTTAATACTAAAAAATTAGTATGGAAATAAAAATAAATATCAATTAAAAAAAATCTTCAGCGTTTGTTCTTAGAGCGTAGTTCGAGTATGCCCGAACTTTCCCGATTTCCCAATATTAGCTGTGAGTTTTGGCATAGGATACCCATATAAAAAGCATGGAAAACGAAAAGTTTCAGCGTTTGTTCTTAGAGCGTAGTTCGAGTATGCCCGAACTTTCCCGATTTCCCAATATTAGCTGTGAGTTTTGGCATAGGATACCCATATAAAAAGCATGGAAAACGGAAAGTTTACCTTGGACAAGTGACGCCGTTCGGGCATACTCGAACTACGCTCTAAGAACAAACGCTGAAAATTTTTTTTTAGTTGATATTTATTTTTATTTCCACACTAATTTTTGGTATTAACTACACAATCTACAAAAATTAAAATTTTTCAAATACTTTTAATATTTAAAGGTACCGTAATTTTTTGGTAATTATTAATGTTTCACATGCTCTAAGAACAAACGTCAAAGATTTTTTTATTTATAATCATAAAGCTCACACTCTAAATAACAGTATTTTGAATAAAATATTATTTGAAAAACATTTTATTTCTTTTTATTGTCAATAGGAATGTCATAACATGTGAATATCATCGTTGTTTTTTAGAGCAAAGTTCCAAAGCCACGTTGGTCGAGCGATTTAAGACTTTGTTACATTGCATTGAAAATAAGTAAGTGTTGGATCATAGGTTCAAATCCCCTGCACTGCAATACTTTAAACCAGTCAACCAACTTGGCTTTTTTATTTTATTCCAAAGAAATAAAACATTTTTTTTCTTATTTTTGTATATATCTTACTCAGATCACGTAACTAATTAGATTATTTTATTAAGAATTAAAAAAGAAAAAGAGCTGGTACCCACAATAAAACAGTTAAAATCGAATACATCCGACACATTGTAAGAAAGAGCGAAGATATGAACTGCTGCAACTAATTTTACAGAGAAAAGTAGAAGAAAACCAGGAAGGTGAAGGATTTTCTGGCTAAAAAATCTATATATGTGGTGCAGCACAACAACTACAAATCTTTTCAGTACATTAGTATGCAAAGTATATATTTCTAGGATAATCGTCGACATCCAAAATGGATGAGCACTACAAGAAGAAGTAGATATATTGGGGATCGGGAAAGTTCGGGCATACTCGAACTACGCTCTAAGAACAAACGCTGAAGATTTTTTTTAATTGATATTTATTTTTATTTCCATACTAATTTTTTAGTATTAACTACACAATCTACAAAAATTAAAATTTTTCAAATACTTTTAATATTTAAAGGTACCTACTGAAATTTTTTGGTAATTATTAATGTTTCACATGCTCTAAGAACAAACGTCGAAGATTTTTTTAATTTATAATCATTTTTATTTCATTACTAATTTTTAGTATTAACTACACAATCTACAAAAAAAAATTAAAATTTTTCAAATATTTTTTAATATTCAAAGGTATGTACCATCTTCTTTTTTGTAGTAACTCCATTTTTAAATTCACACTCGAGACATTTTCTTTTTTGTACCATGAGATTTTAACACTTTTTTAAGTCTCCTGTATTACTTTAATCTATTATGTTTTATAATGTTTTAGTATTAGAAGACCAATTTACACTAAGCTACAACGAATGTCTCTTTGGAATTATTGTGTTATCAGATACACATACCTATCATAATCCTATAAAACCAATCCAAATTCTACAAAAAAATCGTAATTACACGAGGTTAGACAACTTCATAAAAATCAAAATAAATTAAAGATGTTACTCAACAGATTAAAAAGACAGTGAATAAAATGGTGAAATAGTAAATTTTTCCAATAAAACTGTGTGAATTAGATTTTTTTTCGGTAAATAGACAAATTCGTTGAAGTTTTTCAGAAATATTGTAAAATAGGCTAAATATACTCAGTTTTTTGGACATTCAGCCAACATTGCTTTAAACTTTTTAAGTAAATAATGTTGTAATTGTATAAATACATCGTCAGAATGAAAGAGATTGGTTGGTATAGTTTTTGAAAACATAGTTATTGCTGCATAATATATCATAGTGATACCTATTTCATAATTTATAAATTAACTGGATGATGGATAATTAGAAACGATCTTAAAAATCTTGAAATAATAAGTATGAACAATATAAATTTTAATTCATGTTTAGACTAAATAAACAAGATTTCATGAGATTTTAAACCTTTTTTAAGTCTCCTGTATTGCTTTACTCTATTATTTTTTTATAATATTTTAGTATTAGAAGACCAATTTATACTAAGCTACAAAGAATGTCTCTTTGAAATTATTGCGTAATCAGATACACATACCTATCATAATTCAATACAACCAGTCCAAATTCTACAAAAAATCGTAATTAGAGGAGGTTAGAAAACTTCTTAAAAATCAAAATAAATTAAAGATGTTACTCAACAGATTAAAAAGACAGTGAATAAAAATGGTAAATAGCAAAGTTTTCCGATAAAACTGCGTGAATTAGATTTTTTTTCGCTAAATAGACAAATTCGTTGAAGTTTTTCAGAAATATTGTAAAAGAGGCTAAATATACTCAGTTTCTTGGACATTCAGCCAACATTACTTTAAAATTTTCAAGTGAATAATGTATATAATATGTATTTGTTGTATCGATAGTTTTGCTTGTAAGATGTTTATTTCGTATCTCATGCACTCTGATATTCGTAATTTACTTCTTAGATTTTAATGATACGGTGAAACAGTAAATTTTTCCAATAAATCTGGGTGAATTAGTTTTCTTTTTTGGTTATATAGTGTAACAACCTAGACACCTTTTTTTCCAGCAGTAATGATATTTTATTTCAATATTTCCATCGTCACTACGATGAGAGTCGTAGGTAAACATTTAATTTTAGAAAATATTTATCCTGAATAAGATTCAAATTTACATGTCTATCAAGTTTGTTTTGTTTAGGCAAGCAGGCACTAATTCGTAAAATTATTTTTCCTTAACTTGATTTAATTCCAAAGCATAAACATTCACTGATATACTATTTACTATTTCAAACTTCGAGTTATGACTTATTGGAGCTTCCAAGTCCTCGGTTTTCAAAACAGTATATGGATATGACGATGTAAGTTCTTTATTTATTTTATTTTAGCTGGATAAAGAGAGCTAATAATCATCTAATAAAAGCAATTTTGATCATCATTTTTGATATTTATGTACCAAATTATGTACAGTTTTTTAGACGTTGTCAACACTGCTTTAAAATATTTCGGCAAATAATGGTGTAATTGTAGAAATACATTTGAAACTAGCCAATATGAAGGAGATTGGTTGGTAGCGTTTTTTGAAAGCATAATATCTTAAGGAGTTACTTATTGCATTTATAAATTAACTCGATGATGGGTAAGTAAAAATTGGGTAATATGTATTGAAAATGTGACAGTATACCTACAACAAAAGACACGATATCTTAAAATTTTTGAAATAATAAATATGAATACTAATATCCTATTTCAAGCTGGACGAGAAGCTAGAAGATAGAACTAGAAATTTTAATTCATGTTTAGACTAAATAGTCAAGATTTTTGAATTTGGTGTGCCTCTTGTATGGCTTTTCCAATGCTTGAATTTTGTATCTTATACATACCGTATTATTTTCTTCCATAGACAAATGTATCACAATATGAAAGTTCTAATCTGATTCTGATTCTAATTCTAATTTTTCCATAAGTGAATTAGAAACCTGTTTAAAATGCAATTAAAATACTGTACTTATAGAATGATTAAGAAAATTTCCGATTGTAGTAATGGCGTTAGTGCAAATAAAGAATTATATCGACACACACCTTAAGTTTCCAGATGGTTGGTAAGAATATATTTAGTTCGAATTATTTTAAAACCGTCCAAAGATCCTTCGAAACCTAGTTCGAATTATTTTAAAACCGTTGAAAGATCCTTCGAAACCAGAATCATACCAGGGTAAATTCTTAGAGTCATGCGTACTAAAAACATTCGAAAGAATGATTAAGTCATAATTAATAATGACATTATTTTCTACCTACGTATCGTGTATTTTTCGTGTTTTTTTTTTGTATCTTTCGTAAAACAATAAGGAGCGCAAGAAAATTTATTATTTATTATTTTTATTGTGAATAAGCCACATTTTTACTTTAAAATTAGTTTATTTTGACCTATCGATTTCCCTTTCGGAGATCATTCTCATAGTACAAATGTATTTGATTTTTTTTGATTGGATCAATAGAAGTTCGATTTTTTGCTTATTATTAACTTGTGTATACCCATAATAAGTAATTTTCTCAATCGGATTACTCTAATTATACTAAAAGACTTTTGCTTTAAAAATTTGCGACCTATTTCTATTAGATATCTTCCTTTTAGATATATTTTTTGTCTTTGTCATTTATATTGCACTAAGTCGAAGTTCTTTTTCATATCGATGAATTCAATTTGTTTTATGCATGGGATTGTATTTGAGATCACATTTAAAACGTACTTTATAACAAAAATTTGTATTCTCCAACTGATTAGAACTCTAAATCTGGTTTGAAAATAATATGAGAAATATCGGTGGTTTGGACTTAGCGAAAGAATTTATCTGATATGTATTGTAGGTATTATCGATATAATGATAGATTTAGCAATTAGTGGCTTGCATATATTTATGCTTCATATACTGACATTTTGCACCTAGGGAGAGATAATGTAAATATTGAGAGTTGCATGGTAAAAATAAGAGGTTTACTAGTTTGGACATAATGAAAGAACGCCTGTGTATAATAGAGTACGAAAGATTTGGATGTTTCTCAGTAAAAACGAAAATACTAAAGCCCTTTTGACATGCTGATGTATTTGATTTTTATGTCTGACTAGAACTCTAAATCTGGTTTGCATACAGAGTGAGTTTTATGTATGGAAACACTCAATTATCTCGGAAACGGCTTGCAAGATTTTTATAGATTTTGATGGGTATGAATTTTCTGAGGCGGTCTATATTATAGTGACAATTACATTGTTGTCAGATTTTACGTTTTTCTGGAAATCCAATTCCGTATTTCTAATAGGACAAGAAGTCGTTATTTGAGTTTTGAAGTCCTAAAGAAATACTGATTATTTTTCATGTTATTTTCCCTACAACTAAATGCCATAATTTCGAAGTTATTGCTACATTTATTAAAAAAAATTTAAACAAATTATAAAAACCAATAGTGTACAAAAGTATACAACACGATAGTATACGAAAAGTTTGGATGTTTCTTAGTAGAAACGAAAATACTAAAACCCTTTTGACATGCTGATGTATTTGATTTTTATGCTTGACTAGAACTCTAAATCTGGTTTGAAAATAATGTGAGAAATATCGGTGGTTTGGACTTAGCGAAAGAATTTATCTGATATGTATTTTAGGTATTAGCGATATAATGATAGATTTAGCAATTGGTGGTTTGCATATATTTGTATTCCATTTTGATACACTGATATTTTCTAGGAAGAAATAATGTAAATATTGAGAGTTGCGTGTTAAAAATAAGAGGTTTACTAGTTTGGACATATAGAAAGAACGCCCGTGTATAATATTTTACGAAAGATTTGGATGTTTCTCAGTAGAAAAGAAAATACTAAAGCCTTTTTGACATGCTGATGTATTTGATTTTTATGCCATTGTATTTTATTGGTTGAGGTACTGTAAGTTACGATTGGACGGAAAATACGTATCTAAGACCCTTTTGACATGATGTATTTTATTTTTCTGTCACTGAACTCTATTGGTTAAATCGTATCATTTGAGAATTCGTATGTCCCTATTGCACCAAGAGGACCGAAGATACAGAACTCCTTTTTAACATTCTGCTCTATTTGATTTTTCTGTGTCTGGTGGTTAAATCATTTGTATCTAATGTCTTTATGGCATGATGTTATGTTTAATTTTTCTATATTATTCAATTTGTTAAATCACATGATACCTCGCATATCTCTCAGAGAGGGATGGATTGGACATATCAAAATACTGCTTCTATTATATCTTATACGTTATCAGGGGCATTAGTTACGTATTTTCAGGATACAGCCAAAAGGGCATTAGTTATATCTTCTGTTTTATTGGTCCAATCGTGACGTAAAAGTCGGACCTCCACCACAAAACGAGACAAAAATGAGCAGAATGGACCTTAAATTTTTTTTTTAATTTCCCCAGCATCTGGGGAAAAATTGATTTTCTATCTAACTCTAATACACAGGCTCTTATGGGAGGCGCTGTTGCTAGATATTGCGAAATGCCCAGTTTGTCAGTAGATCTAGGGAAATTTTTTTGTGTACCCATACCGGTGGGCACTACATACCTACAACTTTTATTGTCTATGCCTCTCTACGTTATGCCATTTAGGCATGCCTACAACCTTTATTGTCCATGTCTCTCCTTACGTCTATGTCTCTCTACGTTAAGCCGTTTAGGTACTACATACCTACAACTTTTATTGTCTATGCCTCTCTTTTTACTTGTGTATATATAATTTTCTCAATCGAATTACTCTAAAAGACTTTTGCTTTGAAAATTTGCAATCTCTTTCTATTAAATATCTTCCTTCTAGATTTTTTTTGTCTTTGTCATTTATAATGCACTCAGTCGAAGTTCTTTTTCATATCGATGAATTCAATTTGTTTTATGTATGGGATTTTATTTGAGATCATATTTAGAACGAATTATGGTAGATTCCTTCAACGTAATATCTGTATCAGGACAAATTCAAATAAAAATAGCGAATTTAACTAAAAATACTGAAATGGAATAAAAATGGTGAATTTGAATAAAAATGGCGAATTGGTGGCACCAAATGTTATGGCCGTAGATAAAATATAGTATGCAGCTCGTAACGGTTAGTTTATGGATTAAATAACATATTCGATACTCCCCACACCTTTAACGTACCACAATCTCCAATCAGACCAATGCTAATGAGATGTCACCATCGCTTACACATAAATTATGTTACGGTCGTAGATAAAATATATGCTTCTCTACGTTAAGCCGTTTAGGTACTACATACCTACAACTTTTATTGTCTATGCCTCTCTTTTTACTTGTGTATATATAATTTTCTCAATCGAATTACTCTAAAAGATTTTGCTTTGAAAATTTGCAATCTTTTTCTATTAAATATCTTCCTTCTAGATTTTTTTTGTCTTTGTCATTAGGTACTACATACCTACAACTTTTATTGTCTATGCCTCTCTTTTTACTTGTGTATATATAATTTTCTCAATGGAATTACTCTAAAAGACTTTTGCTTTGAAAATTTGCAATCTTTTTCTATTGAATATCTTCCTTCTAGATTTTTCTGTCTTTGTCAACTCAGTCGAAGTTCTTTTTCATATCGATGAATTCAATTTGTTTTATGTATGAGATTTTATTTGAGATCATATTTAGAACGAATTATGGTAGATTCCTTCAACGTAATATCTGTATCAAGACAAATTGGAATAAAAATAGCGAATTGGAATAAAAATGGTGAATTTAAATAAAAATGGACTAAAAATGGCGTCATCTAGCGGCTAATAGGTAAACTATGGTAGATTTCTTCGACGTAATGTCAAGGAAAATTGGAATAAAAATAGCGAATTGGAATAAAAATGGTGAATTTTAATAAAAATGGTCTAAAAATGGCGTCATCTAGCGGCTAATAAGTAAACTATGGTAGATTTCTTCGACGTAATGTCAAGGAAAATTGGAATAAAAATGGTGAATTTGAATAAAAATGGCGAATTGGAATAAAAATGCGGAATATGTTGCGGTCGTAGATAAAATATAGTATGCAACTCGTTAAGCTTAGATTTCTGCACGTGATTGGTTTAAATAACATATTGTGTTATGGTCGTAGATAAAATATAGTATATGTAACATATCGCTTTCCAATGATCCCTTCGTACGTCACGAGCCAACGCGCTCCTTTCCAATACCTCACACGTTGAACCAATAACAACGGAGATATGTTTTAGTGCCGTTTTGGCTATGCCGCCATCTTTGTTTTTTGTGTTAACGTATTCGTTACCCCCTCCCCTTTCCTATGATACCTCACATGTCACGATCGGACCAATAACAACGGAGATATGCTTTAGTGCCGTTTTGGCTATGCCGCCATCTTTGTTATTTGTGTTAACGTATTCGTTACCCCCTCCCCTTTCCGATGATACCTCACACGTCACGATCAGACCAATAACAACGGAGATATGCTTTAGTGCCGTTGAAATGGAAAAATACTGAAATGGAAAAATACTGAAATGGAATAAAAATGGCGGATTGGTGGCGCCATCTAGTGGAAAATAACTACACTATTCCATCGCTGTGACGTCAGCATCTATCTCACTCTTACTCATTGGAAAGGTACTTCTCTCTCTAACACATTGATTTCCCTATCTTGGTAGTCATACAAACGTTGGTCATCTACTGATGGTGGTCTGTACCTCTCGGTTTTTCTTCATTCTTCTGAGGACTTCGTCATTTGTGACACGGTCAGTTCGCGGGAGTTTGAGTATTCTCCGATATACCCACATCTCAAATGCTTCAAATTTTATGCGCATATATTCGTTCAAGGTCCATGACTCAACACCACAAGAAAAGGAAAGAGAAGACGTATTGTCGCAGCATTCGCACTTTGATATCAAGAGACAGGTTGGCTCTTGAAGAAGGCCCTATCCTGCTGAAGGCGGATCTAGCCTTTCTGATGCGTGCGCTTATCTCTTAGTAGTCTTAGTAGGTGTTCCACTCTTCATTTATTAGGGGCCGTCCATTAATCACGTGATGTTTTTTTTTGGCATTTTTTAACCCCCCCTCCCCATTGGTGATACGTGGTGAGGTTTAAGATTTACCCCCCCCCCTTTCGCCTATATCACGTGTATTATTAATTTAGTATCTAAAAAAAATATATTTTTTTAATATCTATAAAATACACGTATAGGTAGATAAGTATCATCTATTTTTTTGTATAAAAAATTAAAGACTACAATAATAACGTTTAGAGGTAGACATAAGGGTTGCAGCTTCTTTTTGTCTGACATAAAAATAATGAAACAAACGCGAAAAACATTTTTGTACTAAATTAGTAATAAACACTAAATGTTTTAGGGGAGATATGCCTGAGACGGCATATTTTTTTTTAAATGTTTTGTAATCGATAATCGATAGAGTTAGACATGTACTAAAAATCAAAGTCAGTGCTAGGAACATTTACATAAATATAACATTATTTTTTAACAAGCTACATATTATAGTTGTTTTCTGAACAAATAAATTTTGAAGTATTACATGTGCCATCTCACCCACATACATGTGTGTAAGATGGCATACCCTTGAAATAAAGGCACTAATCTCAACATAAGTCACAAATAATTTTTTTTGTAGTATTAGGTACACCGGCACATTCGGAATATGACCACTTGCCACAAATTTGGTATCTTAGTCAGGTTTCTCGAGAACGATATAATGAAAAGAGGCCATTACAAAAAATGCAAGCAGCATCTTCCTCGTCACTTGTCTCAACATCGTCGGAATCGATTTTGTCGGTTCGAATTCCTCCTAAAACGACCCATAACTGTAACGATAAACTTCAACCATATAACAAAATTAATGCAGTGTAAAAACGCATAAGGGTGAGATGGCATACCTATGCCATCTAATCCACCTGCTTACTATGGTTACTCCAACGGCTACTGCTGTCAAAATAAAACTAACATGCATAAGTTCACATAATGTTGACAAATTAACAATGTTGACAAATTTTAACTTGAGGAATTGAAAACTGTCACACTAGGCACCAAATTTGGAATAGTTTACGAAAAACGCGTGATATGCCATCTCAGCCAGTATGCCGTCTCAGGCATATTTCCCCTATACATAAACATTATTTAATGTACGGTATCCTCGGATCAATAATGAGCAAGACTTTCTTCAACACAAATAACTGGATAAGCATCTAGCAAGTCAGTTGTTGGCACAGTGCTTTGTTGAATATCAACATCAGTTTGATCAAGCCACTCAGCGTCATTATTTTCGCGCACTACGCAGAGAATCTCTCTCGATCTACCGTTCGATCGTCGCGTGAGGATGCAGGAAGGACGAACATTGTGCATGTCTCCATCTCTATTAGAGTGTTATTGTTCAGATTCAGTTGCTTGTGACAAGTATTCACATGCGCTTTAGCTTTTTTCTTTGTACAAAAGTCCAGTGCACACCGCTGACATGCCCTTTCCAAAAGTATCTGATGATCCTTCTGCAGGCTAGGGCAATACAGATAATAAATCAATTTGCCGAAGCCTTCATACGTTGGAGTAATTTCGAGAGACCGACGCAGAAGAAATGGAGCATGATGGATCTTGCCATCATGCTCTTGAGGCTTTGTAAAATGGGGTAAGGATGTATAACGAAGCGTTCCGAAAGAATGACTCGTATAGAACCCGCATATATGTCCACAGCAAGCACTATCATCACACTTCACCATCTAAAGCAAATATTGACTTTCTCACACATGCTCGCTATACCACTGCTGGGAAGACAGATCTGGAATAAAACTTTCAACAATG
Organism: Diabrotica virgifera virgifera; assembly: GCF_917563875.1. Taxonomy (NCBI): domain Eukaryota; kingdom Metazoa; phylum Arthropoda; class Insecta; order Coleoptera; family Chrysomelidae; genus Diabrotica; species Diabrotica virgifera. The sequence goes on along the minus strand of NC_065449.1, from coordinate 104,256,525 downwards.
TTATCTGGCTTGACATACCCTGCTACGACGCCATGGCCGTGCGCTATATTATTCAATTCTTCGGAGAGAGTTTCACCAGCCTTCTAAAAGTTCTTTTTTTAAGGCCATGATCTTTTGTTCTCCCTTGTTCATCCAAATGGGTTCCATAAGAATCATGCGGAAGTGTAAGTCCAGATAATTCCCGGCTGAAAGGCACCATTCTTCTCTCAACGCGATTTAGCTCGCTTCCACCAGGTGCATTTGTAAAGATAAATTTTGCTCTAGATTGTCTAGATCATGCTTGACAAAGTTGTATAGGGAATAGGCAATACTTTTGAAGTATTGATACATGAGCTAAAATATTGAGTTTATTAATACATAGAATAGTATAATATTTTGATCATCCTGTACAAAATTTTGTAACAATAAACATATGTTTGAATATGTCAAATACTCTATTGTTAAACAGAGAGAAAAACACAGAAAAATGTGTCTCCGATTCTTACATAGATTCGTAGATATTCAGTGCCAAATCAACAGAATAACTTCCACCACTTTACCAATTTATCAGATAGTAAGTATAATACATGTTAAAACTAAAAACCCATATCGAAGACGACAGAATCCTGACCAGTATCTATTCCAAGTGAAACCATCTGGTAATGCATTCAAAACAAAGAATTCGCAAGAGTCCTCTCTTATCGTAGGTACTTAAAATAATTACCATGAAAAGTACCCCGTGTCGTTACAGAAATTTGGGTGGAACCAAAGAAAATTAATGTGTTGTTGGGTTATATCGGTTATATAATATTAGAATGAGAAAATATTTTTTTTATCAATCACACCAATTCCACTTTTGATTTTTGTATGTATTTGACGAAAAAATAAATACATTATGTAACGCCACTTTTATATTATTCCTACACCCCCCTCCCCTTGTGATGTTTCGTGATCTTTTATGGAACCCTCCCCCCCTTTCGAGCCTCACGTGATTAATGGACAGCCCCTTATGATGCTGAGGTAGTTGTAGCGCATCACTCTTTCTACAGGAATTCGGTTGCCGTAGAGTTGACCTCCTGTTATCTTTTCTTGCTAATGATCTTCTATAATCTTTATTTTTGGGAATTACATTTGAGGCGCTCAGAGCAACAGTGGCCTAATCCACAATCCACAATTTGACCAAAACGTTTTTATTACATTAAAGTTATCCCTTACTTAAATATTTTCAGATGCGGAGTGGCTCAAGCAACCAATGCTTAAGTCACTCTGTATCTGAAAATAATTAAATAAGGGATAACTTTAATGTAATAAAAACGTTTTGGTCAAATTGTAGATTGTGAGTTAGGCCACTGTTGCTCTGAGCGCATCATTTAGCCTCCTTGATTCTATAACAGATGCACTTCGGTTTGTTTTGATTAAGAATTAAGTATTGGTGTTAAAAATATTTGGCGAGTTTAGTTTTACTTAATTATTTTTAGACGATTTCGTAAACTAATCACAAAATAAATCAGTTAAACACCACAATGTCGGTTATTCCTTTGATTCATTAAGCGTAGCAATGATATTCAAATGACGTCCTTACATACACTTAAAATTCTGGACAAAAGTGTAAAGAACTTTGAACATTTCGGACCTTAAGCCTTATCTTATCAACGTCCTGTACACAAGCTACCATAAAGCATTTAAAATTTAAATCGTTTCTAAAATGCCAATTAATTAAGGAACACACAGGCAGGTACACAAGCGAAAGGCACTACAATAAAATAAGAAGAGTGAGAAGAGTAATTAAAGCGCTTACGTGATTTTATGTTAAACTTTTTTCTTTATAGTACAGTGTAGAAAGGTCAACTTTACTATTGACTCCGATTTCGGTGAACCTCCATTGATTTTCATAAAAATTGGTGAGTCGTTAGAAGATACCTCAAGAAACAAAAGTGACATGGTGCCAACTTGCGCGTTTACCCTAGGGATGGATGACATCCTTCTAAGGCGGGGGTGACAATTATTTTATCAAAAATAGCCTCATAAATCGATAGAGGGACAAATTCTAAGCAATATTTGTTTTATAAAATTAAATCAGTACTTTTTGAGTTATTAAAGATCAAAGATTTTACTTTTTCGAAAAATAATGCATGTTTTAAAGCGGGTTTTCATAATTAACTCAAAAACTATAAGTTTTTACAAAAAAGTTATTATTACCAAAATTGAAGCTAATAAAAAATCGAATAAACACCTAACTTTAAAAACCTTTTAATATTAATTCAAAGTCAGTTATACGTAATTTAATGTTTATTTTTTTCGGCGAGTATTCAAATCTAAGTATTCAACCTTAAATAACGTGAAAACAATGCATTTTACAACATATTATACTTACTAAACACTTGTCAAAGTACTCAGAATTACCTATTAAATGAGCTCCAGAAAAAGTTGATAGCATCAAAATTTGTGCTTAAAAAAATATTACTGTTTTCTTTAGAATAACTCCGTTAATTTTTATGATATCAGAAGGTAACCAAACAAAGAGCTATAAAAGCGTATTAAATTCAATCTTTTATATCCGGGTTTTACCTCGAATATTTTTTAGCCTTAAAAAAAAAGAAGTAAAATATTTGCTAACAAAAAAAACTCAAATTTCTGTTTCTATCATTTTTTACGCATATCGAGTATTTTTGGAGTTATTATCAAAAGAAAATGAAATTTAGGAAACTTTAAAAATTGTGATTTTTTAAATCATATTTTTTTTCTTCAAAAATATGAATTCTAAACCGGTCAAAATATTTGAGATTATTACTTATGCTAAAGTAAAGAAAGTCTTATAGGGATTAGTATAAATTTTAATTTTTGTGGGAATGGCGTATGTTTTATTTTTAATTTTTTCCTAAAAAATTCGAAAGGGTCCTCTTATTTTCATCATAACTTGCTTAATTTAAGAAGAAGAAGAAGAAATATGCTTTATTGTCATGAAAAATTTAACAATTTTATAGACAAAGCTTACAAGAATCATAAATAAGAACAATAACAAATAACAAATACAATTTACTAAAATGATATAAATCGTCTATATAAATAAAAATAATAAAGAGAAACAAAAAAAAACATTTGCAATGAAGATAGAATAGAAAACTATTGCAAAATTTAAAAAAAAATTTGCAAATTGCATATTCTACCTTAAGAAATTTAATAAGTTAAGTTAAGCTGCTGCATATGACACTCAAATATAGATTAAGATTATACTTATAAATAAGAATACTGTACTTTCTTAGTTATTGGTTAAGAAACTCTGCTGTTGAATAATATGGTCTTTCAGATAAATAGGCTTTAGTCATTTTACGGAACTTGGGGAAAGATGTTGCAGATTTAAGTTGTAGAGGGAGATGGTTGTAAAGTTTTTTTGCAGAATATAATATAGATTTCTTTACTAACTCACTGGACGGGATCGGTAAATAGATGTCAAAGGTAGAATTTCTGGTGGAATAGTCATGTCTAGGTCTTGCTGGAAAGACATGTAGATGTTTACGAATTAAGCAAACAGTTTCTAAAATATATAAAGAAGGTAGTGTTAGAATCCTGTGATCTTTGAAGTAGCTTCTGCAATGTGTTGTTCTTCTGAGGCCAAACAGATATCTTATTGCTCTTTTTTGTAATTTAAAAATAACATCAGTTTGGGCAGCCGTACCAGAACCCCAAAAAGGGAGACCATATCGAAGATGTGACTCGAACAAAGAAAAATATGTTATTTTGGAAGAGGCTAAATCCATTTCCTTCGAAACAGATCTTATTGCAAAGCAAGCTGAGGATAGTTTCTTGCTTACCACATCAATATGAAGGGACCATTTCAGATTGCTATCTAAAAAAATACCAAGAAACTTTACAGAATCAACGATACTGATCTGGCTGTTATGAAGAGGTAAGGATTGAAGAGCTCCTTTATAGGACAATGCTACTGTTTTATCTACGTTAAAAGAGAGTAAATTTGAATCGGACCAAGATTTTATTGTAAGTAGATCAGAAGTTATAGTAGCATGAAGAGTTGCGATATTTGAGTTGCTCCAAGTGATACTGGTATCTACAGCAAAAAGAAAAACTTTTCCATCGATTTTTAAGCTAGTAATATCATTAATAAAGATAAGGAAAAGTAGAGGACCCAATACTGAACCTTGTGGTACCCCACATACAACATTTTTGAGACTAGAGTCTGTATCATTTGCTCTAACCAGTTGTTTCCTATTATCCAAGTAAGATTGAAACCAGTTCGAAGAAATACCTCGAATTCCGTAGAAATCTAGTTTTTTTATCAAAATATCGTGATTCACACAATCAAAAGCTTTGGCATAATCACAAAAAACAGTGGCAGTGTGCAGATTATTGTTTAATGCTTGATAAACCTCATGCAGTACAGAAAACATGGCATCTGTGGTACATTTATTATTTAAAAAGCCGAACTGATTTTGTGATAAAATATTGTTATCAACGAGAAAGGACATAAGTCGGGCTTTTATGAGTCTCTCAATAATTTTGGAGAGTACCGGTAGTAATGCAATAGGTCTATAATTGCAGGCATTTGATTTTTCACCACCCTTATGAAGAGGAATAATGATGGCCGTCTTTAGGCACTCTGGAAATTTACCTTTCTCAAAAGAATCATTAATTAGAGAGATAAGGACTCCCAACACACTGTCTGGGAGATTTGAGAAAATTTTTATGGATAGTCCATCGGTACTACAGGAAGATTTGCTTTTGATATTATTGATTGTCTGAATCAGTTCAGATTTATCAACCGGTCTTAAAAAGAATGAATTCCAGACCTTTCCTGAATTAGGGAGATAGGAAATGGGATCTTGTTGTGACACAATAGTTGATGTTATATTTTTACTCACATTAACAAAGTATTCATTTAGATTTTCTGGGTCTGGAAGGGAAAATGTTTGAGCTGTGTGAGTTTTATTACGAAGATCGTTTATTATTGACCAAGTTTCTTTTGCAACACTTTTAGAGCTTCTCAGACGATTTTGATAGTACAATTTTTTAGCTGATTTTATAAGTTTTAAATAGATTGCCCTGTACTTGGTGATATATTCAGTAACAGAGACGTTGGTAGTAAATTTCTTGATGTACAGTAGTGAACGCATATTTTTGGCTGATATGCGGACACCTTTGGTAGTCCAGGGTTTGTGATGTTTTGGCTTAATTGTGATTAAAGGAAATGCTTTATTAAAGATACAGACAAGCTTATTCAAAAAGTCACTGAAATTATTATCGACGTTCATAGAAGGAAAGGGCCACTCAGAGATTAAGCATAAATTTTGGAATTTACGAAAATTCCGAGCGGAAAAAATCCTGCCTAAACGTCGAGTTTTCGAAGAGTGCTTGCTAAAGATGTTAAACTTCGTATAAACCGCTTCATGATCAGATAGTCCCGCATTAACAGTTGTAGCGCAGACATCACCGGGTGAGAAGTCTGAGACAATATAATCAATTATGGTAGATGAAGTTTTTGTAATCCTTGTAGGAGAATCAATGTGCATTGTTAGACCATACGATTCAAATATGTTGACTAGGGATATTTGTGTAGCACAAGCAGCAGCATAATTAATGCTAAAGTCCCCGCATAAAATTTTTCTGCTTTTATGGGGCAGGTCATCTAACAAATTAAGCAGGTTCTGAAAAAATAGTTCCACGGAAGAGTCAGGTGATCTATAAATGCAAATAATATAAAGATTAAAGTTCTTACTGTAAACTAAGGAAAACTCAAAGAATGCTTCGCTTAATAGAAAATCATATTTTGTTACCAGAGAAAAATCATTATTTGTAGAAAGAATCAGGGTACCTCCATGCGCTGAACTTTGACGATCGTACCTAGCAATAGTGGAATATTTTTCTACAAAAAGAGGCTCGTTGACTTCAAGCCAGTGCTCAGTAACCGCAACTATCGGAGGAAACCCTAATTCCTCTAGAAATAGAAATAATTCATTAGTTTTATATCTAGATCATCATATCATTAGATATCATAGATATCATTTAGATGTTATCAACTTCCTCTGCAGCTCATTTGATAGGAATTTCTGAGGACTTTGACAAGTGTTTAGTAAGTATGTATATTTTATAAAATGCATCGTTTTCCCGTTATTTAAGCTTAGATACTTAATAGTTATTTATGATATGTGTTAAAAGTACACGTTTAAGGCACACATGTGAAAGTTTGCAGAATGAGCGATAGCGAGGTCTGCAATTCACATGAGTGCCTTAAAAATGTACTTTTTAATACCCATATCATACAATATTTTTTCTACAAACGTAATCACAGGACAATATCTACAAAAACTTTTACTTAAACTTGACTGACATTCCATTTTTATATTTTTTTGACATTACATTAAAATTGACTATACGGTCAATACGAACTGCAGTGCCTTAAATAGTTATTTATGATATAAGTGTTAAAAGTACACGTTTAAGACACGCATGTGAAAGTTTGCAGAATGAGTGATAGCGAGTTCTGCAATTCACATGAGTGCCTTACAAATGTACTTTTTAACACGCATATCATACAATATTTTGTCTACAAACGTAATTACAGGACAATATCTACAAAAACTTTTACTTAAACTTGACTGACATTCCATTTTTATATTTTTTTGACATTACATCAAAATTGTCTATACGGTCAATACGAACTGCAGTGCCTTAAAAATATTTTAAAGCACTAGTGCCTTAAAGTAGCATTTTTAACGCTCGTATGGAGTGCTAAAAATTGCATTTTTAACACGGTTGTAGAAAAAATATTTTAAAGCACTAGTGCCTTAAAGTAGCATTTTTAACGCTCGTATGGAGTGCTAAAAATTGACTTTTTAACACGGTTGTAGAAAAATATTAGTATTCTCCGAAAAAAAAATTACATTCCATTACCTATAATTCACTTTGAATTAATAGTAAAAGGTTAGTCAAATAAGGAATTTATTCGATTTTTTATTAACTTCAATGTTGGTAATAAAATTTTTTTTGTAAAAACTTTTAGTTTTTGAGTTATTTATGAAAATCCGCTTTAATAAAAACATGCATTTTTTTCACGAAAAAGTTATATGTTTGATTTTTAATAACCCAAAAAATATTGATTTATTTTAATACCTTGATATAACACATTTTACTTAGAATTTGATCCTATATCGATTTATGGGGTTGTTTTAAAAAAAAAATAATTTTCACCCCAGGGAAAAGTTCAAGTTGGCACCATGTCACTTTTGTTTCCTTCTAACTACTCACCGATTTTCATGTAATCGATGGTGGTTCAACAAAATCGGAGGTGAAAACCTTTAGTAACTGTACTATTATATTATTCTCGATCGGTTGGTTAATGGTTCGACGTTTTTCTAGGTTACATTAAATTAAATATCTTTCTTTCTTTTACCGGAATCTCTTTACCTACCACAATTCACGGTTATTCTTAACATTTAGGATACTTTGGTATTTTATAATTTTGTATTACATCGTTGAATTTCGTATCAATGATTATCTATAGTTCTTAATAGAGGTTAGAGGGATCTCAATTGCATGTTATATACTTAGAATGATAACAAATCCTACCTCTTCAATCACTGCATTTGCAGTGATTTTTTCAACTCTAAAATATGCCTGTTTTCTTTATTTTTCGATTTTAAATTCAGAAATATTCATTTATCAAAGCTCTCTAGCTAATACTCCTTGCTTTATTCTATTTACACGGAATCTAGGTCAAATGTCCTAACAATCCTTCCTATCTCTTTTGGCTGCCAAAATATCCTTGGCTGTGGTTCTTCCGATGAATGATAAACTTATTTGTACTTATAAATACTGCAAACTTCTCGCAATCAGCATTCCTTGTCAGAACTGCTACCACTTTTTAACATCGTGCTGACAAAATTACTGTTACACCGTTAAAAAAACTGGGAATTTCATCTGGACTGGTTGCTTTCCTATTTTTTGATATTTTCATAACTCTTTCCATTTCATCGAAGGTTATGTTTGGACCATTAGATATATTTTAAATTTGAATTTCTGTTCTATCGCCATCAAATAAATAGTTCCTGAATATATTCTTTCCACCTCTCCAGTCTGTCTTGTTCATTGACCATACTATGTCCTTGTTTATCAAGTAAACTACTTGCAGTTGGCCTCTGTGGTCTAGTTATATCTTTCACGTTTTTTTTACGTATCTTCAACATACACTACACATTTGCAACACACAATACTTTCAATTTTTTACCCCAATAATTCATTATTACAAACACTTACAAACACAGAATCATATAACACACAGAATTATTGCAGAAATGCACAAAATACTCAGATTTTGATGTATCGCAGAGCATAAAAACATCCACCCTCATACCTTTCCAGTCATAGCTGGTTGTTGCCGACTACCATCATAGGAAAAGTACAATTTTTTGTTGACTGGAATGTGACACAACCTTAATAATGACAACAATTTGACGGTTGTACACACCTTATCAATTATTGTTCTTAATTTCTTTTGACAACATTACTGGAGTGGAAATCGAAACGTTAAGAATCTTTAGGTAAAATATGTTATTGTCATTACAACTTAAATCTATCCGCACATGGGGCGACGTTCAAACTACTCGACTCGTTTCCAGTCACGTATAGTCCAGAAAAACAAGATTTTTCTCGTGACACATCCCCCTCCAGGCCGAAACCAAATTTTTGGAGTAGTATGGACATCTATGTTTATAACCTTTATGTTTCCTGCAGCCAATTTTGATGATATACATAGTTATAAACAAATAAAAATCAAAAAACGGTAAATTTTCGCTTTTTTCGTCTATAACCAAAAAGTTAAGCATTTTAAACAAATTTGAGAGTAAGAACTCATAAAACGTCTAAAAAATTTCAATATGCGTTCGCCGAATATGTCTATCCTATTGGTTGCTTAGAAAATTGCAAAATAAGTCATAAATTTTGAGTTCTTATAAATATTCAAAACTTATGTAAAAATAACTTAAAACCTTCTTATTACGTGAATTGCTGAGACTTCTGGTGCTTATATTATATTTTAAATTGCCAAGCAATTGGTCAAATAGTTTAAAAGTTATTTAATTTGTTTTTCCCAAATTCATTTTTTTGCAACACTATAAGTCAGAAAATTATGAGGTTACAGTAAGACTTCTGACGGTTTATGGAAGAAGAACATTTATACTATTGACTCAATTTAAAAAAAAAATAACAAAAAGTAATTTTAAACAGTGTAAAATTATTTTGCAAAAACACGTCGATTTTTTGCTTACTTATAAACAATTAGAATAACTTTTTAACCGTTGCCCGTAGAAAAAATTATTCTGTCATATTTGGAAAGACTGAATTTTTATACACGTTTAAAAAGAAAAACAAATGTCCTAGGACAATTAGGGACGAAGTTAGCCCCCTTTTTTTAATTCACATGTTTTTGCAAAATAATTTTGCAGTATTTAGAATTATTTTTTGTCATTTTTTTTTAATTAAATTGATAGTATAAATATTCTTCTTTCATAAACTATCCAAAGTATTAGTGTAACTTCATCATTTTCTGACTTTTTTTGATTTTCTGATTTTTTAATTTAGTTAATAGTATAAATGTTCTTCTTTCATAAACTGGCCGAAATGTTCCTGTAACCTTATCATTTTCTGACTTATAGTGTTGCAAAAAAAATTAATTTGGGATAAACAAATTAAATACCTTTTAAACTATTTGACCAATTGTTTTGAAATTTAGGGTATGATTTAAGCACCAGAAGTCTCAGCATTCCGTGTAATAAGAACGTTCTAAGTTAATTTTTACATAAGTTACGAATATTTATAAAAACTCAAAATTTATGATTTATTTTGCAATTTTCTAAGCAAAAAATAAGGATAGACTTATTCAGCGAACGCCATATTGAAGTTTTTTATACGATTTATGAGTTTCTCACTCTCAAATTTGTTAAAATACTTAACTTTTTGGGTATAGACGAAAAAGCGAAAATTTACCGTTTTTTGATCTTCATTTGTTTATAACTATGTACATCATCAAAATCGGCTGCAGGAAACATATAGGTTATTATTATAGATGTCCATACTACTCAAAAAATTTGGTTTCGGCCTGGAGGGGGTTGTGTCACCAACACGATATTTTTTTCTTTATTTCTCTGAACTAGTAGGTCGCTCCCCGCCAGTAAAGTCCCTTCGTTGTGGCATTGAGCTCCGTACACGGAGCGTTTAAGATTGATTATTTCATTCATAGGTTCTGTCCAATAGAAAACTACAGAAATAAAAATTAAAGTGATAATTTTTGATAATATCCCGTCGTCAAGTATATTACGTCAGATGCCCTTCGTTGCTACTAAAAAATACATTCAATGACATTAATGACAATTAGTGTTTTAAAAATTATAAAAGTGATGACTTTCAACCGTCATATATTTATTATAACTTTGTGTTTAATTGTACTAATTTGTACTTACATAAATAAATTACCATAACATTTTGGTTTTGAACAGTTTTATTCATGAAATAATCGCAGCAAATTGCACTCGATCTCTAAAATTTTTATAGAATTTTAGAGCTCTTGTGCAATTACTACTGAAAATCTCCTGGTCTTGTACGACTCTTGTCGCTTGCGATCCGTAGTGCACGAGAAAGTTCGAGGGAGACGCACGTTTCCACAGTCACATAGGTAGTTTATTTTTCTTTTTGTTTCCTTCGATTTTTGTTGTTTTTTGCGCTGAATGAAATTTTAGTTTTATTTATAATCCGGTCAACTTAGACATCAAAATGCTTGGCAAATAACAAAAATTGCCGGAGAGCCAAATTTTGGTGGAGAGCTAGGGTATACCATAACAAATAAAGTTTAAAAAGTCCCCATCGATCCCATGTGTGCGTCAAAAGTTATTCGGGGTCAAAGGTCAAAATTTGAGATTTTTTGGATTTTTTTCGAAAACGGTAAGTTTTATCAAAAAAAAAACCTCAAACCAAAGTTGTAGATCTTAACATTCTCTACAAAAATTGTCCTTACAGTTTTTTTCCTAAGAGTTACGATTCCTGAGATATCGCGATTTTAAAAGTTACTTTATACATTATATGCACATATAAGCCACGTATATACATATGTGGCCCTTAAGACAAGTATAAATGCCTATTTGTGTCTCTTTTATATAGTATATTATACTATTCTGAAAATATTTCTTCAAAAGGTAATCAGTCCCATGCTGAATTTCCTCTATCCACGTGGCCTTGAAAAACATTTGGCTATACCATTGTTTAAAAAAGAACAGATTGTCTATTATAGGCAATGGCTACAGTATTGTCCGTAGGTCTGGTTCATAATATTGGGTGCGTTCGGACGACCACAGCGGCTGGACAGCTGAGCCAGCAGTAGCTGTCAGACGTCACCGCTGGAAGCCAGCCGCTGAGAGATTTACTAAGCTTTCCCTATCACGGCTGGATACAACCACTCAGCCGATTTCTGCTGACCGCCAGCCGCTATGGTCGTCCGAACGCACCCATTATCTGTTTCTTTTAGTGCTAAAGGTTCAGTTCAAGTGAATATAAGTACTTATTACAAGCGTCTACCATTTAGTACCGTTACCGTTATTTGTACAATTTTATAGTTTTAGAAAGTCTCAGTTTTGCTTTATTTGCAATAAACTTTTAAGTGAAACTAAAACAGTTGTGGTTGATCGTCGAACTACAAAAACATCATCGTGTTCCGAGATTATCTTTGATGAAAATATAACAGTTCCAGCGAATCAACAACAATTTTTCGCCAACATTAATAATAAATCTCGTTTCATTTCCATGTTAACTGACAAATTAACAGCTGCAAATATTGAAGTGAAACAAGCTAAAAATGACGCAGATGTCCTTATAATTGAGACAGCAATTGAAAAATTTAATGCAACAAACACAACAATTGTAGTTGGTGAAGATGTTGATTTGTTGGTACTGATTACTGCAAGGACTCCAGTAGCTAAAGTTATTTATTTTCTGAAACCTGGAAGGGCTCAACAGCGAACAGAGATATATTCTTCGAATAGTTTATCGGCTTATCCCAAATGCCAAAAGTACATTTTATTTTTACATGCGATAACCGGCTGCGACACTACGTCCGCAATGTACAGAAGGGGCAAAACGTCAGTACTTAAATTATTCGAAAAAAAAAAAAGATTTGACTGACTGCTGTAAAGTTTTTACAGAACTTGAGTCTACACCGCAAACAATAATTACGGAAGGAATTCGCTTTCTTCGTGCGGTTTATGGAGCTCCAAAAAAAATTATTTGTCTTGATATATACCGATACTTAACTTTTGTAAAAATACGCGAAACAAGAAACAAGTACAACTATCATGTCTTCCTCCAACATCAGCATCTGCTTTTCAACATTTGTATCGAGTATATTATCAAGTCCAAACAGAGCTAGGCAATGAACTGAGTCCAGAAGACTGGGGTTGGAAATTAATAAATAATACTCTGGAACCGATTAAAACCTTACTCCCACCCGCTCCAGAAAAACTCCTTAACACTATTTTTTGCAATTGCAAAAAAGGTTGTAGTGCCAAATGTGGATGTAAAAAAGTCGGGTTGCTGTGTTCTCTAGTGTGTACCAACTGCCAAGGTCAGTCTTGCTCAAATGTCCAGTTTAGTACAACAGAGGAAGACTCCTGTGATTTTAATGAAGAGACCAATGACTCAGTCACATTTGAACAATTTTTGAACATCCAGCAAGAGGAAGAGGAAGAAGATGAAATCGAAGAAGACTTGACTGTTGAAGTAGACTTTCAAGAATATGAATCTGATTAAAATATCTAAAGAAATCAAAACAATAGTTAACCTAATAATCAATAGCAAGCAATATCAATAATCAATATCAATAATAAGGTAATATCTAGAACTTGACCGGTATTGTTTCCTTAGATTATCCTAAAATTGTCAAAACAGTTAGTGGAGTAGGCCTACAGGGGAAACCACGGTAAAAAAATCGCGCCTAGTACACTACCTCACAGTAGGTGGTGTGGAAACGTGTGCATATCATGTATAATGTGACTCTTTGAATCGCGATATCTCAGGAATGGCAACTCTTAGGAAAAAAATAGTAAGGACTATTTTTGTAGGATAATTTTAAGATCTACAACTTTGGTTTAAGGTTTTTTTTATAAAACTTACCGTTTTCGACAAAAATCCAAAAAATCTCAAATTTTGACCTTTGACCCCGAATAACTTTTGACGCACACATGGGATCGATGGGGACTTTTTAAACTTTATTTGTTATGGTATACCCTAGCTCTCCACCAAAATTTGGCTCTCCGGCAATTTTTGTTATTTGAAATGTCTATATAGACCGGGTTATTAAAGATCGGTGCATGTTATGTTCGTTGATTGTAGTACTACCTACTAACGTTGTGGAAATATATTGTTTGTAATATAAAATTCTGAAAGCATTGAACTTCTGTTTCTAGGTGTTTAATATAAAATTCGCTGGGGAAGTAGAAAAATGTCTTCAGTATAATGCTCATAGTATTCAAATTATAATAAAAATGTAACAATACCGTACTTTTCATAGATCGAAATAGTCATTTTGTTTGATATTTAAAAATGCGTTCTTCCTAGTTGGAAGATGTGAGCAAACTGAATTGACAAGTGTGCGGAGAGCAAGACGCGCGAACTTCTAGACGTGTCTTCGATCGACCCATGTGCGGAAGGCCTAACTGTGGCTAATCCCACATAAACATAACATTTAACTCAGACATGCCACAAGTCAACAGTTTTAGAACCATATTAGCTTATGGAGTAAAATTGTTTTGTCATTATTTTAGAAAATTATAAAAAACGCTGAGACACGTCAACTTTTAAATTTAAATATGCGTTTTTAAATATATAGATTTAAATGTAGACAAGTCTAGCATAGTCCGTCATCTTTATTTTTAATGGAATACCCTGTATATATTTTTGTTTTTAGAAGATATCTAACAACGTCATCTGAAAAAAGTAAAGTATTGTATTTGTACCTAAATAATAGAGGGCGAAATTTTAAAATTATTATATATAATTTTCGCCAATACATTAATTCTGGTCATTAGGCTGATATGAAATTTTTTCATGCTATCAGTTTTTAGGGAATTAATAATTGTTCTCCATGATACGATTGCTCTGCTATTTGTTTACACTTGCTATCCTATGTTTCAATTTGACTTCGGGGGTGGGGGAGGGGGTTATAACCCCCCCCCCCCATTGAGGGACATTGATGTACTTAGAGCTCTATACGCTTAAAACCATAAGCCCAGAGACACTTTCCAGTAGTTGTAACCCTCCCCCCCCCTAGGATCATCCTGGTTACGCCGTTGATTCTTACAGCATCCTGTGTAGTATTTACGGTCTTATGTGTTTTTTGTCATTAACTCTATATTATATGCCGGTTTTTCTCTGCTACTTTCACTCTAATATCTTAGCTCCACCATTCGCTTTACATGCATATTATTAGTATACATATTTTGATTTTTGAGTAGATACTTTCGATGTTTTATTCATTCCTGTAACATTCCAAATTTGGAAACGAATTTATATTTTCAAAACAAATTATTCAAACATGTTTCATGTACTAGTTGCATTATACCACAGACACGAGACCTACATGAATTTAGGAAATTAGTATTCCTTCAAAATCAGTGGTTCGTGCCACTGCTGAACAATCTATTGTTTCCATCGAAGTTTTTCATACAATTACCATTATCATTACCACAGTTACCGTTTGAATTTATATATGAATATTTTCTATAAATAACTAGACAATCGATAGCGATATAATACACTGAGTAAATTGGATATTTGGATGGATGATAATTATTATTAGTCAAAATTTTATTTGAAGTATGTAATTAAGAACTAGGTGATTATAAGCTGAGTTTATTGTTCTGTTTTTGAGTAAAACGTAAAACCTAATTCCCTGTTAAGTGTAGTAAGACAAAAATAGTACCGATGAAGAAGTGAAAAACGTGTAAGTCCTAAATCGATACGCAGAAAAAACTCCAAAATATCCCTTTAACAATTAACTCATACAGAAAATAGACAAAAAATAGCCAGACGTAGAGTGCTTGTGGGGCATTTTCTCTACCTAATATATATTTTTGAAGTGAAAACTTCTTTAGGGACGTTGTGAAATTTTTAGATGGGGAAAAGTGTTGAATTAGCTACTGTCATCGCTTCGGCGAAATAAATGTTTGAAGAGAAAACGTATGTAGAAACTTTGTGCCCTTTTTAGATGGGGAACAAGTATTGAGTTAGCGACCGTCATCCCGACCGTCATTGCTTCGACGAAATAAATTTTTGAAGTGAAAACTTCTTTAGGGACGTTGTGCACTTTTTAGATGGGGAAAATGTGTTGAATTAGCGACTGTCATCGCGACCGTCATTGCTGCGACGAAATAATGTTTTGAAGTGAAAACTTCTTTAGGGACGTTGTGCACATTTTAGATGGGGAAAAAGTATTAAATTAGCAACCGTCATTGCTTCGACAAAATAAATTTTTGAAGTGAAAACTTCTTTATGGACGTTGTGCACATTTTAGAAGGGGAAAAATATTAAATTAACGACCGTCATCGCGACCATCATTGCTGCGACGAAATAATGTTTTGAAGTGAAAACTTCTTTAGGGACGTTGTGCACATTTTAGATGGGGAAAAAGTATTGAATTAGCAACCGTCATTGCTTCAACAAAATAAATTTTTGAAGTGAAAATTCTTTAGGGACGTTGCGCACTTTTAGATGGGGAAAATATTGAAGTAGCGACCGTCATCGCCTTGGCGAAATAAATTTTTGAAGTGAAAGATGTTTTTGTGGACGTTGTGCACTTTTTAGATGGGGAAAAAGTATTAAATTAGGGACCGTCATTGCTTCGACAAAAACTTTTTAGATGGGGAATAAGTATTAAATTAGCAACCGTCATTGCTTCGATAAAATAAATTTTTGAAGTGAAAACTTCTTTAGGGACGTTGTGCACTTTTTAGATGGGGAAAAGTGTTGAATTAGCGACTATCATCGCTTCGGCGAAATAAATGTTTGAAGTGAAAACGTCTGTAGAAACGTTGTGCCCTTTTTAGATGGGGAAAAAGTATTGAATTAGCAACCGTCATTGCTTCGATAAAATAAATTTTTGAAGTGAAAACTTCTTTAGGGACGTTGTGCACTTTTTAGATGGGGAAAAGTGTTGAATTAGCGACTATCATCGCTTCGGCGAAATAAATGTTTGAAGTGAAAACGTCTGTAGAAACGTTGTGCCCTTTTTAGATGGGGAAAAAGTATTGAATTAGCGACCGTCATTGCTCCGATGAAATACATTTTTGAAGTGAAAACTTCTTTAGGGACGTTGTGCACTTTTTAGATGAAGAAAAAGTATTGAATTAACGACCGTCATCGCGACCGTCACTGCTGCGACGAAATAATGTTTTGAAGTGAATACTTCTTTAGGGACGTTTTGCTCTAGATGGGAAAAAATATTGAATTATAGACCATCATCGCGACCGTCATTGCTTCGACGAAAATAAATTTTTGAAGTGAAAACTTCTTTAGAGATGTTGTGCACTTTTTAAATAGGGAAAAAGTATTGAATTAACGACCGTCATTGCTGCGACGAAATAATGTTTTGAAGTGAAAACGTCTTTATGGACGTTGTGCACTTTTTAGATGGGGAAAAAGTATTAAATTAACGACTGTCATCGCGACCGTCATTGCTGCGACGAATTAATTTTTGAAGTGAAAACTTCTTAAGGGCGATGTGCCCTTTTAGATGGGTAAAAAGTATTAAATTAGCGACCGTCAATGCTTCGACGAAATAAATTGTTGAAGTGAAAACTTCTTTAGGGACGTTGTGCCTTTTTTAGATGAAAAAAAATATTGAATAAGCGACCGTCATCGCTTCGGCAAAATAAATTTTTGAATTGAAAACTTGTTTAGGGACGTTTTGCACTTTTTTGATGGGAAAAAATTATTAAATTAGCGACCGTCATTGCTTCGACAAAATACATTTTTGAAGCTAAATCTTTTTTAGGGACGTTATACACTTTTTAGATGGGGAAAAAGTATTGGATTAGCGACCGTCATCGCTTCAGCGAAATAAATTTTCGAAATGAAAACTTCTTTAGGGACGTTGTGTACTTTTCAGATGGGAAAGAAGTATTGAATTAGCGATCGTCATCGCGACCGTCATTGCTTCGATGCAATAAATTTTTGAAGTGAAAACTTTAGGGACGTTGTGCACTTTTTAGATGGGGAAATAGTATGGAGTTTGCGATAGTCATCACTTTACCGAACTAAATTTAGTACGTATATAATATTATGTGTATGTATACACAAGTAGCATAGAACGTACCCAACGCGTATATAAAATAGCTATAGCACTTCTTTTTGGATGAGAAAAAAGCATTAAGCTCGTAATTTATATACTATAAGAAGTTCTTACTTCTGTCGGCACTCCCATGAGTGCTTTAAATTTTCTTTTAATCATAAATATTAAATTAATACATCTTCGCCTAATGTAACATTATGTAACTTAATTAATGTTATGTTTTAAAGCTATCAAAAACCTCATTTAAAATATATTTTTTTGTAATTTTCTCTCTACATTTCTATTCCGTTACGAATTTCATTCGTTAAAGTTAAAACGAATTCACCGACAATACCCAAAAACCAGTATGCATAAGTAACTTTGGCAAAATAAGCATAACAGAGAACATGAAACTAGAGTTTAACGATATAATGAAGAACATCGGAGTATAACTAGAAGACCCAAACGAACTATGAAATGCATATAAATGAAGAAGAAGTTACTTAATCAAGAAAAGTAAATGGATGACAGACATATGTTCAAATTGAAAAATCAACGTCGACTTATTAAATCAAATGAAACAGAAGATATACAAATATAGCGGAGAATTAAACGAAAGATAAAATTAGCCAAAGAAAAATGGGGCGAAAGATGCGGCGAAATAGAAGATGTGACATCAAGGCACGATTTATTTAGTGTACATAAAATACTAAAAGAAATAAGCAGTATATTTTAAAAAAATGAGTTCTCTCTATACTTGTTGACAATAACAACACAATCATTGTTAGTGAGAACGAAATGAAAAGAGAATGGCAACTGTATATGTCAGAGTTGTTTGACGATGACACAAATAATTTAGGAAAGGTTGTTGTCTAGAGTCTAGATGATACGCCTACCAAGTTGCTGAAACTAAAACATAACAGTAGTAGTAAAACTTTATGATGAAATATATAACACTGGAGTGATTCCCACAGACTGCCTTAAGTCCTTTGTCGCAATACCTTAAAAAACACAATACTAGAAAATGCTCAGAATATCAATAATTAATTAGTGTAATGAGCAATAGTCTTAAGATATTTCTAAGAATACTTCACAACAGAATTAGGCACAAGCACGAAGAAGATCTTGAAGAAACCTATTTTGGTTGTAGAAATGCTATAGGAACTAGGGAGCCACTTTTTGAGCTAAAAATATCGTATTATAGATGGAAATGCAAATGTTGGGAATATCGCATTGAAGTGGAAAGAAAAATGTTAGGAATATCGCTGAGAGATAAAAAGAGGAATGAGTGGATAAGAGGCAAAACAACAGACGCTGTAGAACATGCATTGAATTTAAAGTGGAAATGGATTGGCACAACGAAAGATATCAGGATGGAAAATGGAATAAAGAAATTGGCCGCTGGAGACCATATACTGCAAAAAGTTCAAGATGTCGACTACAAATAAGATGGAAAGATGACATTGAACAAAGCGCAGGTCCAATGTGGAAAAGGCAAACAGAAGGCAGAGACAAATGGAGACAAATAGGAGAGGCCTATATTCAGCACATCAATAGATTTTGTCCTATAGATAGATATAGATAGGATAGACCGTATTAAAAAAATCCGCGATCAAAGAAAATATGTCTTTGCATATATCGTGGATTTTGAAAAAACATTTGATAAAGAAAGTAAGGAAGCAATTGAGAGACATACATATGGAGTAACGATTAACGGGGGAATTAATGTAAATAGATATACGGAGATACACCAATTCTGTCAGAAAACGTTGAAGGTCTCCAAATTCAAATTCTGCTTGATGTTATGCATGAAATAGAACAGGAAAAGGGCATTAAAATAAACTAAAAAAAAACAAATTTTTAGTCTTTAGCAGTAACTCACATCCAGATGCAAATCTTCAATTAAGTGAAGTCCAAGTTGAAAAAGCTCATTACATATGACATATAAAAAACAAAATTACATATTTAGGATCTGTCGTAACGGACCAATTAGATCCAGGCATAGAAATAATAATATACGTTTATTCAAATCAATACTTATTACAATAATTTACAGTTTCAGTTTAACTACAATAAAATAAACGTAAAAAAATCTTATACGCATAAACATGCTTGTTAACCATCTCTTCATCATCATTTTTGTAATAACCATCTCAGTTTAGAACTAAGACAAATAATGATTAAGTGTTATGTTTGGTTTATGCTCTAATATGGTGCAGAAGTGTGGATCCTAAAAGTGTCAAGCATTAGCCGAATTGAATTATTAGCAGTGGCGGCTCGTGGCCTTGGAGACAGGGTCGGCAAGGTTTTTTTGTCTCCTCATATAGGTATACCATCAAACTAAAAGGCTTAAATCATCATACGAGAGTTTGTTGTTTTTTGTTTTTTTTTTATTTGATGTACTTGACATTCTCTCTTGTTTCATGGTGTTTCAAATATACGTGTTGATTCTTTTGAGACAAGATAAATCCCGTTTATTTGAGGCAGAAATTGGTGGTAGTGGTGATAAGATAATTGATGAACAGTTTGTTATAATGAATTGCAGTACTTACTACATAGAATTATACATACATATTTTGTAACTTATCCCACTGTCTGAAAATATTTGGATCGGCATAATTTTTAAGTACCTAACTTGTTATAATAAATATCTTGGAAATTCTTTGGCGAAGGTAACTTTTAAATTTTGAATCGTCAAAGAGGTCAAAAATTTGCAAATCTTCAAAATTCGAAAAACAAGTAGACTATTTGCATATATTAGTAGGTATCCAAAATTTCAACATATACCTATTCGTTTTTCGAGATATGTATCATGTTGTTGTCTTTTTTGGAATGGTTCGGAAATATCAAGCGAGTCCAAAATGTCACTGCGTATATATTGGAAACTACTATCATTACGAAAATGTCTGAGATTTTGCACCAGCTTTCGTATTCTATTTTCTGAATAAATAATGTCAGTTGACTGATTTTGAACAATAATGAGTATCTTGGGCAAACTCTGTCTTAAAAATATTTAAAAGAATTTAAATTTAAAAGAAAGTTCTCAAATCGATTGCTTCACGGATCGAGGTATCGCCAATTTCAAAATCGTCGCCTTCGATAATAAAATCAAAAACTTCCAAAAGCTGTTCACGAAAATCTGCTACAGATACTAAAACTACCAGAGATAATCTGCTTAGATAAAACTAACCGAGATTTAAAATTTCATCGCGTCTGACAAACTTTTCGCTTTTTTTTCGAAACAAATTTGTTCTAAAGCAGTAATCCGTTTAGGTGAGCTAAACTGGCAAGGAAAGACGATATTCTTTATTTTTTTACACGTATCATGCAAAAATAAATTCATTATATGCGCATAATAGTGAGTAAATAAAGCTTGTGATGAAATATGTAGTTTTAACTTTTGCCTGGAGACCATGCAATTCACCACACATCACAGCAACGCCGTCATAAGATTGCCCCAGTTTGCCCTATAAATTTATTTTTGATATCAAAAAATTTTACAAAATTCTTTAAAACATCAAAAATATATTCTGCCTTATTGCTTTTACTCACGTTTCTAAAACCTAAAAACCTCTCATAAATATTACCACGTAACGACGTAACACGTATGGAACAACAATAATTGATAATTGTGAATGACATGATAATCAAAAGTTTTATCTACTTTCAGCGAAAAGCAAATGGTTTTCTAAATCTCAGATTCAATAACGTTATTCAAAATGTAACTATTTGATTATATGTATTAGTTCATTCTGTATTACGAATACACTTCGAATCAGAAAGTAAATATTTCTAAAACAATTTTATTATTTTCTCTATAATTACTTTGATTTTTAACAAATGCTTCGATCCATCATGTCCACTAAATGATAATTCCTGACAACTTAAAAAAATTACAATATCAATTAAACGACGTAAAACGGAGTGATTATTTTTGACAATTTCTGCCGATGCGATCTGGCGATGCACTACCGACCGGCAGATTTAAATATGCCGTACCTGCCTACGGAGAGAATGTATGTTCGCTTGCTCATCGACTTGTTATTTCTTTGAGTTTTACGTGTAAATCGTCAGCTACTAATGCGTTGTGTACGGCTAGCCGAAAAGTCAGATGAATGGCTCGGATCATTCATTTTTTGAGAAGTCTGTTATGCGCAGGGATCACTTAACGATCGGATTGATCAAATCCTTTAAAAAAAAACATGAATAGACGAATGTTGAAGATATCTTGGATGGCAAGGAAAACTAACGAGGAAGTACTATAGTGCTAAGGAGAGTCAACAAAAATAGAACATTATTAAAGACTGTTAAACAACGAAAAATGTCTTATCTGAAACATAAACTTACGTGCATAGAAATCGGCCCTCTTAAAAATTTGGTCATATATTTCCTAAACCTGTTGGCCGATTAAAGTGATTTTTGAACATGTTATAGCCTTATTCTTTAACAATACCACTGTAATAATATTGTTGCTAAACAGGTAAATTTTCATTATATAGCGGGTATACCAATCAAACTGTGTTTTTTTCTCAAAGTTCGCATCACCCTATGGAATATTCACAGCCTCACTATAGCCTCAGGTTTTCTTCACATTCTTTTTTTTGATTTATTCGTTTATGTTGGACAATAAAAAAGTTAGATACTTTAACAACTACGTATGTTATTCATCAATACACGGTGCCGGTATTTCTAAATAAGTGCAACAAACTTTAAGGGATAATTCTGCATGAAAAAATAATGACACTTGGTTTGATAAACGTATGTCCGCAAATGTTTCGTTTCCGAGATAAGGGATGTTGAATTTTTTCTTACAAACTGACGATTTATTTTATTGCTTTAAAACTGGTTGAGAATTTGAGACATGTCAATGAAATTTTGTGGGTTTTAAGACGTAGTTATTGCACATTTTTTGACATACAATTAAGTATTTAATATTCACCATGCGCGAGTACGTGTAATATGACCGATCATATTACCCGTATGCACACTAATGATGAATATGAAATTCTTAATTTTATGTCAAAAAATCCGCAATAACTATCTCTTAAAACCTACCAAATTTCATTTGCATATCTTAACTGGTTTTAAAGTAATAAATAAATCGTCAGTTTGTAAGAAAAAATTCAACATCCCGTATCTTGGAAACGAAACATTTGCGGACATTCGTTTATAAAGCCAACTGTCATTATTTTTTCATGCAGAATTACCCCTTAAAGTTTGTCCGACTTATTTAAAAACACCGTGTATTGATGAAGAACATGTCTAGTTGTTAAAGTACCTAACGTTTTCATTATCCAACTTAAACTAATGAATCAAAAAACAAAATGTTAAGAAAACCTCAGGCTATAGTTGGGTATTAATTTCAGTATTTTATAAATGCTAGAAGCTAGAATATTCCACAGGGTGATGAGAACTTTGAGAAAAAAACACAGTTTGATTGGTACATCCGGTATACAATTAAAATTTACCTGTTTACCAACAATATTATAACAGTGATATTGTTAAAGAATCAGGCTATAACACGTTCCAAAAATCACTTAAATCCGCCAACAAGTTTAGGAAATATGAGACATCAAAAATGATCAAATTTTTAAGTGGGCCGATCTCTATGCACGTAAGTTTATATTGAGAGGAAATTGATATACATATAGGGTGTCCCAAAAGTAGTGGAACGGTCGAATATTTCGCGAACTAAACATCGGATCGAAAAACTGAAAAATGCGCGTTCAATCATTTTCAAAAATCTATCCAATGACACCAAACACCAACCCCCACTACACCCCCTGGAGGTGGGGTGGGGGGTAACTTTAAAATCTCAAATGGAAACCCCTAGTTTTTCTTGCAGATTTGGATTCGTTACGTAAAAGTAAGCAACTTTTATTCAAGACATTTTTTCGAACTGTGTATAGATGGCGCTATACTTGGGAAAAACGATTTATCCTGATACCATAGGTAAATTATAGAAACGGTCTAATATCTCGAGAAATACACTTCCGAATGAGAAACCAAAAAACAGGTTTTTAATATTTTTCGAAAACCTATCGACAAACACCAAAAATGACCCTCCAACCCACCCCCTGGAGACGGGGTGGGGGATAAATTTAAAATCTTAAATAGCAACCCCCACTTTTTATTGCAGATTCGAATTTGTCATGAAAAATTAAGCAACATTTATTCGAAACATTTTTTAGAATTGTTGATAGATGGCGCTTTAATTGGAAAAATACGATTTATTAGCGATTTTAAAAAATGTTTCGAATAAATGTAGCTTACATTTATTCGAAACATTTTTTAAAATCGCTAATAAATCGTATTTTTCCAATTAAAGCGCCATCTATCAACAATTCTAAAAAATGTTTCGAATAAATGTTGCTTAATTTTTCATGACGAATCCGAATCTGTAATAAAAAGTGGGGGTTGCTATTTAAGATTTTAAAGTTACCCCCCACCCCACATCCAGGGGGTGGGTTGGAGGGTCATGTTTAGTGTTGTTCGATAGGTTTTCGAAAACTATTAAAAACCTTTTTTTTGGTTTCTCATTTGGAAGGGCATTTCTCGAGATATTAGACCGTTTCTATAATTTACCTATGGTATCAGGATAAATCGTTTTTCTCAATTATAGCGCCATCTATCCACAGTTCGAAAAAATGTCTTGAATAAAAGTTGCTTACTTTTACGTAACGAATCCAAATCTGCAAGAAAAACTAGGGGTTTCTATTTGAGATTTTAAAGTTACCCTCCACCCCACCTCCAGGGGGTGTAGTGGGGGTTGGTGTTTGGTGTCATTGGATAGATTTTTGAAAATGATTGAACACGTATTTTTCAGTTTTTTGATCCGATGTTTAGTTCGCGAAATATTCGACCGTTCCACTACTTTTGGGACACCCTGTATAATAATGCAACTGATTCCTAAAGGCAAAATAGAAAGTCACAGAGGTGCAGGAATAAGGCAGGGTCTTGGCTAAAAAACATTCGTGAAAGGACTCCATTGATATCAAATGCAGGACAGTTATTCCATATGGCAGAAAATCGAAAAACCTTCGCAGTGATGATCACCTACTTTGGATAATTCTGATGGGACACGTCAAGAAGATGATAAAGACGGATCTGATCAGCACAGAATATGGTATTATGCTGAAAAATAACAACAAATAATGGACCACAATTCGTCCAGCATCAGAAAAATTGGTGATTTATTACCTCCACTCCCTCATTACAAACAAAATAAGCGGTGACCAGTAAAAATCAAACACAGATTGGTAATAGTTGTGTAATGTAATTAACCTGGGTAATCTTAAGCCTATAGATAAATGCAAAGGGGTCCCGGTGAATTCGTAACTATTTTAATCCCCCATCCTAATTACAGGCCAATTGGTAACTTTGACCCTCAGGTAATTTTTCGGTAACCGATAAACTACTGGTGAATTCGTAACTAAATAAAGGTATAATCTTTTAGACTTGAAATAAACATATGGAAAATGTCTTTGCTTTTAAATTATCAGATGGATTTAAATAATTTATCATTGCTAAACATCTAAATATTAAATTTACAATTACTTGATAAAAACCAAGCTCGTGTAGAGCTATACTTGATGGAAATAATATTTATAACACGTGTTAATAAAACACTATATTATTGTTTCAATTATTTTATTAAGATATTTCAATTTTTGCCAATTTTTATAGGTATATAAAATACAAATATAATGTTTTTAAGCAAACCAAGAAACATTCGGTTTAGATTTAAGGTATTAGATTTAATCAATGGTTTCGAATTCACCTGAAGAAAGTTTCAAGTTGGCAGGTCAGGCAAGAAAAGTTACGAATTGGCCGGTGTACATTTTGATTTGAAAATGTTTGTCATTAAAAGTTACGAGTTGGCGCGTGTCCATGCAAAGATAAAGAGGATTGTGACGATGAGGATGATTAGTAATAATTGCAAAATATTTATGGAGTTATAGTATATGGAGTTTATTTATTATAGAATATGGAGTAAATAGCATAGATATGGTAATAGAATATGGAGTTATGGAGTAAATAGCACTGCGTTAAATTGCGCGAGAAACAAATCTGTGGAGAAAATAATAACCCCATTAAAGCAACTATGTAATCCTTGTTTTCAACCACTCTAGCCCGCATTCCGAAGCGCCGCGCTTTTTCCGCTAAATGGAATAGACATTTTGCGTTCTGGTAATCTCGAATCCATCAGAGTAGCTGTCAGCCGACGACTAATTAAAGAAAACGTGACAGTCGCGCCGCAGTTTGAGTACGATTATGTCCAGGCTGCACGGCATACGCATATGGAATTAGCTAAATATGACAGATGGGGACACAATGGAAACAAAACACAATCTGCGTGGCCCGACAAACGCACACAACTTTCAGTTTTTTAGGATTTTATTAGTGGTTGGGGAACTGTTGAAATTAATACTCTCAGGTGAAAAAGTTCTGGCTTATATTAAACATAATTTATATTTCAAGATCTACTGGAACGAAAAAATTTCCACAAAACAATAAACCTAGGTATATACTGTATTCATTTCAAATAAAACAAATTTTTCATATGATATTCAATCTGTACACGATATACATATATTGCTACTGTACCGGGTGTCCCAATAAGAATGGCTCTCGGCCATATCTCAGGAACCGTTTATAGTACAACTTTAAGAAAAAAAGTATTCATAACAAAAGTTGCCTCGGGAAAAGCCTGGAAATTATTGTCATAATTGTAGGTTCGCCGCTAGAGGGCGTAATTGAATATCAAAAATGAAAAATCAAAATTTTACAAAATTTGCCTAATGAAAGGGCACTGGAAATCCGATCATCGTATTGTAACAAAAGAGAAATCTTGGCCGACCGCCGTATAACAGTAAACACCTCGAGAATGACGTCATCGAATGATCTAGGCCTCGGCGGAAAGGAGGAGGAACTTCTCGAACGTACGACCCGTAGGCGGAACACGCTGATAGCTAGAGATGGGCGTCGATTGTTCCAGAATAACAACTGGGTATAAATACGGGCATATTTGTAAATAGTTTTTAGTCTTAAGCTAAAGTTTGTAAAGTAAACTTGTATAAATAAATAATAAAGTCGTAAATAAATACCTGAACGCTCGTTTTTGTTACAGTTGGTGTCGGTGTTCGGTAAAGTTAGTGCGATATAAATAAGTGAATTACAGAGAGACTTTAAAAGACTTTTGAACTTTATTCGTCGGGAATAACCGGAGTGCGTTAATTGTTCGGTATTCGGAAAGACTTTAAAAGACTTTTGGACTTTATTCGTCGGGAATAGTTAAAGTGCGTTGATTGTTCGGTATTCAGAAAGACTTTTAAAAGACATTTTGGAAAGTACGTGTGTGCCGACCAAAGATGTTGCTACAAGAACTTACAGTAAAACAACTCCGTGAACAGCTAGAGGAACGGGATCTGGACAGCAGTGGGCTCAAGATAGTCCTACAAGCACGACTCGAGGATGTCCTCACGAAGAACGGAGAAGACCCAAAAACGTTCCACTTCCAGTCAGCAGAACAAGCAATCTTATCGAAATTAAAAACTGTTTCTGAAACGATCGATGATACTTCTAAGATAAATAATGAGAAATTCGAAACCATTTCTCAAAAGATCGACGAGACTTCTCAAGTAATTAAAGAAGTTTGTAGACAGAGCAACGAGAAATTTGAAAGTGTTTCTCAAGTAACTAAAGACGTTTGTAGACAGAACGACGAGAAATTTGAAGAGGTTTCTAGAACATTCGATAAGATACAGAAAAGCGTAGACGACAGTAAAGAAATGTTAGAAGAGAAGATCAAACAACTAGAGACTATGGTAACCAATACGAAAGTCCTACCTTCAGTTAATGCAGTAGTTTTGGCCGTAGAAGAGAAGATCAAAGAATTAGAGAGCATGATAACCGATACAAAAGTGCAACCGTCAGTTCATGCAGTATGTTTAGATCCTGTAGTGAAAGATGAACTACCGAGAGATGAAATGTCGCATAATATGAGATTAAAATTACCACCATTTGATGGAAAGTCCTCTTGGTCCATATACCTTAGACAATTCGAAGCTATTGCGACCGCCAATCATTGGACCGAACAAGAAAAGGCTGTTTCATTGACTGCTGCTTTACGAGGTGATGCTGCAGATATCTTAAGGTCAATTCCGAAGGGTCAAGAAAAATGTTACCAGACCTTGTTCACTCGTCTAGAAAAACGCTATGGAGATGCTCATCTACAACAAGTATACAAAGCACAACTGCGAAGTAAAAGTCAACGAGCAAGTGAGAATCTGCAAGAATTTGAAGCAGATGTTGCTCGTGTGGTGCAGTTGGCTTATCCGGAGGCGCCAGACAGTATTTTAGAAGAAATTGCCGTAAATACCTTCATCAATGGGTTGAAAGAGAGTGAACTACAGAAAGCCTTACGACTAGCAAGACCGAAAGTTTTAGGTGAAGCACTTGCTATTGCCTTGGAACACGAAGCAGCTAGCCAAGCTTCACGAAACAATCGAGTAATAGCCGTGGAAAAAGGCGATAAGAGAAAAGATGAACGTTTGGTGGAAATGGTACGGAGGGTGATTCGTGACACGATGCCGAAGAGACGCGTGAAGAGGGCTGGAAGAGTTCGTTCAAATACAGATGCTTCCTCGATACGGCCATGCGGTGAAAGTTGTAATCACCGGCTTAAAGTAGAGGAACAGCGTTGCCCCGTGAGACGAACTACCGTAGTTAATGAACAATGGCAGCCCCAACAGTTACAACACGCCCAAGAAGATGATCCATGTATAAAAAGAGTATTGGATTGGATGCGGCAAGGTGAGAGACCTAGTTGGCAGAACATTAGTGCATGTAGTCCAGAAGTCACGGCCTACTGGAGCCAATGGAATTGCCTGGTACTAAAAGATGATCTTCTGTACAGAACCTTTGAGAACGATGATGGTACAGAATCTAAGCTTCAGTTGATTGTACCTAAAAGTAAAGTGTCAGAAGTATTGCGTCAGTTGCATGACGGTACATCAGGTGGACACTTTGGTATTACGAAGACTCTGCAAAAGGTTCGAGAACGGTTCTATTGGGTGAACTGTAAAGATGATGTAAGAAGATGGTGCCAGAAATGTGAACTGTGTGCATCCGGTAATGGTCCAGTTGGTAAAAAGAGAGCACCCATGAGACAGTATAATGTTGGCAGTCCTATGGAAAGAGTAGCAATCGACATTGCAGGTCCATTTCCAAAAACTGATGCTGGAAATAAATACATCCTGGTACCCATGGATTATTTTACGAAATGGACCGAGGCCTATGCATTACCAAATCAAGAAGCTGCTACCGTTGCAGAGGTACTTGTTAAAGAATTCTTCAGCCGATTTGGTGTTCCCTTGGAGATCCACTCCGACCAAGGGCGAAACTTTGAGTCAGCTCTTTTCCAAAACGTTTGTAAATTGATTGGTGTCAATAAGACCAGAACAACACCCCTGCATCCTCAATCAGATGGGATGGTCGAAAGGATGAACCGAACGATGGGTAAACACTTGTCCAAAGTTGTATCTGAAAATCAGCGAGATTGGGACCAACACATTCATTTATTCCTGATGGCCTACCGCTCGGCCGTAAATGAAACTACAGGTCAAACACCAACCTGCCTGATGTTGGGTCGTGAAGTTCGTTTGCCCTGCGACCTAGAGTTTGGCTGCAGACCTTCCGAGGAACATGTTGCAGGCGAAGAATACGTCGACCGCCTGAAGTTACGAATGAACAACATTCATGAATTTCCCCGACAACACATCCAGATAGCCAGTGACAGAATGAAAGATCAATATGATTCTCGATGCAAGAATGAAAGCTTCGAAGTAGGTGATCTTGTCTGGCTTTATAATCCACAACGTCGTCGCGGCTTGTGTCCTAAACTGCAAAGACAATGGGAAGGTCCGTATGAAGTTAAGAAGAAAATAAATAACGTAATATACAGAATTAAGAAGTTGCCAAACGGTAAACCAAAAGTTATTCACATAAATCGTCTTGCACCATATGCTGGCTCAAATGAAACAGAAGAAGCCCGAGTCCTCCAACAGGAGATGAAAGACGCCGCACAGCCAAGTTTTAATCAATTCATGTCAAATTACGCAGCGAGAAAGAGTGCTAGATTCGGCGTGACCGCAGAAGTTCAGCAAGATCTGTTTGGTGTTCCAGAAAACGTCTCTCTAGCCCACTGTGTTGCCCAAGACCTCGAGATGACTAAAGGAATCTCGTTCGTATTCAATAGAAAGTTCGGCCGCCTGGACGAGTTAAGACATCAGCACCCTAAAATTGGAAGAGTACTGCGATTGGAAGATGGTCCTCGATCTTTGCTGTATATGGTGACCAGGAAGTCTTACACGGACACGCCAAGCTACGAGAACATATGGCGTGCTCTAACTAATTTGAAGAAAACCGTGTGTAATTATGACATCAAAGATTTGGCTATACCAAAAATAGGCCATGCAGTAGAAAATCTCGATTGGAAGATTGTGAGAAGCATGCTTGAAGTGATCTTCAGAGAAACTGGCGTACGAATTACTGTGTGTTGCATGAACCCGAAGATGTCATACCCTTCAAAGACAGTAGACTGCTATTTCTTCTTGAAGGGTGTATGCAGAGCTGGAGAGTCGTGTAGATTCCGCCATCCTGGGCCTTCATCTAGAGTTGCTGATCGGGACGCTCAGATCTTAAGAGGGGAGCAGTGTAACAAAAGAGAAATCTTGGCCGACCGCCGTATAACAGTAAACACCTCGAGAATGACGTCATCGAATGATCTAGGCCTCGGCGGAAATGAGGAGGAACTTCTCGAACGTACGACCCGTAGGCGGAACACGCTGATAGCTAGAGATGGGCGTCGATTGTTCCAGAATAACAACTGGGTATAAATACGGGCATATTTGTAAATAGTTTTTAGTCTTAAGCTAAAGTTTGTAAAGTAAACTTGTATAAATAAATAATAAAGTCGTAAATAAATACCCGAACGCTCGTTTTTGTTACAGTATTCTTCATAAAATTTTGCGTATATTTGATTTCACAAGTTTAAGCCTACCTTTGCAAATAAGAGGCGGGGGTGAGTGGGAACCTTGTTATAAAAAAATGGCTGTAAGTCCGGTTCTGCTAAATAGAATTTTGCAAACTTGGTCTTGATGAAAACGGCTCTTTTTCGTCAATCTAAGAGTTATAATTTCGAAACAGCCTATTAAGTAATATGCCAACTAGGAGGCGTTTTTTAATTATTTTCAGAAATCTAGTTTTTTTTGGAAAATATTAAAGACAAGTATTTTTAATCCTGTATTACAAAATTAGATCAAATTAGCAACAGAATAGCGAAAACCGCATGTCGATACCTTTTTTCTGTCTCGAGATATCTTAAGAAACGTGTAAATTTTAAACCTAATCGTTACTGCCACCGGTAAACGAAGTTAAGGAAAGGTAGTGTACTGTGGAAAAAACAAAGTAACATTTTTTATGTGTATTATTTAAAACAACAATAGGACAAACAACACTATAAAATATAACAAAGAAATAGAAACAACTACTTAGTGACGACTTAAATGTTCAAAATATGGCCCATAATTTTCGATGCAAGTATTAACTCTGTAAGAGTATATTGAACAGCAGTCTCAATTTCTGCTCTCGCAATGCTTTGCATGGCGTTTCCTACTCTCTGGATTATGTTGTCTCGAGTAGTGGGCCTAGCGGCAAAAATAAGGTCTTTAGTTCGCCCCCATAAATAAAAGTCTAAAACAATTAAATCTGGTGATCTGGCAAGCCAAAAAATAGGCTTCCACGTCCTATCCATCTATCAGCGGATGACTTCATTCATTCCGTGAATTCATTCCTTAAAAAAATTAGATAGCGTTCACCAATAATAGCATTATCAAAAAGAAAAGGTCCAATTATCTGACTATCACCAGATTTAACTGTTTGGTGTGGGGACCTTGTTTTTGCAGCTAGGCCTACTCGAGAAAAAATGATTCAGAGAATACGAAACCCCATTCAAAGCATTTCGAGAGCAGAAATTAAGACTGCTGTTCAATCTACCCTTGAAAGAGTAAATGCTTGAATCAAAAATGATGGGCAATAATTTGAACATTTAAGTCGTCACTAAAAAACTCCTTAAAATGTCATCCAAATAGTTGGCAAAACCTTTTCGATCTAAATTAGATCATCTTCAGTACATTCTGCTGAGTAGAAGAAACTAGCACACTATTAAAAGTGGTAACCTCAAAATATATGGTTTACATAATATTATTATATTATGGCGACTCCAAGTCGATGTTAATGGATTATATTATGCTATGCATAATCAAAGAGCAACATGGTTCCCTGCTCGAATAAAGAGCGTGGTTCTTGCCAGTTCAATGGGCACAGACTAACTTAAGGCACAGTTATGTTACAGGCTATGTTAAAACAACAAAAGATGGACGAGAAACGTCACAAAGAAACATCAAATATTCTAATGCATTCTTACAAGAACATTCCTAAAAATTATACTGTAAAATATCTTGGATTACATCTAACATGGAGAACTAAGGTTCTTCGTGCCATAACTGATGCTCCGTGGTTCATATTGCAAGTAAGATTTGCAGATACAGTAGCAAACAGGATAAATACAGGGAGCATCACAGGATGCTAAGAACACGAATTGGAATTAACAGCATGACAGAAAGAAGAAAACCTATAAACGCCAGGAAAAAAACAATAAACATAGACGAACTAAAACAGAGAAAAATTTGTGTCCCTGGTTTTTCTTTCTTGTCGCTCGTTCATTCTTGACATTGCACAAACTAGTACTTTTAGGCAAGGTCACTTCACCTACATGCATCCCAGTCCTGATTTATTGTGAGCTTGCGCTGTGTATCCATGGTCATTAATAATCTGCTACTAACACTCTCATATTGTTAATTCAGCAATGAAGAAGATAAATGGTTAATTCGTTGAGATAATTAATAGAACAGCCTTGTTTTCAAGAAAACCTTGGTATCGTGCCATCTTTAATGCCTGCAATATCTTTGGAATATCAGACTTTTACACCAATTCTTGACTTTTGTTTTAAATCATAATAACTTCATTTCTGTTTAATTTTTAAGGATTCGCATAAAATGTATAATTCCAATCTTTGGCAGCATTAAATTGACCGTTTTTTATTGATGAAAATGTCTTTAACAGCATATACTACGGAATGCATTTTGATATTTGAATGCATACTTATTGCAGCTAATCTAAATCTCTTTGATTAGTTCTATCATTTAGTTTGGAATAAATCACCACAGTTTTGTTTTATATAATAATAACTATTTCATGTACACCTAAGCGAACCCTCCTCACTATTCCAAGAAATATGTAAACCGAACAAAGTTTCACCGCAGTATCGAGAATTCCAGAGGAATATGTGAAACCCCTCTAAATTAACGTGATGCCTTCGGGTAACCTCACTAATTCCCTCTTCAGCAAGGAAAGTTGTTGGGAACTTTAAATTTTAAATAAAATTCCCTACAACTTTGGAGTTTAACGTATGGAAGAACAAGGTAATTATGAGTACATGTTGTTGCATTTAAACTGCCTGAAATTAGAGGTACAGTTTCGTCAAATTTCTCAACGTATCTCTGTAGTGAAATTATTAAACTGGCTTTTAAACAAACGGTATTAAAAGATTGGCTCATAATTCTTTATACTTACATGCGTTTTGAATAAAACCCCATTTCAAATTTATTCGGCAGACCAAATCTTCTTTGATACACTATTATTTCCACTTAAAACTTCTTTGTTTTTATCATGTCTGAGCCTTTCTATTTACTGTTTTTATGATATTTGTTATATTTGATCGACATCTCTTTAAAACTTTAAAAAGTGGGCAGACCCTGTAGTTGGCTGTATACCTTCAATATAACAACGTGGAGTGAAGTAAACATTTCTGTTGTATGTAGGCATATGCATTTATTAAAAAATCCTTAAAATTTATCCACGAAGGAGTGGAAGTACAAAACGTTTTCGGTCAGACTGACCAACATCAGTGTAAACCTGGAAATAAGTGAACCACTAAGATTAAAAAGCAAAAGGGTGAAATTTTGACAGTTGAAAAAATTTAAGAAAATGTGGTTACTTACGTCCATTGTACAAGTAATTGTAACTAGCCACTTCAATAGGTATAAAAACCTCTAAAATACATTATTGTTACATTCTATATTAAAAAGTGGTCGACATTAAGTCGATGTCTTAAGATTTAAAGATCACATGTGAATGTATTTCATCCTTGCTCGAAAATTGCGCAAGGTATGTACTTGTGTTCAAGTGAGAGGTTTATTTCTGGCACCAAATTGTCTAATCAGTTGGTTCGTAACCTCTCATCTGAACACAAGTACATACCTTGTGCAATTTTCGAGCAAGGATGAAATACATTCACATGTGATCTTTAAATCTTAAGACATCGACTTAATGTCGACCACTTTTTAATACAGAATGTAACAATAATGTATCTTAGAGCTTTTAATACCTATTGAAGTGGCTAGTTACAATTACTTGTACACTGGACGTAAGTAACCCCACTTTCTTAAATTTTTTCAACTGTCAAAATTTCACCCTTTTGCTTTTTAATCTTAGTGGTTTAAATTGGAAAGAAATCATTTGTAAAAGGTATAAAAATTTTTTTTATTAAAATCCCTTAAAAGGACTACATCACAACAAAACGTTTTCGATTTTTATAAAAAATCATCATCAGTGTTCGATAAAATGGATGCTAGCTGAGCCACAAAAGAAAAATATCTGGGTAAAAACCCTTTACATATAATATAGATGCCTTAAAAGTGCATACTTCAATAAAAAGCCCTGTGATGGTCACATGGCAACCAGGATAATGCCCTAAGGTAATGTATACAGATTTCCCAACACGTGGGATCCAAATTGAGTTGATTACATTTCAATGACTTAATGGCAACTGACATGCATGCAAACGAGCCGTACCCATCCTTGAGTCTCAAGTTGTTCTCTTGCATCTCTTGCTAGCCAATTCTATTCAGTTTACTTCTACCTCTCTTCATACTTTTAATCCCCTCTTCACTTCTACATCCTTCCACTTTCCTCCACTAATACTACTGGAAAGTAGTATTTTTCCTACAGCGGCTTCTCGACGTAGAAGCCACTTCGCTCTCTTCCTTACACCCCATCTATTTTCATTTTTGTCCCACTAGCTACTCTCTTTTTCCTTACTTCTGTTGGAGTATATCTTTCTTTTTACTTTCACTCCAATAGAAGTTATTCTTCTTCTTTTTTGTTTCACCTTAATGGCAACTAGTTGCCATTAAGTCATTGAAATGTAATCAACTCAATGTGGATCCCACGTGTTGGGAAATCTGTATACATTACCTTAGGGCATTACCCTGGTTGCCATGTGACCATCACAGGGCTTTTTATTGAAGTATGCACTTTTAAGGCATCTATATTATATGTAGAGACCGATCGAATGTGACTTTTTTGGCCGAAGCCGAAGCCGATGCCGAAGTTCGGCCTGAAGGATACCTTCGGCCGAAGCCGAAGCCTAAGCCGAAGGTGACTAAATATTTGCATTTATAGTAGAGACAGTCGATGGTCGATGTTTTGCCATTAATATTTAGGTAGTCAAAACACCAGTAATCTTGAGTTTTAACAAATACAATAAAATTATTATAATCCATAAGGAAAAATTTCCCGTAACTAGCTGTATACCATTAATTACAAAAATTGAAGAAAGACTTCTGTGTAAAAGGTATATTTATTAAAACCTCAATAAAAGGCTACATTAAAAGACAGAACGTTTTCGCTCTAAAGAGAGCATCATCAGTGTTCTAAGCAAGCTCTACATGCTAAGCCACCAAAAATACATAGGTTAAAACCCTTAAAACGCCAACCAAAAGTCTTACATTGGCGTGTATTATGTTAAACCCTGGCGATGGGTGAAAATGAAAAAGATATACCTCACAGCATTATATGACTCTACCACGTGTATGTGGGTGGTTGAGTTGATTTCTCTGTCTTCACAAAGAGAAAGGTGAAAGCCAACTTGCTGTGAGGTATATCTTTTTCATTTTCACCCATCGCCAGGAACTAACATAATACACGCCAATGTAAGACTTTTGGTTGGCGTTTTAGAGGTTTTAACCTATGTATTTTTGGTGGCTTAGCATGTAGAGCTTGCTTAGAACACTGATGATGCTCTCTTTAGAGCAAAAACGTTCTGTCTTTTAATGTAGCCCTTTATTGGGGTTTTAATAAATATACTGTAGCAAAACAATGAGTCACCAGCCGCAAGGCGTAAGCCGAGAAAAGTCTAGATCGAAGCACGCTATACGTGGAACCGATGCGCGGTTGTTGGAAGGTCACACGATAGTCGGAGAGCTGGCTTAGCCCGGAATAATCGAGAATAACGACTAGGATATATAAGGCATAATTTTTGTGAATAGAGTTTAGTCTTAAGCTAAAGTTTGTAAAGTAAACTTGTATAAATAAATAATAAAGTCGTATATAAATATACGAACCGCTAGTTTTATTGTAATTATAAGTAATTACAATAGTCACGTTATATTGGTGTCGGTGTTCGGTGAAAAATACAGTAAACTTAGTGCGATATAAATAAGTGAATTCGGAAAGACTTTAAAAGACTTTTGGACTTTATTCGTCGGGAATAGTTAAAGTCCGTTGATTGTTCGGTATTCGGAAAGACTTACGACATTTTGAAAAGTACGTGTGTGCCGACCAAAGATGTTGCTACAAGAACTGACCATAAAACAGCTCCGTGAACAATTAGAAGAGTACGAATTAGACAGCAGTGGGTGCAAGATAGTCCTACAAGCACAACTCAAGGAAGTCCTCACGAAGAACGGAGATGACCCAGAGACGTTCCACTTCCAGTCAGCAGAACAAGTAATCTTATCGAAATTAAAAACTGTTTCTGAAACGATCGATGAAACTTCTAGAAAAAGCGACGAGAAATTTGAAAGTGTTTCTCAAAAGATCGATGAAACTTCTAGAAAAAGCGACGAGAAATTTGAAAGTGTTTCTCAAGTAATTAAAGACGTTTGTAGACAGAATGACGAGAAATTTGAAGAAGTTTCTAGAACATTCGATAAGATGCAGAAAAGTGTAGAGACCGTAGAAGAAAAGATCAAACAACTAGAGAGTATGATAACTGATACAAAAGTACAACCATCAGTTAATGCAGCAGCGTTAGATCCTGTAGTGAAAGATGAACTACCGAGAGACGAAACGTCGCATAATATGAGATTCAAATTACCACCATTCGATGGAAAGTCCTCTTGGTCCATATATCTTAGACAATTCGAAGCTATTGCGACCGCCAATCATTGGACCGAACAGGAAAAGGCTGTTTCCTTGACTGCTGCTTTGCGAGGTGATGCTGCAGATATATTAAGATCAATTCCTAAGGGTCAAGAAAATTGTTACCAGACCTTGTTCACTCGTCTAGAAAAACGCTATGGAGATGCCCATCTACAACAAGTATACAAAGCACAACTGCGAAGTAGAAGTCAACGAGCAAGTGAGAATCTGCAAGAATTTGAAGCAGATGTGGCTCGTGTGGTGCGGTTGGCTTATCCAGAGGTGCCAGACAGCGTTTTAGAAGAAATTGCGGTAGACACCTTCGTCAATGGGCTGAAAGATAGTGAAATACAGAAAGCTTTACGACTAGCAAGACCGAAAGTTTTAGATGAAGCACTTGCTATTGCCTTGGAACACGAAGCAGCTAGCCAAGCTTCACGAAACAATGGAGTAATAGCCATGGAAAAAGGCGATAAGAGAAAAGATGAACGTTTGGTGGAAATGGTACGGAGGGTGATTCGTGACACGATGCCGAAGAGACGCGTGAAGAGGGCTGGAAGAGTTCGTTCAAATATAGATGCTTCCTCGATACGGCCATGCGGTGAAAGTTGTAATCACCGGTTTAGAGTAGAGGAACAGCGTTGCCCTGTGAGACGAACTACCGTAGTTAATGAACAATGGCAGCCCCAACAGTTACAACACGCCCAAGAAAATGATCCATGTATAAAAAGAGTATTGGATTGGATGCGTCGAGGTGAGAGACCTAGTTGGCAAAACATTAGTGCATGTAGTCCAGAAGTCAAGGCCTACTGGAGCCAATGGAATTGCCTGATACTAAAAGATGATCTTTTGTACAGAACCTTTGAGAACGATGATGGTACAGAATCTAAGCTTCAGTTGATTGTACCTAAAAGTAAAGTGTCAGAAGTATTGCGTCAGTTGCATGACGGTACATCAGGTGGACACTTTGGTATTACGAAGACTCTGCAAAAGGTTCGAGAACGGTTCTATTGGGTGAACTGTAAAGATGATGTAAGAAGATGGTGCCAGAAATGTGAACTGTGTGCATCCGGTAATGGTCCAGTTGGTAAAAAGAGAGCACCCATGAGACAGTACAATGTTGGAAGTCCTATGGAAAGAGTAGCAATCGACATTGCAGGTCCATTTCCAGAAACCGATGCTGGAAATAAATACATTCTGGTAGCCATGGACTATTTTACGAAATGGACCGAGGCCTATGCATTACCGAATCAAGAAGCTGCTACCGTTGCAGAGGTACTTGTTAAAGAATTCTTCAGCCGATTTGGTGTTCCCTTGGAGATCCACTCCGACCAAGGGCGAAACTTTGAGTCAGCTCTTTTCCAAAACGTTTGTAAATTGATTGGTGCCAATAAGACCAGAACAACACCCCTGCATCCTCAATCAGATGGAATGGTCGAGAGGATGAACCGAACGATGGGTAAACACTTGTCCAAAGTTGTATCTGAACATCAGCGAGATTGGGACCAACACATTCATTTATTCCTGATGGCCTACCGCTCGGTCGTGAATGAAACTACAGGTCAAACACCAACCTGCCTGATGTTGGGTCGTGAAGTTCGTTTGCCCTGCGACCTAGAGTTTGGCTGCAGACCTTCCGAGGAATATGTTGCAGGCGAAGAATACGTAGACCGCCTGAAGTTACGAATGAACAACATTCATGAACTTGCCCGACAACACATCCAGATAGCCAGTGACAGAATGAAAGATCAATATGATTCTCGCTGCAAGAATGAAAGCTTCGAAGTAGGTGATCTTGTCTGGCTTTATAATCCACAACGTCGTCGAGGCCTGTGTCCTAAACTGCAAAGACAATGGGAAGGTCCGTATGAAGTTAAGAAGAAAATAAATGACGTAATATACAGAATTAAGAAGTTACCAAACGGTAAACCAAAAGTTATTCACATAAATCGTCTTGCACCATATGCTGGCTCAAATGAAACAGAGGAAGCCCGAGTCCTCCAACAGGAGATGAAAGATGCACCACAGCCAAGTTTTAAGGAATTTATGTCAAATTACGCAGAAAGAAAGAGTGCTAGATTCGGCGTGACCACAGAAGTTCAGCAAGATCTGTTTGGTGTTCCAGAAAACGTCTCTCTAGCCCACTGTGTTGCCCAAGACCTCGAGATGACTAAAGGAATCTCGTCCGTATTCAATAGAAAGTTCGGCCGCCTGGACGAGTTAAGGAATCAACAACCTAAAATTGGAAGAGTATTGCGATTGGAAGATGGTCCTCGATCTTTGCTGTATATAGTGACCAGGAAGTCTTATACGGACACGCCAAGCTACGAGAACATATGGCGTGCTCTAACTAATTTGAAGAAAATCGTGTGTAATTATGACATCAAAGATTTGGCTATACCAAAAATAGGCCATGCAGTAGAAAATCTGGATTGGAAGATTGTGAGAAGCATGCTTGAATTGATCTTCAGAGAAACTGGCGTACGAATTACTGTGTGTTGCATGAACCCGAAGATGTCATACCCTTCAAAGACAGTAGACTGCTATTTCTTCTTGAAGGGTGTATGCAAAGCTGGAGAGTCGTGTAGATTCCGCCATCCTGGGCCTTCATCTAGAGTTGCTGATCGGGACGCTCAGATCTTAAGAGGGGAGCAATGTAGCAAAACAATGAGTCACCAGCCGCAAGGCGTAAGCCGAGAAAAGTCTAGATCGAAGCACGCTATACGTGGAACCGATGCGCGGTTGTTGGAAGGTCACACGATAGTCGGAGAGCTGGCTTAGCCCGGAATAATCGAGAATAACGACTAGGATATATAAGGCATAATTTTTGTGAATAGAGTTTAGTCTTAAGCTAAAGTTTGTAAAGTAAACTTGTATAAATAAATAATAAAGTCGTATATAAATACACGAACCGCTAGTTTTATTGTAATTATAAGTAATTACAATAGTCACGTTATAATACCTTTTACACAGAAGTCTTTCTTCAATTTTTAAAATTATTATAGTTTCTCAGAATTTTACTACGTAAGAAATATTCAAATGAAGATCTTTTTGACATCTTGGCCTACTGTTAAAATTTATATCCTACCTACTACCTGAAAGTTTGTAAAACGTTTTGGTTTATTAGGGTATAAAATAGGGTGTAAATATTATTCAAAGTATCAAAGGCTCGCCATAGCATATTGTTTAGAGATTATTTATATAGTGTAGTATACTCGGAGCATTTTATTATTCTACCTTCGGCGAAACCTTCGGCTTCGTTTTGGCCGAAGCCGAATTTTGGCCGAAGGTCTAAATATTGGCCGACGGTGGCCGAAGCCGATGCCGAAGCCGATTAATCGGTCGGTCTTTAAATTATATGTCAAGAGTTTTTACCCAGATTTTTTTATTTTGTGGCTCAGCTAGCATCTATTTTATCGAACACTGATGATGATTTTTTATAAAAATCGAAAACGTTTTAAAACTTTAAAAGGGTAAACCCTGTAGTTGGCTGTATACCTTTGTTAAGACAACGTAGAATGAAGTAAACACTTCTGTTGTATGTAGGTATATAAATTTATTAAAAATTTTTCTTAAAATTTATCCACAAGGGAGTGGAAGTACAACAAAACGTTTTCGGTCAAACTGACCATCCTTTTTGAAAGGACCATGAAAACGTTTTGTTGTGATGTAGCCCTTTTAAGGGATTTTAATAAAAAAAAATTTATACCTTTTACAAAGGATTTCTTTCCAATTTTGTGATTGATGGTATACAGCCAACTACAGGAAAAACATTTTCTTTTCCTTGTGAACTTAGTGGTTTACTTATTTCCAGCTTTACACTGATGATGGTCAGTCCGACTGAAAACGTTTTGTACTTCCACTCCTTCGTGGATAAATTTGAAGGATTTTTAAATAAATTTATATACCTACATACAACATAAATGTTTACTTCATTCCACGTTGAAACATCTCTTTGTTTATTAATGCATTTACTTAGACTTTTTCACATCGATGATAATATACTTATTACCTTTAAGTAAGAATTTTTGGCTCCAAATGTTTAGCAAATTTAATACGTATTTGCAGTGCACAGATTCTAAAGGTACCTACCGGTGGGGGATGGCATCTATGAGCAGTATTAGTACCCTTTCAGACTAAGACACTGGTGTCTGACACCGGTGTCCGTCACCGGCAGCAAAGCATTGTTTTAAATGAACGACTACAGATGAGCCACTATGAGTGTCTGGCTGATTTTAGTACCTCAACAATGCTTTTCTGCAATTGAACACCGGTGTCCGCCACCGGCAGCAAAGCATTGTTTTAAATAAATCACTACAGACGAGCCACTTTGCGTGTCTGACTGATTTTAGTGGCTCAACAATGTTTTGCTGCAATTGAACACCAGTGGCGGACACCGGCGTCAGACGCCAGTGTTTTAGTGTGAAAGGGTACTTATAGTCGGTATATGTGAGAGAAAGTATTCGAAATAATGAAATAACAAATGTTATATTATTTTATTATTTCGAATACTTTCTCTCTCATATACCGACTATAATACTGCTCATAGACGCCATTAAGCACAACTTTTATATTATTTGTTATATTTAATTATTTAGAATACTTTCCCTCTCATACACCGGCAATAATACTCCGCATAGACGTCATCCCCCACCGGCACCTTTACTGTGCACTGTATGCCTATGCAATAGAATAGCTATTTGTATAACAAGGGAGGAAAGTGCTACTTTTCCTCCCGAGAATGAAGTTTACTGGTAATCATTTAAGGGAGGAAAAGGCACTTTACTCCCATGTTATACATATGGTTTTTCCACCTTCCTCAAATTAATGACAAGTCATTTTTCATTTTTACTTAATTTATTTATGTAACTAACCAACAAAATTTATTAAAACTAAAACTAACAAGTAGGTACAATATAACTGTCAACTGTCAAATATAAGTCAAATTATTAATGTAAACATTGTTAAATCAAAATAACAATTTACTGTTTTTTACCATTCTGCAAAATACAGGGTGTTTTATAAATAAACGTTAAAATGTATAGATACTTACGTAATAGAAAATAGATATTGTACATTGCGTCAATAAGTTATATTTCATGAATGAAATACCATCACGTCACTTTTACTTTTCCTCCCTAGGGAGGAAAAGTACAACTTTGCTCCCTACAATCAGGTCCGGAAAAGTATACTTTCGGTAGAGGTAGGTGGAAAAAAAAATATATTATAATATTTGAAATGTTGAGCCCACTGAAAAATACTGTTGCCGGCTCCAAGCCCGCATAAATGAGGAGGGAGTCTCCAAGAAGGTTAGCATCCTACTAAAGGACCATAAATACTTACTTGGTTCGTAGTAGAGACAGGGTTATTAGGTTTTTACACGGAACAGGACAGATTAAACCAATACCACCAATGTGAAAAAAAAGCGAAAACAAGAGAAAGCCCACAATAGAAAATATAGTTCATTCAAACATAATAAGTTGTACTTGTCCACATGCATTTTACGTCTGAAACAGAGCATTTACATATTTATTAAAATAATATCTTTACAATTTTAGTCATTTCGATATGAATAGGTTTATTAGAATCACACCTGTAAGTTTGTTGATAAATTTATAGACAGTCCGATTTCAATACGAAGTTCAACCATTATTTTGTCCCTTATGCCCTTTTGTTTACTGAAAATGTCCTACAAGACTGCACAAAAGACAAGCAAAAAGAAAAGGAAATTTAGAGTTGAACCAAGTTGTTTTTTCTGAAACTCCAATTTTTCTTATTTTCACAGTGTCACGGACACTGACTCATTAACATTATATGTATAAGTCATAATTAACGCCCTTAGGACACCAGTAGTTCTTATGCCAGAATTTTTAAAAAATAGTGGCAGTACTCCTCCATCGATTGGGAAAATGACACAAG
Organism: Diabrotica virgifera virgifera; assembly: GCF_917563875.1. Taxonomy (NCBI): domain Eukaryota; kingdom Metazoa; phylum Arthropoda; class Insecta; order Coleoptera; family Chrysomelidae; genus Diabrotica; species Diabrotica virgifera. Next base: position 104,213,981 of record NC_065449.1, on the reverse strand, counting down.
GTCGTCGCAGCACATGCGATCCTCCTTACAAAATAAAATTCAATTTTCAACCACATTTCCCCTGGAAACCTCACATATTTTACTATCCTTGATTTCTTCTTTCAGTACTCTCAACGGTATAAAAGGATAAACTATAAACTCGTGGTTGAACTTTTATTGAAATCCGACGGTCGACGGTCTATAGTAAAATACAGAAAACAATAAATTTTAGTGCCATATTCATAGAAATGTTGCAAATGATTAGCTTTTCTGTCTTCATGTTATTGGTATTTGATTTCAATAATATTGTATCCCATTATCTCATTTATATGCGATTGAATTTAGTATGCACCACATTGAACATCAAAATATTGTAAAGATAATGTTTTAAAGTCAAGTAAGCTTATTAACAGTCTTGGAATGTTCCATTGACAATACCATTTTTCGCTATTGTCTGAAAAACAACGCGACCTGAAAGGAGACAATAATGCAAGCTAACAAATAAATAAAAATCGAACATCGCGTGACATGTTTAATACAGTGTGAATCGATTAATATTCACTGTTTGACGCTTTGGCTCACGACAAGACTCGACCACGGCTGTGATTGGCTACTACATTTCAATGTCCGGTTGCGATGAGCGTGTTTCGAATTTTGGTTTATATAGGACACCTTTTTCGTTAATTTTCGTTTATGAAGAAATCATGGGTATACTAAATTCGCTTATCCGAGACACAACTGTCTAGTGATTTTAGTAATTTTTTTTTGCTAAATTAGGTTGCTGGAAATTACTACACAACCAAACATACGTTCTCATAACCAATATTATTAATAGTAAACAGACATAAATAACATAAATCTTACGCAAATCAATAATTATTTATTTAAAAAAAACAGTTGATAGCAGTTGCCGCTAGGGCATCCCTGCCATTTCGTTCGTTGCAATCCGTTACTGCACACCGGGGTTTGTCCTAGTTGGGTCAGAGAGAGCATCATATGTGCCTCCTGATGAGAGACTAATAAGTTTCGAAACCGGTGGAGGTGCTTGCTGCACTATCTGATTGAACTGGAATAATGATGCGGCTGTTGTTTCGTGTTGTAACGAAATTGAAAATGGTTATTCATTTTTGATTTACATGTTTACTCCAATTGGAGTGCGACGGGAACCATTCTCGTTGGAACTTTACCGCGCTGAGCAGATGGGACGGTAAATGAATGAATTATAAATTGTAAAATTCCCTCGTCTTCCTTAGTCTCAGCATCCGTTATGGCTTGCAAATTGTAGAAGCCTCGGAGGTGTTACCAGAGAAGGTTCCCATTGTTTTCAGTCTAGTAGGATGTAGAATAGCATTTTTGGATGTTGTTTTATGTGCCATTAGATTGAAAACTTAGTTTTTTGATAGCAGTTGCCGCTAGGGCATCCCTGCAATTTCGTTCGTTGCAATCCGTGACTTCACGCCGGGGTTTGTCCTAGATGGGTCAGAGAGAGCAGCATATGTGCCTCCTGATGAGAGAATAATAAGTTTCGAAACCGGTAGAGGTGCTTGCTGCACTCTCTGATTGAACTGGAATAATGATGCGGCTATAGTTTCGTGTTGTAACGAAATTGAAAATGGTTATTCATTCTTGAATTACTTATTTGCACCATTATAATGTATTGATAAGAAGTGAGAAAATTATTTATTTTACAAAATAAAAGTATTTTGTAGAAATAAATTCCACAAAATTTTATGAGATTAGTATGCGCTCCCACTATTTCTAATAATTCTTATTTTTTTAATGAACTATGAAGTTGATTTGCGTCGTTAATAGTGTAAGATAGGAATTTTTGTACGTTTCCTATTCCGGATGTCAAAATGAATCTTGGCTGAGCGAATTCCCTATATCTAAAAAATTATATAGGTACTACCACAGCATAATAAACGCAACAGTAATATGACACACTAGAAGGCGGGAAAAGTTCGCGCACTATTACTGCGCAGATCGTCGGCCATCTTTCGCGTAATACCAGACAGTGTAGAAAATCGACAGTGTTGCCGATTTGTAGATAATTATCAGATTTGCTTAACTTTTATGACATTCTGATAATAAATATTTTTTAACATAATTTTATACGTAGTATGCCTGTGGGAATTGCGATTGTATTGTTAATCTTTTGCAGAAATTTCAGAAAATATTCAAAAAGAATCTCTTACGGGTAATAAAATTAGTGCAATAACTGATACTGCACCAATGCAGAAATAAAAAAATCCACGTTTTCTTAGATAGATATCGTTGTCAGTCGACGTTTAAATACGATCTGTCAGCAAATATTAAATTAGTGTTAGCAAAAGTGAAGGAGTAAAAGAATGTTACTCCTTTCAAACAGACAAAAAATGTTAAATTATTTTAATTACATAAAGTCTTCATTTTCACAAGATGAGGATGAGGAAATTTAATTTGAAAGCGTTCCAGATGTAGTTTTATTATAGTATAATATATTACATATAATTTTGTTACAAGTATTTTTGAATTAACAAGTTAAATAAAATAACTTTTTCTTAATGTATTTTTATTACCCTTAGAAACTACCAAGATCAAAAATTTTAACATAATTTTTGGCAAAATCTGATCATTTTAGCAGTGGCTTAATATAATTTCATATAGTGACATCGGCAACACTGACGAACGAACACATCACATCACCACTGAGATGTATTACGCTAAAAATGGCGACTCTGTACTTTTCAACTTCAAAGGCAGCATCGGGGAGTGTCCTTGCTGGTCTAGTATATTAAGTTGTGGTACTACGTACGAAGTTGTATACAGAGTGTAACAAAAATTTAGGTCATAAATTAAATCACATATTCTGGGACCAAAAATAGATCGATTAAAACCTAACTTACATTAGTACAAATGTGCATATAAAAAAAGTTACAGCCCTTGAAGTTACAAAATGAAAATCGAATTTTTTCCATATATCGAAAACACTTAAAGATTTTTTATCGAAAATGGAGATGTGGCATTCTAATGGCAGGTACATCTCAAAAAAATGACAGTAAAATTTCTACACCCCATAAAATTTTTATGCTACGTTCTAATTAAATTATTATTGTGGTACCATTAGGTAAACACAATGTTTTTAAAACTTTTTTGCCTCTTAGTATTTTTCGATAAGCCAGTGTTTATTGAGATGCGGCTTCTTTTTTAGTATGGTTACATAAAATTTTTATAGGGGTTTTGTTCCTTTAAACCCCTCCAAATGATTGTGTGCGTTTCAATTAATCTATTATTGCGGTACCATTAGTTAAACACATTGTTTTTAACTTTTTTGCCTCTTAGTATTTTTTCGACAAGGCACCCTTTATCGAGATGTGGCTTATTTTTTAATATGATTCAAAGTGTACCTCAAAATGTAAATTATAAACAAATTTTCATATTATTATATATTGCCAGGTTTCTATAATCGTACTTGACATATACTCTGGGCTAATTAGCAAAATACAAGGAAAAGTTATTTACCAGCAATTTTATTGCTGGAATCGAATCTTATTATCGTATGTATTAATAATATAGATATGCAAAGTCCGCAGATAGTGTGCTACTTTTTTTATAAACAAAATGGCGCCCGAAAATCGTGTTTTTTTCAATTTTTGCTCTATAACTCCAAAGATTTAACTTTAGACCAAAAACACCTAAATAAAAATTCACCGCAATTAAATTCTGCGTAGAGACATGTTTTCTCCGATTTACTTCGACGAAAACTTTCCCCGGAAAAAGCGGGTTTTTCCAACAAAATCTTTAATTTTCAACTAAACTTTTAGATAAGTAGTTGTTAATTAATAATTAAATAACTTGGTAACGTAAAAGCCTTTTCCACATATATTATAATTCCAGAAGTCTATAGAAATTGAATGAACAGTTTAGCAACAATTAAAATGTTAATTAAAAATTTACGGTCGCTATAATAACGATAATAATTACGATGCATAAGAATAACCATGATTTTTTCATAAAAAGACACTATACCTATCTAATGTACTTTACAGAATTGAAATTGGACTAACTATTTAAGCGGCCTCAGGAATATTTTAAAATTATAAACAATTTTTTGGTTTATAAACAAATAGAATATCTCGGGAAATATTAAATTAAATTAAATTGTGAAAACGGTATAAGAAAGCCAGTGTCAGAAGGCTTCTTTTAAAAGAAAAAAAGTTTAATTTCGACGAGTGGTTCCTGAGATACAACCGGTGAAAGTTGACCGGAATTTACGGCAAAGATATAAACAATACTATCATAATTTTCAAACCATCACCTTTGTATTTTTGTCCTCTTTCTCCAAACCAATTTTCATATCTTTAAAATCCTCATAACATATATTATTATAATAAAAACTATCGATAATACGTGTGAAAATTGCCAAAAATAGCAAAATTCCAATCAAAAATTAGGTTGGAGAAAATGTAACCCTCAAAGTTCAAAATCGGTATACGTTAACAAAATGCATTTTCTCGGCTTCCCATGGAGCAATTTCCTTCATTCTTTTTTTGTTCCCTAATAACTCGAGTAGAGCCATCGAACTAACGCATTATTAAATGTCGAACTTGCTTTTGTTTTGTTATCATAGATTAATTTATTTATAGGAACAGAAAATTACATATTTTTTCCAGTTGTAGGCTTTTTTTTTAGATAAACTTACTACAAGTGTACCTTTTAAAGTTAAAAACATAAATATTCTCATTTGAAAGCTGTATAATTATTTAAACAATTTTTATTTAAACAAATTAAAATGTTGTGTTATAATAAATAAATTAATTTATTATAACAAAACAAAAGCAAGTTTGACATTTAATACTGCGTTAGTTCGATGGGGCTCTACTCGAGTTACTTGGGAACAAAAAAAGAATGAAGGAAATTGCTCCATGGGAAGCCGAGAAAATGCATTTCTTTAACGTGTACCAATTTTGAACTTTGAGGGTTACATTTTCTCCAACCTAATTTTTGATTGGAATTTTGCTATTTTTGTCAATTTTCACACGTATTATCGATAGTTTTTATTATAATAATATATGTTATGAGGATTTTAAAGATATGAAAATTGGTGTGGAGAAAGAGGACAAAAATAAAAAGGTGATGGTTTGAAAATTATGATCTTATTGTTTATATCTTTGCCGTAAATTTCGATCAACTTTCACCGGTTGTATCTCAGGAACCACTCGTCATAATTAAACTTTTTTTCTTTTAAAAGAAGCGTCCTGCCGCTGTCTTTCGAATACCGTTTTCACAATTTAATTTAGTTTAATATTTCCCGAGATATTCTATTTGTGTATAAACCAAAAAATTGTTTATAATTTTAAAATATTCCTGAGGCCGCTAAAATAGTCCAATTTCAATTCTGTAAAGTACATTAGATAGGTATAGTGTATTTTTATGAAAAAATCATAGTTATTCTTATGCATAATAATTATTGTCGTTATTATAGCGACCGTAAATTTTTAATTAACATTTCAATTTTAACTAAACTGTTCATTTAATTTCCATGGGCTGCTGGAATTATAATACATACGGAAGGGGCTTTTACGTTACCAAGTTATTTAATTATTGATTAACAACTACTTATCGAAAAGTTTAGTTGAAAATTAAAGATTTTGTTGGAAAAACCCGCTTTTTCCGGGGAAACTTTTCGTCGAAGTAAATCGGAAAAAACACGCTCTATGCAGAATTTAATTGTGGTGAATTTTTATTTGAGTGTTTTTGGTCTAAAGTTAAAATTTTTGGAGTTATAGAGCAAAAATTGAAAAAAAACACGATTTTCGGGTGCCATTTTGTTTATAAAAAAAGTAGCACACTATCTGCGGACTTTGCACATCTATATTATTAATATATACAATCATAATATTCGATTCCAGCAATAAAATTGCTGGTAAATAACTTTTCCCAAAAATGGCCTATTCTCCGATAATCAGCCCAGACTAATACATGTACAAATTAATATGTGGTGGATTTGACAAATATTCAAAATATCTCGATAAAAATTGACTTTTTGAAAAAATACTAAGAGGCAAAAAGTTTTAAAATTAATGTGTTTAACTAATGGTTCTACAATAATAATTCAAGTGGAATGTACACGGGGGGGGGGGGGGTTAAAGGAACAAAACCCCTATAAAATTTTTATGGGGTTGACAAATTTCACTATAATTTTCTTTTAAGATGTTGTTGCCATAAGAATGCCGCATGTCCATTTTCAATACAAAATCTCTAATAGTTTTCGATATATTGGAAAAAATCGATTTTCATAGGTTCAAAGTAAGTTAGGTTTTAATCGATCTATTTTTGGTCCGAAAATATGTGATTTAATTTATGACCTGCATTTTTGTTACACCCTGTATAGTTGTACCTACTATGTAGCTGTACAATGTATAATGTATCAAATTAATTATACATAGGTTTTACTATTACCATTTTAAAAGACAATATTGTTAATGATTCTTCTAAAAATAGAGTCTTTAAGGTATCTTGGTAACAAAGAGCTAGATGGTTATTAGGGAATTCGGCTATATTTTTTCAGTTTCAGGTATTCTCTAAATTGCAAATATCAATGTTTTATCATTAGTTAAGTTGGCCCATCGCTGAAAATAAAACAATAGTAAGATGGGCTGAATATTTTGAAGGAGTTTTGAATGTCATTGATGAAAACCAAAACTAAAAGAAATTTGAAATGTCATAAAGCATTTAAAAACCATAAATCCTCTGGTCTGGTCATTGGTCAATGTCTGTCAATGTGGCACAGGTTGATAAACATGGAAGTCAGTAGTAAACGGGGCAAAGACTCATGAAGAGTTGTAATACCAATACCATTGATGATAAATGATAAGAAAATCTAAGGTTTTGAAGGATACAGAAAACGGCATAAAATAAACGGCATCTCAATCGACAACTTACGGTATGCAGATGACACTGCCATTATTGCTGACAACCCGGAAGTTCCATTGAGTTTTAAAATAAATACTACCAAAAGGAAGATAATGGTTATTAGTAAGAGGAATAATCCATTATCAGACCTAAGAATATGCGGGCAATGAGTTTAAATGCCGATTATGTTTACTGCTATTTTTATATGGCAATAAACCATGGGGACTTAAAATAACTACTAGGTGCTTAGAATCCTTTGAATTATGGATCTACATCTATAAAAGACACTGGAATACCCTGGATGGTTCATTTATGCAATAAGGAAGTTCTATACACGCTTAATAAAGAAAGACAATTGATTTTCAACTTAAAAAGGTGAAAAGCTTCATACCTTTGTTAGGTTATAAAAAAAACTAGAGTAAACCTGTTGAAGGTAATTATTAAAGTAAAAATAAAGGCAAAAATGGACTGGAAAGACGCAAATATTCGTGATTGATAAATAAAAAAGAATGGACTGGTTTGGAGTCATGATTCACTGCTTCGAGGTACAGAAGGTAGACATTATAGGCTATTGATTATGTATTTTAGAAAGGAACTACAACGTTAACGGTGTTTTATTGTTTCATATTCTCAATGGACCTCTAAATATAAAAAACCGCTGAGTGCTACCATTTAAAGGGGTGCGTTTTTGAGAAAGGGGTGAATTAGTCCCTAGGCACAAGGCGAATTAGGGTGAGTTCTATGCACTTTTGGTACAAAATCATCTATACAGGAAAATTGTTCCAGGTTAAATTTACTATCGAAACATCACATTTTAAAGTCAAAAATTTTTTGTTTTACAAAAATATATTTAAAAGAAAAGCAAGAAAAATACACAAAATATAGCAATTTTGTTTTTTGGCCCATAACTTTTTTCCACGGGATTTAGGTATAGGCATTGCTTCACAGAAAAAAACTTCCATCCTTACTCTTTAAAACGACGTTTGGTAGAAGTCTCTATGATTTACAGTTTCCAAAATATAATTTTTCAAAATTCGCCACTCACAGCGATTTTGGCCCATTTTCCTTGTTCCGTCTCAAACATTGTTCTGTAACTTTTTTCTACCTAGATTTAGGTAGATGCAATGTTACATTTAATAGGAAGAAAGGTCAATTGCCTTTAAAATGGTCTATTGTAGAAGGTCGTATGACTATTTTTAAGCAAGTTTTTGTTGTTCAAAGTTCTATACTTTTAATAATTTTTGATATATTTTACGATTATTTTTATATTTCTCATTATAACATTTTTTATTGTATATTTAGGTATATACATTGTATAACAAAAAACAAAGCTTATTTTGTGTACTTTGAAACGTGTACTTGTGTACTTTGTGCTAACCAGTAAGCGGCGAATTTTGAAAAATCCTATTTCGGAAACTATAAATCCTATAGACTTTTACCAAACTTCGTTTTAAAGAGGAAGGATGGAAATTATTTTTCGCTGAAGCAATGCCTATACCTATGTCCCTGTGGAAAAATGTTATGGGGCAAAAAACAAAATTGCTTTCTTTCGTGTTTTTTTCTTGTTTTTCTTTTGAATATATTTTTGTACAAAAAAAAATATTTTTGACTTTAAAATATGACATTTCGATAGTAAATTTAACCTGGAACAATTTTCCTGTGGACGTGTTTGTACCAAAAGTGCATAGAACTCACCACAATTCACCCTGTGCCTAGGGACTAATTCACCCCTTTCTCAAAAACGCACCCATTTAAATGGTAGCACTCCGCGGTTTTTTCAAATCTAGAGGTCCATTGACCATATGAGACAATAAAATCCCGTTAACGTTGTAAGTTCCTTCTAGCTCTCTTATTTTGAACATAATCAATAGCCTATTACTTCAATGTGATTGTTGCTCAATAGAGGATTGAATCCTAATCTAACCTTCATTACTTCTATATAATGCAGAAGTTATATACTGATAGAACGTAAAAAGGTACATGAAAAACACATGAGAAAAATCGATAACATATTAGTAAAAATTAAAAAGACAGTAATGGTTAGAAGACGTGATAAGAATTTAGACATAAAAGGAATCATCATCATCAATGGCGTTATAACTCTTCGTGATTCTTTGCCACGTTTACTATTGTCTTCCATGTTTGTCAGTCCTGTGCCACTATTTGCCATTGTCTCACTTCCATTTTATCTAGATTTTCTCTAACTGCATCTTTCCACCTTTCTCTAGACCATCCTACAGATCTTTTCCCATCTGGTCTTTCCCCAAAACACATTGCTCATAAGAAAAAAAAAACATATAAAAAACTAAAATCGATAAAAAAATATTTTGCATACAATTCTACATACAATAAAAACACGTAAATTGCAAAGAAAGAAGGTACGGACCTACCACGAAAATTTGAAAAAACCACGAAATAAATAATAATTATCGAATTATTGCATAAAAATATTACAAATACAACATAAGAAATTTGCAGTAGGTATTTCTGTAGAATATCCTTTATAAAGTATTCAATTTTTATTTTATCCAAATAATAGGGAACTTTCAAAAAAATTTAAATTCTAGAAAAATGTTATAAATCAAAACAGAACATAATTTAAAACATGTATCAAAGATAAAAAAGTTGCTTTTGTGTTCCGTTTGGCCCCTAAAGACGATTCTAAATTAAAATTAAAGCAACTAGCCCAAAACGCGTCGTGATATCATACGGTTAACGTTCACATTCTGCACCAACAAAGTAAACAAAATTGTATATAATTTTAAATTAGACATTATAAATGTCAGTAGAAAATACAGTTATGTGACGTCACAAGTGTTTTTGATCGTTTGAACTATTCATAGAAATCTTATACTTTTACAAAATTATTTTATTTTCCATAGTAAACCTTCTTTCATTTCCTTCAAAAATTATATCAAACTCCAATTTCAACAAACTGGTATAATATACAGGGTGTCCCGAAAAGATTGGTCATAAATTATACCACAGATTTTGGGGTCAAAAATAGGTTGATTGAACCTCACTTACCTATATACAATAGTGCCCACAAAGAAAGTTACAGCCCTTTGAAGTTACAAAATGAAAATCAGTTTTTTTTATATATCGAAAACTCTTAGAGATATTTCAATGAAAATGGACATGTGGCATTCTTATGGCAGCAGCATCTTAAATAAAAATTAAAGTGAAATTTGTGTACCCTACAAAAATTTTGTGGGGGTTTTGTTTTGTTCCCTTAAACCCCTCCAAACTTTTGTGTACGTTCCAATTTAATTATTAGTGTGGCACCATTAGGTAAACACACTGTTTTTAAAACATTTTTGCCTCTTAGGACTTTTTCTATAAGCCAGTGTTTATCGAGATATTTTGAATATTTATCGAATCCACCACATATTTGTATATGGTTAAGTACGATTATAGAGACCTGTTAATAATCTGAAAATGTATTTATAATTTACATTTTTAGGTATATTTTGAAAACGAAGCCACATCTCGATAAAAGGTGATTTATCAAAAAAAGACTAAGAGGCAAAAAAGTTTTAAAAACACTGTGCTTAACTAATGGTACCACAATAATAGGTTAATTGGAACGTACACAAACATTTGGGGGGTTTAAAGGAACAAAAATTCCATAAAATTTTTATGGAGTGGACAAATCTCACTATAATTTTGTTTTAAGATGATCCTGCCATAATGATACATGTCCATTTTCAATAAAAAATCTTTAATAGTTTTCGATATATTGAAAAAAATCGATTTTAATTTTGTAATTTCAAAGGGCAGTAACTTTTTTTATGAGCACATTTGTACTAAGGTAAGTTAGGTTTAATTGAACTATTTTTGACTCCTGAATGTGTGGTATAATTTATGACCAATCTTTTCGGGACACCCTGTATTATTACAATGACATACAATAAATGTCATTAGAATATAAATACGTTTCCCTTATTACGCGACAATGAGCTGGCCAAATACCCAATTAGGTGGAGGACAATAAACTAAAGAAGGAGAAGAAGAATATACCTAAATATAACCATAAATGTAACCATATAGTTAAACTATGTGACGTCACGGGTCGTTTGAACTATTTGACTGTCGCAGAAGATTTTAAATTTGTATTTCTAAGATATTATGAGTTTTTGAAGCGTGAATTTTGGAAATCTCATTTTTAAACAAAACTTAACATTATTATGTTATAAAAGAAATGTGCAAGTTCCCTATTGTAAGGGTTGGTTAATTTTAATTAGTAGGTATTCTTTTCGTAAATACTTGTAAAGAGATCTACTCGATTTTAAATTTCACAACTTTACTGCTTACAAAAAGAGAAAATGCTAATGTGAAAGCTATATCCATTGTTTTATTCATACACCTTTGACTTGATTTCGATATCCCAATTGGAAATTCGTCATTTACACTTACTTCATATGAAACAATAAATGAATGAAATAAGATCTATTGTTGAATCAAAAGTGATTAATTGACTGGATATAATTAAAAATAAACTAACACAATAAATCGTTTAATAGTACCTACTATTTTAAGGATAATATGCAATTTAAAGCCGACTAGACTTCTTTTGTTATTAAAAAGAATAAAAGAAAAAAAAATAATAAAAGGAAAGCGAAAAAGACAAAAAAAGACTTTATTTTTTTGTAAGAAAAACCTTGCAAATGGAAGGTACAACTTTATCCGTTTTTTGTGCTTTAGCCCATTCACTAACGGTAAAATATTGCAAAATCTCTAAATTTTAAGGAACCGCTTGGGCTTGGATTGACATGAAATTTGGCATACACATGGCATGTCAAAGAAAACAAGTGACATTGTGCTGATGTGTGCTTTTGCCTGGGGGCGAGTTTCACTCTCGGGGGTGAAAAAACATACGTTCAAAATAAGTCCGGAATTGTACAAACTGACTAATTTTAAGCAAATTTTGTTCTATAGCATTTTTTCACTTAGTTAATACTTTTAGAGCTAGTTGCGAGTGAATATGTTCATTTTTCAACGCAAAAAACCACGTTTTTAGAAGCTCTTTCGCAAATAACTCAAAAAGTAAATATTTTAGCGAGAAAAATTAATTTAGCAAAAATATAGATTATAAAAAATTTAAAAATGGTCTCTACACCTAGTAGAAGCAGGGTTGTAGCTAATGAAAACATTGAATGAGATGAATATTTCAACGTGAAGTAACCAAAAAATGAAGCACTTTCTTGGAAAAACTCATTACAACTTTTATAAAGTGTGTAAAGTAATTTATTTTTAAAAGCTTTCTAGTATTAAAAGTAAGCAAGCTACGCTAAAAATAAAGTTGGTTCCTTTTTTTTATAAAAATCATGAAAGTCACCCCCAAATTAGCATCCCAAATAAAATGAATCGTTACCGCTCCACAGGTTGCTTCACTGGTGTATGTATTGTTTATATGTTTTGTAAGTTTCATCGGTTCAAAGTGCTTATTTTTGAAAGGGCTGTAATTGAAAGGGCTTGAACGAGTCCATTATTATTACGTGTGTATGCAAATTTTAAACAGCCAAAGACAGAAAAATCAAAAATATTCAGAAAAGCAAAACCTATATTTTTTTACTCTTGGAGATTTTTGGTATCACTAATATAATTTTTAAGTTATTTTGAAGAAAAAGCATTTTTTTCAAAATTGAAAGTTAAACGAATTTTACTTTAAAACCAAATTTTTTCAAAAATAAGCATTTTATAAAACTTACAGATCATATTACTAAATATAAAATAGTGTATAAACCAAGTGGTTGCGAAGCGGTACCGATTAATTTCATTTGAGATGCTAATTAGGGGGTAATTTCCTGATTTTTTTTAACTAAAAAAAGGGACCAACTTAATTTTGAGCGTAACTTGTTTATTTTTTATGCTAGAAACTTTTTAAAAAACAAAAGAAAAGCTTTAAAAATAAAAATAAAATTTGCAATGTGTTTTCCCCAAGAGGTATTTTATTTTTTGGTTATTTCACGTTGAAATATTCGATTTGGAATTTGATGAATATGAATCTATTGTTCATTAGCTATAACTCTGCTTCTACTGCAACTAGAGACCTCATACATACACCATTTTTTTCACATTTTTATATGCTATATTTTTGCTTAGGATATTTTATTCTATAAAATAGGTACTTACTTTCTGAGTTATTTGCGAAAAACCGTTTAAACAATTTTTTGTTGAAAAATGAACACATTCACTCGCAAATAACTCGAAAAGTTTTGACATAGTGAAAAATCTCTATAGAAAAAAAGTTGTTTAGATTTAGTCAGCTTATCTATTTCCAGACTTACATTGAACGTATTTTTGTCACCCCCGAGCAGGAGCGAAACTCACCCCCTGGGCAAAAGCACACATCGGAACAATATCACTGTTTTTCTTTGCTATATGCATGCCAAATTTCATGTCAATCTAAGCGGTTCTTTCGAATTTGGAGCAAAAACTGTGATGCAATAGACTACCTACTAGTATTTATTTCTTAAGCAATATTTGTCTTTTATCTAGTTTAAATTCACCAATTTACCAAAACATAAAGAAAAAGCTTTAAAGGTTTGGCATTAAAGCTTTAAAAATTCAAAATTTACCTTAAAAAATTGTTGAAATTCGTATTGGACACCTTTAATTTTAAAGTTTAAAAACCGATAGTCAGAATAAATACCCTCTGCTGCGGAATGGAAAGAAAATGCAAAATTTATAGACTTTGAAAGCAAAGAACATCAAATGTAAAGCCCTGTAGAAACCTAAAATAAAAAAACCTTCTAACAAAAGTGGCAAAGAACTTGGAAGTTGGTTTTAATTTAGAGTGTCCAATAGAATGTCTTCTTCTTCTTCTTCTTCTTCTTCTTCTTCTTATAATGGCGCTACAGACATCTGTGTGAGTTTTGGCCTGCTTAACAATGTTCTTCCAGTCTGCCCTGTCGGATACTTTCCTTCCCCACTGCCTGATGTTCATGGTTTTGAGATCCCTCTCTGCGTCGTCTATCCATCTTTTACGGGGCCTTCCTCTTGTTCTGTTTCCTTGGGGCTTCCATCTCTGGATTACGTCTACAGCTCGATTATCTGGCATTCTTTCTAGGTGACCGAGCCAGTTTAGTCTTTGTGACTTTACAAATCTAACAATATCTGCGCTCTGCATTAGTCCATCCAGCTCATGGTTCATTTTAATTCTCCACGAACCATCGCTGCATTGGGTTATGTGTATTGAGTGCATAACGTGTCTTCTCAATACATACAACCCAGTCTCTTCCACACTTATTCTAATAGTAGGCATTTGTTAGTCTTTCATACCTATATTCGAGAATATTGACATACTCATTGACGACTCCTTCCTTATTGAGCGTCCGCCACAAAACCTTTCAAGACATACTCCCAGTAGGTATATGCTTTTCAAGATTAATGAATACCCCATGACCGTGTTTTTCTTTGTTTTTAAGTTTTTCTCAACTGCATTATATTTGAGTTTGTTTCATATGGTATCCACCTTGCATATATCCAAACTGATTGCGAATATTTCGGTTTCTTTAATCATCATCTGTCTATCAACTACATTTCTTTCTCTCTCTCTCTCTCTCTCTCTATTTCTCTCTATTTCTCTCTATCTCTCTCTCTCTCTCTCTCTCTCTCTCTCTCTCTCTCTCTCTCTCTCTCTCTCTTACACCTCATTTTCATGGTGTAATTAAGTAGTTTGGTGACTCCGTATGTAGTTTCAGCATTATTGCACATGTTTTTAACAGGTACAGTAGAGCGTCGATAATCCGAACTAATTGGTACAGGGGTAGTTCGGATTATCAAATTGTTCGGATTATCGAACATATGTTCCAAATACATACAAAGCTCATAAACATAGTACATATGTACATACGTTTTAGTTACAAGGAATAAAACACCTGCATAATAAACAAAATATATTGTATGTATTTCTGCATAAACAAAACAAAAATCCGCGGTCATATTTTGCCCATATTGTCATATTAAATCCAAAAATTCGGTCCGCGATCATATTTTCTAATTAATTTTTTTTGCGTTCGGATTACCAGGGTTCGGATTATCGACGCTCTACTGTACTAATATTATATTGCTTCCCCATTGGTAGTATACTTGTCTTCCGTTCTTATTTCCGTTATTTTTGTAGCTAACTTGTTTCACTCTCTTCTAGCGCTGTCCACACATCCCCAGAGATATTATCCATCTGGTTTAGGCACTTTTCTTTAATTTTTGGAGTCACTTAGGATTTGGTACTCTATACGTAAGTTCAAACATAACTTTAAAACATTTTGTTCATCGAATTTTGGCATCGTTTTGGCATCGTTTTTATTATTTTCATTTCGGATACAACTACTTTGATTAAAATCTGTTGCTTCCTTTGATCTATGTTTTGGTATTTTACATATCTTCTTTTAATCCACTCTCAGTGACTACATATTACCTTGCACTCCTTGTATATCTTGTTTTCTTGTCATAATGGGACGTATTTTGGCTTTACTCCGTAAGCGACTTGTTAATCGACGACTATAGTTAGGTTTAATTTTATAATTTTTTCTATTTTTATGAATTAAGTAAGTATTTTACAACGTTCAATCAACTTATTTTATTTTTTTATTTTCTAGTTACTATGATTTTGGCGGAGGCGTTAAACAATATCCGCCATATTCTAACCTTCAATGATAATAATTTATTATTATGAAGTCTAGTTTAAATTTTAACATAATCTAAAATGTAATAAATACAAAAACGAAAAAGTTTCAAACCTAACAATGAATAACTCACAATCCAATTAAGATAATAGATATTATTAGTAATAATAATATTTTGTATATAAATAAAAAAAACTTTATGCTTTGAACAGCATTAAAACTTGTGCATACTTATTCAATTATTGATTTTAAGATGATTTATATATGTTCTCTTTGTTGTACCAATCCTATCGGAGATTGGAAATCATTAAGGCTACCCCAATCTTATTTACAACTGATCTAAAAGCTGATTCATTCCTTTTTCCTTTTTTTTTTTTTCTAAAATAATGCGTATTTTGTCCTCGCATTAGGTAGCCCGAATATTCAAGTTAGTTTTCTTCGCTTTATAGTTAGCATAACCTCTGCCTCTTTTCCTATTCCGTAGCTATTTCATGTTTGTGATTTTATCAGTCCTACTTATCTTTAGTATTCGACGGTAGGACTACTCGTGTCAGCTGGTCCTGAATATTCATGCTCGCTCCTGGTAGCTAATTTTGTAAGGTAAACTCGGAACATCCAGGTTTCATTAGCGCCCTCTACTATGACCATTTATGTCTTAGCTTCTTGTAGAACAAAAGTTGAGAGGGAACAAAGACAAACGGCGAAAAAAATCAAAAAAAGACCTGTAAACATCTTTGAGGTCGCAGTTTGAATATGCATCAGGCATCAGGGACCAGGTGATCTCTTTTCCACGATAGATAGTTTATTCTCATCTAAATCGTATAAAGTAGACGTCAAACACAATTTTTTTTTATTTTAACAATAAGTAAAATAAAGACAGTAACAAAGGAATGGGTGTACAGATGGACAATGACACTTGCTTGTATACCTTCCAATTTGCTGATGATTAAGTAATATCTGCAAATGACAAAGAGGATCTCGAGTAATTGACACGAAAATTGAATGAGGAATTTAAAAAATGGGGTCTAATGATGAACATGGAAAAGACGTTGTAACTCTGCGTAATAGAGGGAACTACTGACCTACAACTGGAAAACAATAAAATGACGTGAAGGCTATAGATACCTGGGAATAAATTTTAACAAAGAAGGAACAGAAAAAAGGAAAGGAAAGAAGGAAAATAAAAATAAAAACAGCCAAAATCGAATACCTCGGTCACATCATGAGGAACAGTGAAAGATATGGACTGCTGCAACTGGTCTTACAGGGAAAAGTAGAGGGAAAGCGCGGACCAGGAAGGCGAAGGATTTCGTGGCTGAAAAATCTACGTACGTGGTTCAACACAACCACTACAAATCTTTTCAGAGCAGCAGTGTGCAAAGTACAGATTGCCATGATGGTCGCCAACATCCGAAACGGATAGGCACTACAAGAAGAAAGAAGGAACGGATGACGCAGAGATAAACAGCAGAATAAATATAGCTGGAAAATAAATTAAATCTCTGAATGGAATATTATGGAGTATTGAAATAGGAACACAAAGAAAATTGAGAATATATGACACAATGATAAAAAGCACACTGCTGTACGGATCTGAAACATGGCGTCTTAAAGAATATCAAATAAGAAAAATAGAAGCCACAGAAATGGATGCATTAAGAAGAGCAGCTAGAAAAACGAAACTTAATAGGGTTCGAAACAACACAATAAAGGAAGAAATGGGTCTAAAAGAAACTGTGACTGACTGTATAGAGAGAAAACAGCTTACATGGTATGGACATGTTCACAGAATGCCAGAAAAAAGACTACCAAAGAAAGTAGCAAAACGGATATCACCGGAACACAAGAAACGAGGAAGGCCAAAGAAATCGTAGATGGAAGGAGTTAGAAGATCAATGAGCGAACGAGGATAGAGAGAAGAAGACTATAGTGATAGGACGCGGTGGCAATTGGGCATCAGACAACATCGCAGGACGTTGTAACCTAAATCTATATTATATTAAAGACAATAACCAAAAAAAGAATAAGCAGTACCTAACTATGTAACCTAATGATCATATAAAACCTATAATATATCAAGAAGATTATGCACAATTATTCAATCATCACGATCATAATAATTAATATGAAAAGTATTCTTGAGCATTAGCTAATATCTAATCTATGTTATGTCTATGCATCATATAATTGATAGAAATTTAAATCTACATGGTGGTGAAGGTGCATTATTTTTAGATATATGTATTCATAAATCAATCAAAATATAAAACTAAAACACTATGTACTAAATTATATTTAAAAAATGTATTTATGAACAGTAAACATTTAAATAACAAATAAAAACACATGTATATTGTACAGAAAAATAAATTAGAGTAACGCCATTAGTAACTTGTATGCTTAAAATGTAGTTTGTATCGTGTGACACAAAAAGAAAACCATAAACAAGCCTTGTTAATTATCTGGATAATATATGGTTAATTTGCTCATTTATATGTTCTTTTATCGTCCTCATGGTAATAATTAAATAAGGTTAGGTTCAAATAATTAAAAAATAAATTAAATATCTTTAATAAAAACACTCAGTAAGTGAGAAACACGGCCAACATGTATTTATATCACGAACAAAACTGTGGAATCTTCCCTTCTTCTTACTTTTCCTTGTTCTTCATATCCTGGCACCTGCCAGATCATTTGTTAGATATAGGTACAGTAGGAAAAATGAAAGAATACCCATGAACGAACATATAAAACACACTGTATTTTCCTGTCACGGTGTCACACAAACAATTGGCCAGCGTAAGTACATGTAATAATTATTGTTACATGTACTTGCACTGGACAATTTTCTTTGTGACACGGTGACAGGAAAATACAGCTTGTTTTATATGTTCGTTCATGGGTATTCTTTCATTTTTCCGACTGTATGTACAAGTAAAAGTCCTCGATATAATTTAGAAAATTTTTAATAAAATTTCTTATGAAACTCGATCAAATTAAGAGGATATCCCTCTTAAAACATAATTTTTTAAACTTCTTGTGTTATACGTGGTATAATCGTTATTAAGTTTTTTATCAAGGGGCCAGTGCTGTTTCGTGACCGATCAAAGTCTACGGAGAAACAGCCCGTTCAGCCCCGTTCACATGTGAGGTGCTTAAAGCGCGTTTTAATAACGCGCGATTACAACTACATACATTTTAGGGCCCGTTCATATGAGAGGAGCTTAACGCGCGTTTTGATAACGCGCGACTACAACTACATACATTTTACTTGAGACCGTTCACATGCTAACGCGCGTGATCATTAAGTCATTAAAACAAATCAAGTAAAATGTATGTAGCTGTAATCGCGCGTTATCAAAACACGCGTTAAGCGCCTGTCATGTGAACGGGGCCTTATAGTGTATCCACATGTATTTTGATCCGTTGAATTCGAATTTCAAACTTGCTTTTGCGTCGGAAGTGACTGTAATTTGTTATAAACAATGTAATTGTTTAAATTTTTAAATAATTAAAATTTGTAAACTAACAAATATAAATCATTTTTTTACGAGCGTGCAAAATGTCTACTTTCGCGCACGCATTTTAGTTTAGAAAGTTTCACTTTTCCGCACGCGCGTTACTTTTCCGCACGCGTGTTACTTTTCCGCACGCGTGTTACTTTTCCGCACGCGGTTTTTACTTTTCCGCACGCGTGTTAATTTAGATATGTTAATATGGTCTTAAAGTAATTATAATACATGCAATAAACTAATATTTAGATATTATTTACTAATTTATTTCAAATATATCTTATTGTGTTCCTGTTTTAATGAAATTAACGCGAAAAATCGATGAAATAAAATTATTTTGACATAATATTCGAAAGTCAAATCAGTAGACAATAACAGTCGTTTTGAATCATCGTCATGGAAACCAAGATCGTCATCATGCTAACTAATTATATTGAAAATTTGGTTTTGACAACCTTGTCAAAGAAATAATTTGTGTATGTATTTTCATATTAATTAAATTAATTGATTAAGATTTGGTAACTTTTTAAAGACTCTTAGAAAAAATATTGTTCCTAACTCTTGCAGAAAGTCTCTTTTCCCCACTCGACTGCTTGCCGAACTCCCGCTTCGCGTCGTTCGGCAAACTGCAGTCGCGTGCGGAAAAGAATGACTTTCTGCACTTGTTAGGAAAATAACTATTTTAGACAATTCAATTTTTTGAAAAAAAGATCCTACAAAATAATATTTGGTAAATCTTGATCCAATAATTAGAACCGAAAATATTGCAAAATTAGTGCAAAACCATAGCAAAATTACGGCATTTATGTATGTGGTTTTTTACTTGTAAGTAACCCAACTGTATTTTGAGTAAAATAACTTGATTAACAGTTCAAATTAAGGGGGTAGGCGCAAAATCTTGGTCCAACGCTATTTAAATGCATTCAATTTTTTCGAATCCTGAGAAAACTAAGTATTTTTGAAAAATTTAAACACAGAATGAAAAATTACATTATTACCGAGGGTCGAAAGTCCCTCTGTACTCTTAACTTTAATGAGTTTTACAGGGGTAAAAAAAAAGAAAAAAATTTAGTCTGATTTTTAATTTCAAAGATTTCAAAAGAAACTTTTTGTTTATTCTAGGGGACATTCGGCCCTCGGTAATAATGTAATCTTTCATTTTGTGTTTAAATTTTTAAAGAATATATATTAATTTTCTCATGCTTCGAAAAAAATGATTACATTTAAATGGCATTGGCCCAAGATTTTGCGCCTACCCCTTTAAATAGTACATTCTTTCACGGTTTTTGCTCTAAATTTTAAAGAGCCGCTTGGATTGACATGATATTTCGCATACTTATAGCTTACATGTCAAAGAAAAAAAGTGATATTGTGCCGGTGTGTGCTTTTGCCCTGGGGGTGAAAAAATATATGTCCAAAATAAGTCTGGAAATGGGTAAACTGACTAATTTTAAGTAACTTTTGTTCTATAGAGCTTTTTTGCCAAGTCAACACTTTTCGAGTTATTTGCGAGTGAATATGTTCATTTTTCAAAAAAATAACCACATTTTTAGACGGTTTTTCGGAAATAACTCAAAAAGTAAGTATTTTGTCGAAAAAAACGTTCTTAGCAAAAATATAGCCTATAAAAAAGTAAAATAACGGTGTACGCGTTAGGTCTCTGGATCTCGTAGAACCAGAGTTATAGCCAATGAAATATAGATTCATATTCACCAAATTTCAAATAAAATATTTCGACGTGAAATATCCAAAAAATTAAGCACTTTTTTGGGAAAACCCATTTTAACTTTTTTAAAGTGATTAAAAAAATATTTATTTCTGTTTTTACAAAAAGCTTCTAGCATTAAATTTAAGCAAGTTACGCTCAAAATAAAGTTGGTCCCTTTTGTTGTTGCAAAAAAAACCGGGAAGACCACTCCCTAATTAGCAACTTAAATTAAATTAATCGTTACCGCTCCACAAATTATTTTACTTATGTTGTGTTTATGTGATCTGTAAGTTTCATCGATTCAAAGTGTTTATTTTTGAAAAAATTTGGTTTAAAAGTAAAATTTTTAAAAATTTTAATTTTGAAAAATATGCTTTTTTTCAAAATAACTTAAACATTGTTAGAGATACCAAAAATTTCTAAAAACAAAAAAAGTCAGCATTGATTTTCTAAATATCACGTATTTTTTTGTTTTTCTGTTAGACAAAAATTGATTAAGATTTGGTGTTTCTAAATTTGCATACATTAGTGTTCAGTGCCTCGTTCAACCCCTTTTAACTACAGTCGAACCCGCTTATTAGAATAGCCTTCGTGCCAAGCAAAAATATTCCTATAACCGGGATATTCTAATAACCGATCAGTGGTGGCTAGCAGAAATAAATGTACCGAATATACGTCGTAATAGTACAACACACTTTGTACATGTACATACTGTATGTACATGTACATTGTATGTACATGTACATAGTATGTATGTACATGTACATACATACGTTATGTACATATATTATGTATATGGTTCTATTTCTTTTTATGTCAATAATACAGTACCTAGTGTAACTATTACTTATTTTATTAAAACACCAAACTACATTATCTGTGCATGCATACCTACACAAATATAAGTATGAAATGTATGCATGCAATATGTAGATATACGTATATATATTTTCTTATTAACCTACATATAACAGACTTACTTTTTTCCTGGAAAAATAATCGGTAATCTGAGACTATTTGTTTTGTTACATAAGATATTAGCGTTGATTGAGATATTAATATGGGTCCAACAATACCTCAGTCAACGATATTAGTCACTTGTTGCTCTAAAATATAATAAATAAAAAATTGACATTGGTTTTACCCTCCAGAAAATTTCAGCGGTTATTATATTACAAGGGGTTATTTATGACTTCCAACTGTTAAAAATCTAAACAGACAACGACGTGGGCGATGGGTGAGCAATAAGAATATTTACACAATTGAAAAATTAGGCACCTACTTTACGATCGGTAAATGTTTGGCGGAAGGTAGAATTGGTACCCATAATAAAGTAAGAAATAAAATATATTATCGACAGCTCCTATAAACCAGAAAACATAAAAATTTGTGGGAAATTGTAGGTAAAAAGTTTTTGGTAACTTAGGATTATTAGATAAAGCGGTATTCTTTTACTAAAACGTATTACTATAAACGGTTAAATTTATTAAGGAGTAAATGGAAATGTTCCGGGATCTGAAAATTCTATTCCTTAAACCGGGATATTCCTATAAGCGGTACTCTAATAAGCGGGTTCGACTGTACTTTCAATAATAAGGACTTTGAACAGATTAAATTTACAGATCATATAAACATTACCTACACGAGTCAAGAAACTTGTGAAGTCGTAACGATTAAGTTCATTTAAGATACTAATTAGGGGGTGATTTTCTCGATTTTTTTACCAAAACAAAATGAGACTAACTTTATTTTGAGTGTAACTTGTTTACTTTTGATGCTAGAATTTTTTTTTATAAAACAAAAATGAAGCTTTTTTTAAACACTTTAAATAAGTTGTAATGAGTTTTCCCCGAAATGTGCTTCATGTTTGGTTATTTCACGTTAAATTATTCCATTTGGAATTTGACGAATATGAACCTATTTTTCATTAGCTATAACTCTGCTTCTACTAGGTATAGAGACGTGCTATATACACCATTTTTTAAAAGTGTTTACAGGCTATATTTTTGTTTAGAATGTTTTTTCGACAAAATACTTACTATTTGAGTTATTTGCGAAAAACCGTCTAAAAGCGTGGTTATTTTGTTGAAAAAAATGAACATATTCACTGCCAAATAACTCGAAAAGTATTGACTTGGTGAAAAAACTCTATGGAACAAAAGTTACTTAAAATTAGCCAATTTATCCATTTGCTGACTTACTTTGGACGAATATTTTTTCACCCCCAAGAGGGGGTGAAAACCACCCCCAGGGCAAAAGCACATATCGGCACAATATCACTTTTTGAAGTTATACTTCTTTAGGCGCGATTGAGGGTGAAATTTTATTAATCTGCGCGCATGCGCACACAGAGAGTATGGAGATCGTTACTAAATGTTTTAATTAATGTATGTATCAGTCCATAAAAGGTGTGGAAAGGATATATTAGTGTTTTTAAATATATTTTTCTATAAACGTGTTAAAAATGCAATTTATGGCACTCCATAGGAGCGTTAAAAATGCTACTTTAAAGCACCAGTGCTTTAAAAATTTTAAGGTACTGCAGTTAAAAGTGAATTGTCAAATTGTGAAACGTCAAAATATTTATATTTCATTTATTAACATTAATATTAATAATACAACTTGTGCAATTTGAAAAAGGTGGTTTAAAAGGTTTTTTAAATTTAATTTAAACTGTATTATTGCATCTTCACCACGTTTGTAGAAAAAAATTATTAAAATTTGTTAGAATATACAAAACTAAAAGTAGATGTTATTCTATAGTTGTTATGATTTACTTATTGACAACATAGGCAGTTTTGATGTAATGTCAAGAAAAATATAAGAATGGAATGTCAGTCAAGTTCAAGTAAAAGTTTTTGTAGGTATTGTCCTGTAATTGAGAATGAATAAATTTTAATTGTGATATATAAGACGTTTGTAGAAAAAATATTCTATGATATAGGTGTTAAAAAGTACATTTTTAAGGCACTCATGTGAATTGCATAATGAGCGAAGCAAATCTTTCACATACGTGCCTTAAAATTGTGCTTTTAACATTTATATCATAAATAACTATTATTATAATTTTTCTGTATTTGGACTGGTCTACCTCGGGAATAAGTAGTAATATAAGTAATATTTAAAGTATGTATTTTATAATTCACTTCGTATGTTTGTCACTATGTCTGAGAAATCTTGTAGCCCGTATAAACAAAAGGGTATAATAGCTCAGTGGCAGAGCGTTGGGCTGGAGATCAAAAGGTCCCCGATTCAAATCCTGGTGTTTTCTAATCTTTTTTTAATTTTTGGTATTGATTTAATAAAAATTTTTGGAAAGTAGTAAGTAAAAATTAATTTATTCTTTAAATAAAATACAAATAAACCGTCCGGAAGTGTATTTATTTCATTGAAATGATATTTAGAAGTATAACTTCTTACGTGCGTACAAAGTACACACACATTCTTTTTTTTCTTTGACTTGTTAGCTATGTGTATGCCAAATTTCATGTCAATCGAAGCGGTTCTTTAAAATTTAGAGGTTTTGCAATATTTTACCGTTAAAGAACGGACTAAAAGTAAAAACTACCAGCTTTAAACTAAAGCTTTATGATTTATTATAACACGATTATTATTAACTTAGCACAATCTATAATTTTGTAGCGGCCGATTTCAAAAACGCCCCCTTTATATTTTGTCTGTGGAGCATTTATATACAATCATAAAGATTTTATTAAAGAATTTCTGAGACATTAAGACTGCTATGAAGAATTAATCGAAAAACTATAATTTTACACATAACCCACACGCTTAATGTTTGAAAATTTGACATCTTGCTTCGTCAAAATTTTCTTAGCGTTTTCCACTCATTAACTTTTTAATTATAATCATAAATATATTTCTTTTCACAATGCTTATCTTTTTCCTAAGTTCCTATCCCCTATGAATGTTGGCTATCACATTGGACCATATTACCATTGTACAAAAAAGAAAACTTTTTAAACTCTTTTTTAAACAATGATATTACTCTCTGTTGCTCTGCTATTATCTTCTGCCGCTCTCAATAAAGCTGTTGACGTCATTCCCGTTCCTCAGTCACGATGTTCTTATGCCGAGCTTCAACCTTCTATTTTCCCTGCCGAATAAGCTCTAGCTAGCAAGTGGTACTACTATTCTTGTGTCATCCTAATGTAATTTAATATTTTGATTTGGAATAAGCCACAATTTTCCTTTAAAATTTAGTTTATTTGGCGTTTCAATATCCATTCACATATCATTTTGGAAACACACCCAGCTACTAGCCACTAGGGGGCCACGCACCTTTTTGTAGAACCGTTGGTTCTACGTATGTAGAGTTACATGGCAGAAGAAATCGGTGGAAACCTCAAAGTAATCTACCTAATGGGCTTCCGCAAAGAAGTGTCCTGCCTTGAGTACATTTTAAAATCTATACCAACGACTAACCATAACCATAAAATTCAGGACGCTCCTAAACGCTGATGATCTAACATTGGCAGTACATGCGAAGGATTTCGAAACCGTAGAACCATCCCTCAGCATCGTGCTTTTTAAATTTATAAAATACTGTCAAGAAAATCACCTAAAATCCAACCCAACTAAAACCCAGGAATCACTTCTTCCATTTAAGAAGTAGAGGCGTCCAAAGAAAACTGGTAGAACATACTTTCTAATCCAAATATATACGGGATTTACTCTGTACCGTACAATAGAATAGAATAGAATAGAATAGAAATATGCTTTATTGTCATGAAAAATTTAACAATTTTATAGACAAAGCTTACAAGAATCATAAATAAGAACAATAACAAATAACAAATACAATTTACTAAAATGATATAAATCGTCTATATAAATAAAAATAATGAAGAGAAACAAAAAAAAACAGTAACAATCTATTGCAAAATTAAAAAAAAAATCAAATTGCATAATCTACCTTAAGAAATTTAATAAGTTAAGTTAAGCTGCTGCATATGACACTCAAATATAGATTAAGATTATACTTATAAATAAGAATACTGTACTTTCTTAGTTATTGGTTAAGAATCTCTGCTGTTGAATAATATGGTCTTTCAGATAAATAGGCTTTAGTCATTTTACGGAACTTTGGGAAAGATGTTGCAGATTTAAGTTGTAGAGGGAGATGGTTGTAAAGTTTTTTTGCAGAATATAATATAGATTTCTTTACTAACTCACTGGACGGGATCGGTAAATAGATGTCAAAGGTAGAATTTCTGGTGGAATATTCATGTCTAGGTCTTGCTGGAAAGACATGTAGATGTTTACGAATTAAGCAAACAGTTTCTAAAATATATAAAGAAGGTAGTGTTAGAATCCTGTGATCTTTGAAGTAGTTTCTGCAATGTGTTGTTCTTCTGAGGCCAAACAGATATCTTATTGCTCTTTTTTGTAATTTAAAAATAACATCAGATTGGGCAGCCGTACCAGAACCCCAAAAAGGAAGACCATATCGAAGATGTGACTCGAACCAAGAAAAATATGTTACTTTGGAAGAGGCTAAATTCATTTCCTTCGAAACAGATCTTATTGCAAAGCAAGCTGAGGATAGTTTCTTGCTTAACACATCAATATGAAGGGACCATTTCAGATTGCTATCTAAAAAAATACCAAGAAATTTTACAGAATCAACGATACTGATCTGGCTGTTATGAAGAGGTAAGGGTTGAAGAGCTCCTTTATACGACAATGCTACTGTTTTATCTACGTTAAAAGAGAGTAAATTTGAATCGGACCAGGATTTTATTGTAAGTAGATCAGAAGTTATAGTAGCATGAAAAGTTGCGATATTTGAGCTGCTCCAAGTGATACTGGTATCATCAGCAAAAAGAAAAACTTTTCCATCGATTTTTAAGCTAGTGATGTCATTAATAAAGATAAGGAAAAGTAGAGGACCCAATACTGATCCACGTGGTACCCCTAAGACAAAATTTTTGAGACTAATAGAGTCTGTATCATTTGCTCTAAACAGTTGTTTAGTATTATCCAAGTAAGATTGAAACCAGTTCGAAGAAATACCTCGAATTCCCTAGAAATCTAGTTTTTTTATCAAAAGGTCGTGAGTCACAGAATCAAAAGCTTTGGCATAATCACAAAAAACAGTGGCAGTGTGCAGATTATTGTTTAATGCTTGATAAACCTCATGTAATACAGAAAACATGGCATCTGTGGTACATTTATTATTTAAAAAGCCGAACTGATTTTGTGATAAAATATTGTTATCAACGAGAAAGGACATAAGTCGGGATTTTATGAGTCTCTCAATAATTTTGGAGAGTACCGGTAGTAATGCAATAGGTCTATAATTGCAGGCATTTGATTTTTTTCTTTAGGCACTCTGGAAATTTACCTTTCTCAAAAGAATAATTAGTTAGAGAGATTAGGACTCCCAACACACTGTCTGGGAGATTTGAGAAAATTTTTATGGATAGTCCATCGGTACTACACGAAGATTTGCTTTTGATACTATTGATTGTCTGAATCAGTTACATCCATTGTTCAGGACGTGTCAAACAATGGACAGGACTAAAAAACATAAGAGACCTAATACATACTGCAAGGGATAGAGAAAAATGGTCAAACGTGATCACGAACATCCATTAGTGGATTGCGTAACAAGAAGAAGAAGTTCAGAACATTTTCGGACTTATCAGTTTGTCATCAGTGAACTCCGTATTCTTGCAAAATAGCCACAATCCCAAACACTGGTCGGGTAAAATGTTCAAACTACATTATAAACTTATAGTCGATGGCAATGGATTGCCTCCAGGAACATGTGAACATGTTTTTTTATTACGTCTGCTTTGGACCACGTTAAGTCTGCCAAATAATTCCTTAAATTGGGCTCTGTACCGCCATTCTTTACTATATTGCGAATATGTGTGCCAAATATCTCGACAAAATCTTCAAAATTAATGCTGCAAACTTGGACCGCGTTTTCCGCGCGCTGATGTTGATTCTAAACTTGCAGCTATTCGGATTAATCCGGTTATGGACGTACTCAACCACTTTCTCATGGTTTGAAGCCAAGATATTCTTCTTTTCCCTGGTCTCCTCGCTTTCCAAATAACTTGTTCCAAAGAATGAGTTGCAACAAACCATATCTTTATTAATTTCTTATAACATGGCCAATATATTCTAATATGCGCTCTTTGATTGTGTTAATAATCTCGCATTCCTCGACCATTCTACTTAGGATCTCAAAATTCATCCACCCATAAAGTTTTCCTAAAGACTTCGAGGTTTCTTAAAGACCCTTCAGAAAATGTCCAAGCCTCTACTTCCTATAATTATGTAGAAAATACAAAGCATCTGATATAAGAGATTTTGGTACCAAGTTAAATCATGATTTCTGAAAAGAAATTTCATTTTTACGATGGCATATCTTGCTTTCCAGTTCGTCATTTTATTTCAGTAGAATAGTTCCAATGGTTGTTTGTGTTGGTAACAAAGTATGTGTAGCTCTTTACTTTGTCAATTATTTGTTGGTTAACCGAAAGCCGTGTATTTAATATTTCGCGCTTACTGACTACCATTTTCGGTATATCTGGATGTAAAACTGATTTTTTTCGATGTTATAGTTTAAAAGAATAAAAAATGATATGATATTAAATATTTATGTTAAAAGATTGCATATTACAAAATAAAAGGAAATAGTTATTTTCCTAACAAGTGCAGAAAGTCATACTTTTCCGCACGCGACTGCAGTTTGCCGAACGACGCGAAGCGGGAGTTCGGCAAGCAGTCGAGTGCGGAAAAGAGACTTTCTGCAAGAGTTAGGAACAATATTTTTTCTACGAGTCTTTAAAAATGACCAAATCTTAATCAATTAATTTAATTAATATGAAAATACATACACAAATTAATTCTTTGACAAGGTTGTCAAAACCAAACTTTCAATATAATTAGTTAGCATGACGACGATCTTGGTTTCCATGACGATGATTCAAAACGACTGTTATTGTCTACCGATTTGACTTTCGAATATTATGTCAAAATAATTTTATTTCATCGAAATGTCGCGTTAATTTCATTAAAACAGGAACACAATAAGATACATTTGAAATAAAATAGTATCTAAATAATATCTAATTATTAGTTTATTGCATGTATTATAATTATTTTAAGGCTATATTAAAATATCTACACGCGTGCTGAAAAGTAAAACGCGTGCGGAAAAGTAAAACGCGTGCGGAAAAGTGAAACTTTCTAAACTAAAACGCGTGCGCGAAAGTAGACATTTTTACACGCTCGTAGCAAAAATATATTTTACAATGAAACTTTTTTTTCAAAATACTAGGTTTAACTAGAAATCGAAACATAAAATTCGATTACTATAAGGATATCGTTATTACGAGTATAATATGACAATAATTCGAAGACACTTAAACTTCAAACAAATCAAGAACAACAAGGAACACAAACTAATTGATACAATTTAAGAAAATTAATTAGAAGAAGTATAGCTAAATTAAATTTAGGAAGTTTTGGAAGAAATAAAAATTAAGGCAGAAGTTAAATCAACAAAAGTCGAGAAATAAACAAAATAAAATATTTAAGATAGACAATAAGTAAAGTGGCGGCAAAAGAGAATTCTTGAAAAAGAATTAAAAGGTATAACTGTTTACGAAGATTAAAAGGGGAAGATAATATGCATAATTGACGTATAGTTATTATTTTGAATAATGTCTAAATCTACTAACAATATCAATCTAAAATCGAAGTTACAATATTGTATAAACAAAATTAGACGATAAATGATGATTATGAAAAAATTATGATTAAATTTGAGTGCTTAACTTTGTCAAGAAGTGTGCATAGAAAACCTACAGGAGCTCAAGTTCCTTTGAGCAAAGATAAAATTATCGTAAAAAATGACAAGTAATGCTTCAGGCCGAAAATTAAAACAATGGTATGGAACAATAATTAAAATAAACATTTATGGTTGAAAGAGAAGTGTACTGAAAACTTCTAAATGTTCCTACACTAAAATCACAATAAAGATGCACTAGAAATAAACAAACCAAGACACGTTTAATGTTATTACGAGGATCGCTCCTGAACCATGATTTACAATGTATAAACTTTGTAAATCATGATTTGGGATTTACAGTGTATATAGGTACATTGTGGACTATGATTTGGGAGTGCTCCTTGTAACATTCAACGTGTCTTGGTTTGTTTATTACTAGTGCATCTTTATTGTGATTGTAGTATAAGAATTAACGAAGAAAAGGAATAAACGAAGAAAATAGAACGAACAGATTGCATAATACAAAATAATAATGCATTGTTTTCAGGTTTTATAAACCATTATCTGGAATTATTTAAGCCAAAACGTTTCCAGATGCGATCAATATATCAGTTATAGACGAAACGTTGATATATAAACCAATATAAAGATAACAATGCTATAAACTCACTGAGTAATAAGAATATAATAGTATATTGTACAACAAGTGAGAAAAAAGACATATTTCTCACGAGCGCAGAAGTTTGTTGGCATGAGCCGAGGCACGCGGCGAGGGCCGCAAATCAAGCGAGGGAGAAATATGTCATTTTCTCATGTGTTGTACACTGTACTTTTTCTATGGATGCGATTTCGTCAAGAGTTCAAACTTCAAAATTAAATAATTTAGGTGCTTTTACGTATATTAGGTACATAATACATGTAGGTATTTAATATTCTTAAAACTGATATACCCTATTCTTTAAAATTCTAATTAAGAGTTATTTTTAAACAGTTTTGGAAGGTAATTCCTGGTAAGTTTTGCTTTAACACATTTATTTGACAACATTAATAAAATTGTGTTTGTATTGTGCATGTTACCATGGAAACGACGATCGTATGGAAGACTGTAGGAGAACCCGTGAGAAAAAATATTTCTCACGGCAATGGCAGACTTTTCTCACTGCATGAGAAATTGTTCGTTTTAAATGTATGTAAGTAGTGAGAGAAGTTGCATATTGTATAGCATCCATAGAAAATGAATGGTATTTTATGATTTTCTTATAACATATAAGTAACTGCCGATTATACCAATTCGCAATTTTTAATATTGTCCCATTACAGGAAATAAAGACAGGCTACATCTACATTCCTGGAACAGGATGGAAGAACAATAGAAGAAGAAAACAAAGACAACATCGTCTACATGATAAAAAAGCTGGAAGAAGAATTTGAAAGCTGGGCTTTGGAAATTAATTGTGAAAAATCCCAATGCATGGTCAGTGAAAACACCGCGGAAGACCTGGAGAGAAATAAAAACCCAATAATAAAAGACACAAATGAATATAAATACTTGGGGGTAACTATTACAAATAAAATATGATCAGATGAAACGGATATAATAAATAAAATAAAGAAATGTAAGACAATAACTCAATTTTAGATTATATAAAGCGACGATATTAGAAGCAAAACTAAACAACAAATATTTAAGACAATAGAGGAAAGGGAGACACGTCAGAGACGTGGGTGACAAACAAAAGAAGTAAAACAGAATAAATACAATGAAAATGATGCTTTAGACTTTAGACCTTTAGAGAAGAAGCTGCTAACACTAATGGACAAAGTGAGAAATAAACGAATTAGAGAACTAACTAATGAATGTGAAAGTGGCACTAAATGATGAAATAGAAAAACGAAAACTACTCTGGTATGGACATACGCGAGACAGAAATACTGCTGAGAACTTGAAAATAGAAACCAACTAGACGGAGGAACAGAGGACGCCCTCGATTATGGTGGAACGGACAAATAAAAACAGCAATGGAAAATGAGACCTCACTTAAGAAGATAAGGTAAATGGCAAGAATAAGTGGCGATTGGGACGTGGCAAATGACCAACAGAATATGCTGTTTAAAGCCACGGATAATGAAGTAAGTAATAAGACGCTATAATTAACTACTAACTTTACTTAGATATTTTTGAAAAGAATGAGAATAGCAAGCAGACGAAATAAATGGAAGAGGATTAATAATGATTTTTTGCATTACGTTTTGTTGCGGACTAGAATGTAAAAGTACAAGAATTGCACAGAAGAGATACGAAGAGCTAATCTGTAATATAGAAAATACAATAAAGACTACAAAAGGATAGATTAATTTATTTAGCCTAAATAATTATCACCTAGAAGGATATTGTGTAGAATAAAAGCAAACATAAAAATACAACGCTTAATCCCTACACCTCAGGGTAGAAGGGATAAAGATTATACATATATAAACACAACTATATATGTTTCAAGAACACAAACTGTGGAGGAGAGGGTTTTGAACAAATGGTAAGAAGTACCTATAGAGCAATATTGTACAATAGGTTTTAGTTAATCAACAGTCACATTTCTTCAATTTTTTTGCAGAAGGTGTAGA
This sequence comes from Diabrotica virgifera virgifera, assembly GCF_917563875.1. NCBI lineage: Eukaryota > Metazoa > Arthropoda > Insecta > Coleoptera > Chrysomelidae > Diabrotica > Diabrotica virgifera. The sequence goes on along the minus strand of NC_065449.1, from coordinate 104,181,869 downwards.
TTTCCTTATCATTGATCAACTTTCATAGCTCAACATACTTCTTAGTATCTTAATCTTTAATTATACATTTTTCTTGCCAGCTTACTCCACCAGTACCCACTCATGTTTTTGTATACTTCTGCTTCCACTATTTTGTAATTTGTAATCTCTCTCTCGTTCATTTATTAATTGCCCCTTAACCAAATAAGTATTTGTTACGGTACCTACCTTATTAGTAATGAATAATACTGCATTGCTTTCCGTGTATCTAGCTGTCAGTTAGCTGATGACAGTTACGACTATTATTCCACATTTGATAATGAATGTCACAATTGAAGGCGAAACGTCAAGAACAAATAATTCGCGTAAAACAATGTAGCATTACAAAACACCGGCTGCAGTCTCAATTTCTTGATCTTATTCGTGGTGTTGTTTAGTGTGTAACCAATTTGGTTATTTCTAAGCATTAAGTCTTATCTTGGAATGGACTAGAAGCATGGACCCTCACGGAAACAATGTGAAAAAGGATTGAGGCTTTTGAAATGTGGGCTTACCGCAGAATATTGAGGAAATAGTGGATGAACGAACAGACTAACAAATCCAGCGGTAATGCAGCGGCTAAACAAGGAAAGAGAAGTACTGAATATCACAAAAGAAGAGAACTAGAGTATTTTGCCCACGTGATGAGAAATCCGAACTATGAAATGCTACATGTAATTATCCAAGGAAAGATAAAGAGAAAGCGCGAAACCGGACGAAGAAAAATATCCTGGCTTAGGAACCACCGCCAGTGGTATGGAGTGAGCACCACGACACTATTTAGGTCAGCTGGGGACAAATTAAAAATCATGCGACTGGTCGCCAATGTTCTGGGAGGACAAGGCCCTTAAAGAAGAAGAAAAGTCTTGTTTGCTACAGGTCGATGTTTGTAATTTTTCTAGAAAGCAAAATTTGTACTCATTTTGGGTATTTTTGATACTTTTGTTAATTTTTACTTTTTCTATAACAGTTTTATCAATCTTTTGTCGTTATACATAACAATTAGAGAATGACTTTAATATTTTTGAAATCTAATGTTTTTTCGGGAATTAAATAACTGCTCGTCATGTTTTCTTGTTACTTTTTATAAATACGTACATGGCTAGATAAAAGAATTACGAGAGATAAAAGATATATGTATTTAGACCGAAATGAAAATTCATAAAAAAATACACATCTAAGGAACCATTACTAGAAAAAAAATATTAAAAATATTTTATTAAACATTATACAGGGTGCCCAGAAACTCTACCGACAAACGAAGACAGGAGATTCCTCAGATATTTTAACCCAATTCATCTAGTTCGAAAATGCTTTCTAGGGGAGCTAGAGCTCTTTAAAGATGGCGTCTTGTAATTAGTTTTTCTTAAATAACTCAAGAACTCTTCTATTGAGAAAACAAAAATCGGTACACATATTTATCTTCCAGAGATAAATCGATTCCATGCATTGCGAATTTCTAGTACCGGTCATAGGCTTCCGTTTTGGGTAGGGCAACAGTTATTTTATCGCATAACTTTTTTATCTTTAATTTCTAAGAATTTTGACTCTGTATTATTAAATTGTGAGGTATTTTAGAACTAAAAGGTACTCTTGTTTTAAGTCGACAGGATACACCGTTTTCTAGAAAAATCGATTTGAAAAGATTTCTTTTTTTGAATTTCCAAAAAAAAAACTATTTAGAAATCCGAAAACTGGTACGTTTATTTATATTTCAGAGATGAATCGATTTCATTAATTTCGAATTTCTAGTACGGGTCATATGCGTACGTTTTGGGTAGGTCAACGGTTATTTATCGCATAACATTTTTGTCTTTAATTTTTAAGTATTTTTGATTCTAGATTATTAAGTTAGGAGGTATTCTAGTACTAAAAGTTACTCTTGGTTTCAGTTGGTAAAATACACCGATTTTTTTTTAATTTTCAATTTTTATTTAAGTTCAAAAAACGAAAAATTTTCAATTTCATTTTTTTTAGAAAACAGTGTGTCCTACCGACTTAAAGTAGGAGTACCTTTTAGTACAACAATACCTCACAATTTAATAATCCAATGTCAAAAATGCTTAAAAGTTAAAGACAAAAAAGTTATGTGATAAAATAACCGTTGCCCTACCCACAACGGACGCCTATAATCGTTACTAGAAATTCGCAATGCGTGGAATCGATTTATCCCTGGAAGATAAATATACACACCGATTTTCGTTTTTCTAAATTGAAGTGCTCTGGAGGTATTTAAGAAAAACTAATTACAAGACGCCATTTTCAAAGAGCTGTAGCTCCCTTAGTAAGTATTTTTGCACTAGGTGAATTGAACTAAATTGTCTTAAAATTATCTAAATAATCTCCTTTCTTTGTTTGTCGGTAAAGTTTCTGGACACCCTGTATATATACCTAACCCATATCACTGCTGACAGCATAATATATTTCGTAAGCGGCTGTCATCAAAATATAAGCAATCAGTACTGGTTGATCACCCTAATTTTACAAAATGTCTTTGCCGATGATTCTGTTTCGTAAAATTAATTGTAGTGTGCATGTTAAGATACTTCTTATTTATAAATAATAAGACCTTAAAATTACCTGGTGAGAATAATAATCCCCACTGGATCCTGCCATGCTATCCCCATGATGATTCCTTAAGTCGTGGTGTATTTCTTGCTCAAGATCCTGGTGTAAATCCTGGCTAATGTCGGTGTGCGCGCTCATCTCGTGATGATGCTGCATCGACATATCTCCCGACATATCCTGTCCATGCGTCTGCATCTCTCCCATATTTTGCATCTCACCCATCCCCACGCCCATCATCAAAGGGGATACGTGGGATTCCCAGCCATCCTCCATCTTGAAAAACACCCACGAAGTGATCGGCCCACCGTGAACAATTAATTAGATATGGACGCGGTGTCGCATTTTGTCAAAAAAACAACTTTATTTTTGTCACGAACTCTTATTGTTGTTAGTGTCACTTGTTGTTGGCGCACGGCACCTCAGACACAATTTCCGAAGTTCGGGAGCACAGTCACAAAAAGCACGGCACTGGAGTCACAGTGAGTTACCGGCGTAGAGGTCGGAAGTTTGTACGTGTCCAGAGCGTATGGGTAGAGGAAGGCTCAGTGTAACAATGTGTGTGGAGGACAGCGGTTCCGTAGGCAACGTGAGAGACTGCGTGAGGTCGGTGGTGACCGCCCCCCTCTATCCCCACCGTGGATGCACCGTGCCAACCCCCCGAACACTATTATAATTAGCTGCACGATGTACATGAGCGACCCCGCGGGTCTTTGCCTACTATTAGACCGAGAGCAAGTTCACTTCATTTTTATAACATATCATGCTCATAAACATACAAAATCACTTACATTTCAGCAACAAATTATGACACTAAAACTCAAAATTTGTTTCTAAAATTTTATTAAAAAAATTTTATCGACATAATTCTTTATCTCTACGTATAATTGATAGAAATGACAACAAATTACACTTTCTTTGAATATTGAACAAAAAAATTATCACGAATTGAACTACAAAAACAAAATCATAGATCTATTTAACATATTCGTTTTTTTTAATCTTTCAGCAGGTAATTTCTATTTCCAGGATTCCAGAATCAAATAAGAATGAGAATAACTCTTCTTCTCGATTATCCATGTTTTCTCAAGTTTATAATAGAATAGAAGTATTTTACGATAGTAGAATAAAAATATATTACTATATCTAATATAAAGGACATCGCACACATCTTATGGAAAATATAATGTCACTCAAATTCAATAAAATTTATACCAATAGATTCGTTTTAAATTAATGATCAAATCTTATCATTGCGCCAACTCTCTATTTTCAAAAATAAGAGCAGAAATTGATATAAATAAATCTGAAATCAAATGGGTAGGTACATAAGTTAGAGAGAGAAAAAATATTTTAAAATACCCAGATTTTCGGTACTATATAAATAATGATTGTAAACTAACATTTTATGGACTCCAAAAATGTGATTTCGATAAACTTTAATTGCAATTTGCGCCGTAATTAATCATAATTAAGAGTTGGCGCAATGATAAGAATTGATCGTTATATTAAAACGAATCTAATCGTATAAATTTTATTGAATTTGAGTGACATTATATTTTCCATAAGATGTGTGCGATGTAGATCTCATATATTTATCGTAAATAAAAAATTCTAAAAATGTTTCGATATGCTTAAATAAATGAGGAAAACATCCATATCTGGATCACTACCATCTAATGTCGTAAAATCATAAAAAGGTTTCAATTTTTTTAAATGATGGATTCGACCGTTATACCTACTTTAAAATTCATTTTTAATTCAGTCAATTTGTACTCTACGAGCTCCCTAGTGGGAAAGTTTTGGGGTAGTTCTGATTTCTTTCATTATATATGGGTTTTGGGCTACTGAATCCGAATATGAGGTTTGCGGACAAAATTTCTGGACGCAACATTGAAAAAATCGCAAAGAAGCGAAAAATTTCTTCTTTTTTTTTCTCATTTTTGCTCAAATCTCGAAAACTATTAACTTTTAGTAAATGGTCTGTTAACAAAAATTAAAGCACTTAAAATTCTCTACAAATATCACTATCTACCTTTTTGCAGACGAACCGTTCGGTTTAAAGTGCAAGTTGAAAATTGCCAATTTTTAACGGTCTCGGCAAAACCCACTTATTTTTTTTTAAAACTTTATTTTTTATTAAAATGCTGTCATTTGATAAATTTCTTCTAGTTTTCTGTACAAATAATAAATGTTAGTTCATATGGTATGTCTCGTGTGGCAGCTTCCATGAATCCATTCCATCCTAAAATACCGAGAATGCCTCTGCTTTTCCTTTAGAGCCACAGAAGATCAGACACAGATGGTGTCATAGTTTCAGTTAGTGTGAACATTCCCTTCGGATCTGTTATCTTGATTTCTGAAAAACCTTGAGGTTTTGTCCTTTCAAAATGTATTAGTTGAACAGCTCCCCTTACTTCCATAAACATCAGGCGCGGGTTTAGTTTTTAACCGAGGAATGGATTGGCGTAAAAAACTTTACATATCTAGTTTCACTAGTTACCGCAGATAACAATGTCAGCGAAGAAATTAAGAGAAGAATACATATTGCTAAAAAAACATATAATGGACTCATTAAAAATCTAAGATCTAACAACATCACGAGAAAAACCAAATGCAAAATATACAAAACCCTGATAAAAGGATCAGAGACATGGACACTGTCGAAAAGCGATGAGAACTTATTAGGTACGTTTGAACGAAAAATCCTTAGACACATATATAAGGGGGTGAAAGAAAATGACATATGGCGCAGAAGATATAATTTCGAACTATACGCAGCATACAATGAACCCGACGTCATAACATCCATAAAGATCGGACGTCTGCGCTGAATGGGCCATGTTGAACGAATGTTGGAGACCGAAACACCAAAACATATAATGAAGCAAACACCAGTAGGGAGAAGGTAAAAGGGAAGACCCAAACTTAGATACATGGAACAAGTGGAACAAGATCTTAAAACACTTAAGATTACCCACTGGAAGAACAAAGCAAGGAACAGAACAGAATGGCGGAAAATCCTAGAACAAGCCAGGACCCAAAAAGGGTTGTCGAGCTACTGATGATGATGATGAATGGATTGGGTAGGAGCTACTGCATGTTTTGGTGCAATACCTAAGACGTGAAAAGTGTGGTATCCGTGGATTTTATCTACGTTAAAATCAGTGTTATCGCCCCCCCTTAAGCAAATACAATAAGAGCCAAAAGAAAAAGCAATCACAGAGTGGGGTATACAAACTGACACAAGGTGACTGCCTAAAAACATACATCAGTCAAACTGGCAGAACCTTTGACAAACGTTTAGCAGAATCAAAAGGGCTTTCAATAAAAAAAACATATTATATTTTAGGTACGTACTTTTCCTCCTATATCATACATTCTATGAACAGTTTCAAATTCTTGATATTCAAAATAAAGACCTTAATCTATTTTTATTAGAATCTATGAAAATTATTAAATTAAAAAATACATATTATATATTCTGAATGACCAACTTCAGACTTTGAGACCAACAGATCCTCACTCCTCAACCTATTCAGTTAGAGACTTTAAAGTGCAGATACATAGTAAAATTCAGCACTTGAGAAAGGCACTCTGTCGCAACAGCTGTAGTGGCATTAACTTATAATAAATTTTGTGGAGGTATTGAAAACAAAAGATTTCAGTATTTTATTTTTAGTTTAATTTCTTCTTTAGTTTTCTTATGTCAACGATCCATACATTTTATTCACTTAAATACTTCACCAGGTAGATACTTATTTATATATATGTAGTATTAATCTATAGACCAGAGCGGATCTGTTTTGAGGTAGATGTGAGAGTTAGCATTCTGATTTTTGCAGAAAAAGTTTTACGATAACTTCAATATTAATATAATTGACTTATCAGCACTCTCAAATAGGTCAGGAATATGAATAATAAATTAAAATACTTAAAAATGATTAAAAACATCGTTTTTTCTACTATCTTGCTTATAACTTAAAAAGAAAATCATTTTGGAGCAAAGTCGTAACGAAATAAAATCGGGATAATTGAATTTTCGGACATCTTGGATATTAAAGCACCCTACTATGTCTGTGTAGATTTTGGCGTTCGATCCGACCATCACTTGTGACATCGTTGCCCTATCCTCTATTTTTTCATATTATCACGTTACAATTTTTGTGATATTATACACGAGCGTGACACCCTCAAAAAAGCGCTTAGTTTTCGAGATACTGACCACAGAGGGATGAATGGCTAATTTTGTTCATACTTTATATTTTCGAGGGTGCTGAAAACGAAAATGAAGTTTATTTTGAATTTTATGTGGGGGAACATTGTCAAAATCGCAATTTTAACCTAAAAATAAAAAAAAAAGAAATCACGTTTTTTTGCGTTTACCTCGCTACAACTCTGTTCCATTTTAATATTTTTTTCTGAAATTTTTACACTATATAGCTGTAACATTTCTAAAGACAAAGGTATCTGCCTCAAGTTTTTATTCTTATCATGATAAAGGTTATGAATTTTTCAAAGAAAAAGGTGCGGATTTATGCATTGCAAAGTTTAATCGCAAAAGATGTGTGACGAAGTTTAAGATTTAGCTTCTCAATCACGTTTATTTTAAAGTAAAGAGTACAAAGAAGTTTTCTGGTAAGTTTTAGATCAAAATGTTTTATAGAAAAAAAAATAGTGCAACTTTTAATGTCAACATTAGAAATCCCCAATATAACGCTTATTTTTTGAGGACAGACAATCTAGGTCTAATTTCTCACATTTAGTACTATCCTTGGATTATAAGCTTTCATTTGACACCCCATTTGTCGTTTTACCTAGTATAATGACGGAGAAGTAAACGTTATTATTCTATTATTCTTGTAGGTACATTTAACATTGATTGAAATTATGAAAGAAATATATAGAAAACAGTTTTCTATAAGATGAGACTGGTTAAAAATGTTTAAACTTATTACTCCAGCGGCAAAATAGCCATAAATACAAAAAATGGGGAGACAAGCCTTTCCATGTGCAAGATTAGGTATTTATCAACCACTTCCCCTTATGGTCTAATCTTTGTAATATATTGCAATTTAATCCATCCATCTATTCAACGTACCTTATAGAATTGAAATTGGATAATTTGGGCGGCTTCAGGAATTTTTGAAAATGATAAACAATTTTTTGTCTTATAAACAAATAGAATATCTCGGTATCTATTTATTTAAGTTAAACTTAGAAAACAGTGTTGAAAAAAACTAGGCAAGCGCAAGATGCTTCCTTTAAAAGAAAAAAAATTAAATAAGTGAAAAATAATTTCGACCACGTCCAAGTAATCTGTTAACCGAGATACACTAGTACCAAGCGGAGCCGCTAGGAGAACACTCCAATAATGCGTTGCAGATTACTTATATGAAACGTTGTCATTTTGTACTCTTGAACCGAGTAAGGTATAACAAAAAGAAAATAATCGTTTCGTTTTGATTCAATTCGAGTCTCTTGCCAACCTCTGACATCTGATGTTTCGGAATATATTCCTTGTCAAAGAGGCTTTACAAGAAGTCTTGTAAAGCCTCAGATGTCAGAGGATGGCAAGAGACTCGAATTGAATCAAAACGAAACGATTATTTTCTTTAAAAAAAAAATTAAATTACGATAAGCGGTTCCTGAGGTACACCCGGTCAAAATTGAGCCAGGCATTTGCGACGAAGCTATAAACAATAGATTGGTAATCTTTCTCATCACCTTTCTCGTTTGGAGCTTATTCTCAATAAATACATATTTTCATATATCTACAAGATATTCATAATATATAATATAATAATAAAAAGAATCGGTATTGCACGTGAAAAAGACCAAAGGACCTACGTTTAATAAAATTGAACTTTAAAGTTTAAAGTCGGTATATGCAAAAAAATGTATTTTCTCCACTTCCAATGGTAAAATTTTCTTTTTTTTTAACTCGAACAGATAAACCTAAATAACACATTACCAAATCCAAAAGATGCTTTCATTTTGTTATGAATAAATTCATTTATTTATAACAAAATAAAATTACATATTTTTTTTCTATATTGTAGACTTGTTTTAGAAACCTTTTGCGCTCTATAGTCCTGTCGCCAGGGGGGGTACAACGGCCTCGTTAATTCAGATGGACTTACTCAAGTTTTTTTTATGTATTTTGACCCGTAGAACACGAATTTTTTGGGTAACAGTTGATCCGGATGTCGATAAGATTGTTATAGACCAAGAACTTGAGGAATCAAATAACAGCGATTTTTGGCAAAACAAAACAATATTTTGTATTTTTTGGGCCATTTTAAGTAAAAAATATTTCTACAAGTTTTTTCGTAGGATGCACAGTTTTCGAGATAAACGCGGTCGAACTTTAAAAAAATCGAAAAATTGCAATTTTTGAACCCGAATAACTTTTGATTAAAAAATAAAATAGCAAGTCTGCTTACCGCATTTGAAAGTTTAAGTCAAATTATATCGGTTTTGATTATTTGCATTGGTAAAAATTTATTTTTTTATTGTTTAACAAAGCTATAAATACGTAGGGTTTCCCGTGCTTTTACATGCGTTTTAACGCATGTAACGTAGAAATAGTCTTGATTGCACTAGTACCTATTCTACCTACTCGTTCGATTTTAAATGAGAAATCATAGAAACATCACTCACGCACTAGTTGTTTGTAGCTTTGTTTAACAATAACACAATAAATTTTTAGCAATGCAAATAATCAAAACCGACATAATTTGACTTGAACTTTCAAAGGCGCTAAGCAGAATTGCTATTTTATTTTTTAATCAAAAGTTATTCGGGTTTAAAAATTGCAGTTTTTCGATTTTTTGAAAGTTCAACCGCGTTTATCTCGAAAACTGTGCATCCTACTAAAAAACTTGTAGAAATACTTTTTGCTTAAAATGACCCAAAAAATACAAAATATTGTTTTGTTTTGCCAAAAATCGCTGTTATTTGATTCCTCAAGTTCTTGGTCTATAACAATCTTATCGACATCCGGATCAACTGTTACCCAAAAAATTCGTGTTCTACGGGTCAAAATACATAAAAAAAACTTGGGTAAGTCCATCTGAATTAACGAGGCCGTTGTACCCCCCCTGGCGACAGGACTACTAAGTATAGGTACATATTTTTAGTTGACGTTTTTTTGGATTCCACGTTGTAGTGATATGCCGTCTACAAGTAAGTTGGGGGTAACCACGAAGAAGTCTGGTTATAAAATAACTCGAAGCCACTTATTTGTGTCAAATAATGTTGTCAAAATCCATTAGTAAGAGCTTATGTTAGTAAACACAACAAACAGTATTGAGCATTGTAAATAATAAATTTAATTTAATAAAATTGAAAGGAATTTTATCACGATGCTGACTGATTCTTCAGTAAGTTTATTTATAATGGAATATGGAATACTCGTATATAGTAGACTTCCTGCCCGTGATTTCTCAGCGACAAAATTATGACAGATCCGTTACGAAGGTATCTGGTAATTCTATTTTTGTCAGTTTTACAAACGTCATTTAGGCGTAATCAATTTTGGACATATATAATGAATCCAGATGAAAAATCAAGATTTGGATCCCAGTCAGGTGAAGAAATAAAAAAATTGGTTTCGGAAAATGTCACATTGAACACGCAGAGGTCCAGAAGCTCTATTTGGACCCAATTTTCGTAGTTCCTACGGGTGAGAAATTTTACGCTTGAAAGATGTACTACCATAACGGAACTAGCAAAAATATCCGAGGATTATTCCTTTAACATGAAAAAAGGCAATGGCGAAGACTATAAAGAGTCTAAAGTCAATATGGAATACTACAGCAAGAATGGTACAAGAAAAATATTTTACGAAGTACGGCATAAAAATCGACCCTTTCACAGATATATCTTTCAGATGTGCAAGATTGGCCAGAGATACCAAGTGGAGGCAGCTTCAAAGTGTTCAAGAAAAAAGAAAGCTCAGTTCAAAAGCATTATCCACCAAAGAACTATTAAAAATGGGGAACCAAAAGTTTTATCAGACATACTCTTTCTTACCGTTCACCACAACTGGAAGGATGTATCTTGGTTCAAAAACTGTCCACTTGGAATCAACATCGCATCTAAGTGGGCAAAATGTCAGCTAAAGAAATTGGAATAGACACAAAAAAACATAAAATAACAAACCATTCTCATCGATCTTCAGCTGTGTCAGCCTTGTTCAAGCAAGGTGTTTCTGAACAGGAGGTAATTAAATTAACGGATCACTCAAATGCAAGCTCTCTAAAACCATATCTGCAGCTGGATTCCAGTCACCACCAGAAGTTGATCGATAATCTCAAAACAACAAATGAAGCTGGACCTTCGAGTTCCCAAACGCTACGGGTCAATAATACACAAAATCATGCTTTGGTAGAAAAAATGGGCAAACTACTATTGGGACCGTGCAAGTTCGGCAAAGCGACCTCTATTTCTACGCTCTGTACTTTTATTCGCACTTTTAATTATATTGGCCAATTATATTAGTCCTGGTTGCTGGATAATTGTCAAGACCATAGTCCAAAAAAATAATAAGAAGAAAAAATAAGATGCAGGTTATGTTTAACAAACGTAAACAATTGTATGTAGTAAATAAAATCAGTTATTAAAATGCAGTACTGCAAGCAAAATACAATTAAATAAATTTACCTTTATATAAAAATTGCATATCATATCAATATTGTGGAGCAATATATAATTTTTCTGCGTCAATGACAGAAGGTATGAAATATACGTCAATTTGACAATTTCAATTGACAATATGAATTATTTAAGATAGTTGCAATATTTCTCCGCGACTCGCGCACGGTCGTTTCTCGTTTCCCTTTCCAAGTACTTGCACACCGCAATTGTCTCGTGAAATATTCTTGTCGAATATCATTTACCGGCAAAATTTTCTTCTGATTTTATTCAAGTTTGTTGCCTTTTGGCAATTTTCTCTTATGAAATTTTAACAAAATCACTGGACTGACGTCTCGTGATTTAACTGTCAAAATTTAATTCGCGAAAATTGCCCGGCAACAAACTTTCATACCAGTCGAAAATATTGCGGGCAAAATTTTCTCTGTTATGATATTATATACGATGATTATAATTGGTGAATTATGATTATTATAAATGAATTTTGTGTGTAGGTCACAACCCGGAAGAATCCTTATGGGCATTCAAAAAATATATGATCTAGGTTCTATATTAGGCCAGATTGACGCCCGATTTCGTAATATAGTTAAAGTGGACTTTAAATTTATTATGAAATCGGGCGTTACAGTCAGGGTTGTCCTCCAAATTCACTCTGAAAAGATTTTGATTTGTTAAACACTGACCGCTCCGCATTCTTATAATAGGTATAATCTGTCTCACTTTTTTGGAAACAAACCAAAAATAGTTGATTGCAAACCCCAATTCAAAGACTGACAAAACAGAAAGCTGGAAAGAATGATTGAGTGAAGGCATACAGTGAAAACTGTGGAAATCCTTAGTATATATGATATATCAAAAATAATAAAATAATCTCTTCTGATCTGTCAGTCAAATATTTATAAACATCAAATCAAATATTTTAAAATTTGAAACAAAAACAAGATAATGAATTGAGAAAATAGTAGGATTGAAACTGAAGCAGTTATTTTGTTTAATAATACCAAATAATATTAACTGTAACCAAATTAAAAGAGAAAACGAAGTAAAAAAAATCAGAATTCCTGATTTTAATCGATGTTAATAAAATACTGTTATTTGATATGTGAAAGTAAATATTATTATACCCTTGACATGTTCTGGCTCCCGAGCTATGATATGTTAGGTGCTCTCTATTCACCGTTTCTCTTGCAAAACAACAGTCAGTTGCCTTTCCCTCATTGGTCAATCCGATGGAGAGGTTAATTATGCAAAAACGTTAGCTTTTTATGTGGTGTCTTGGAAAATACTAAGTGACCGTAACAAGATATTTATGTTCCAGATAAGAAACCAACCACTAATGGATTATGTTGTTACTTGATAAAGAAAATCAAATTATGTCATTATTAGACAAATACAAAGAAAACAATCATGTCGACGACGCATTTGTAAAATTATAGCATAATTGAATATAATTGATACAATCAAAATATGTGTAATTTATACGTTGTAACTATATTGTAAGGTAAACCGTCACGTTCCAAACTATCTATTTGCGTTCTACTTTTAAAAAGTTCAAGGTTTGTAGGGAAGGAAAAAGTTTCTCGGATACAATTTGCAGAAAGATAGTGGCTCTAGGTATAGATGAGACCTACAACTAGTGTTGCCAGGTCAGATTTGTTTTTAATCGGTACATAAGCAAAAACAAATCGGGATTTAGGGTTGTAGATCGGGACAAATAAACAACAATAGCCCAGTAGTAAATAAAAGCCTCTAGCATTAAAACTAAACAAGTTACGCTCAAAATAAAGTTGGCTCCTTTTTTTGGTAAAAAAAAAATCGTGAAAATCTCCCCCTATTTAACACCGTAAATAAAATTAATTGTTACCGTTTTACCATTTACTTTGTATGTATATTGTTTATACGATCTGTAAGGTTTACCGGTTTTGAGTGCTTAGTTTTAAAAAAAATTTGGTTTTATATTAAAAAAAATTCCTAAAATATTGGAAAATGCCCTTTTTTCAAAATAACTTAAAAAGTATTAGGGATACTAAAAATCTCAAGGAGTAAAAAGTAGGTAGGTTTTGCTTTTATAAATATGATAGATTCATTTTGTTTTTCTGTTAGACCAAAATTGGTTCAAATATGGCTGTTCATATTTTGCATACACTCGTGATTAGTGACTCGTTCAGGCTCTTTCAATCATGTAAAAAATACATACCTAAGTAAAGTAAATTGTTTGTAAAGCTGTAACGATTAATTTCATTTGGGGTGCTAAGTAGGGGGAGATTTTCACGATTTTTTTTACCAAAAAAAGGAGTCAACTTGATTTTGAGCATAACTCGCTTAGTTTTGATGCTAGAAACTTTTTAAAACATAAAAGTAAAGCTTTATTAAAAAAGTTTTAATTGTTTTTTCCCGAAAAGTGCTTCATTTCTTGGTTATTTCACGTTGAAATACTTGATTTGAAATTTGACGAATAAAAACGTATTTTTCATGAGCTACAACTTTGCTTTTGTTGGGTCTATAGACTTTACGAGTTCACAATTTTTTTCATTTTTTTATATTATGCTACATTTTTTATAAGAATATTTTTTTTCGATCAAATACTTACTTTTTGAGTTATTTGTGAAAATCGCCTGAAAACGTGATTTTTTTGTCGAAAAATAAACATTTTCATTCATAAATATCTCTGTAAGTATTAAGCAAGTTAAAATTCTATAGAACTAAAATTGCTTAGAATTAGTCAATTTATTCATCTCCGAACTTATTTTATACGCGCGGTTTTTCACCCCCCAACTAGGGGTGACTGTCACCCCCCGAGTAAAAGCAACCAACGGCACAAGCCGTCCAAATTTTCATGCAATTCGGAGTTGATCCTAAAAATTACACGGTATCGCCGTATTTCCCGTTCATTTACTGGACTACAATATGTTTCTATAATCTGTATTTGATCCTACATAATAATAATCAGACGAAGTTACAAGAAAAATCGTGGATTAAGTTTATTATTTATTTTTTATTAAAATTATATTTTTCATTCGATTGTGACAGCTTTTAGGAGTGCCTTGTTTTTATAACATAGTTATAAAATTCACTGCAAGTCCTCCTGAAATTGGTTTTCGTGGGTGAAAATCGGGACATTTATTGTCCCGATCAGGTACAAATCGGTACGCGTCCCCAGACCCCTGAAAATCGGTACATCCCGCGCAAATCGGGACACCTGGTAACGCTACCTACAACTACTATTATAGAATGCGTAATGTAAGACCATAAAAAATGAAAGTAACCTAAGAAAAATATTCAAAGTACAAACCTAACAGTTTCCACTTCAGCAGCTCAAGAGAAATGTAAAGACCTTGTTCAATTACCTAATTTACCTCAGAATCTAGTATACCATCGTAAATTTTAAATTTCTTGTTGAGGACATACAAAAACGAAAAACAAAAATTGACTCTTTGTAAATCAGTCGATTCATGTTAAATATATTAATTCGTAGGGTTAAAGGAAACATAGGCATATTTGTAGGAAGTAATTTGCAATATGTTTTGAACAAAAACTTAAGAAATTCCCTCTATTTTGGAAAAAGTTGCGAAAGTTCATCAAGGTGATCATGTACCAGATATTGAACTACTGCGTATACAAGTTTAAAAATGCACCAATAACTTCTGTTGATGTTGAAAGAAGTTTTTCGAACTATAATACACAGTTATTTATACACAGATAGGAAGCATAGATAAAAATTTTAATTGCAAATTTTGAAAACAAATTATACGCATATCTTTTAAAATTCTTTTTGTATAGTTGCTCCAATTTTGTTCATAGTCCAGAAACTCTCCCGACAAACGAAGACCGGATATTTCTCATAATTTTAAAACATTTTAACCCAATTCACCTAGTTCAAAAATGAAGGGAGCTAGAGCTCTTTGAAGATGGCGTCTTGTAACTATAGATTTTTTTAAATTATCTCCAGAACGCTTATATTTATTTACAAAACGGAAACTGGTACACCTATTAATCTTCCAGAGAATAACCGATTCCATCAATTGCGAATTTCGAGTACCGGTCATAGGCCTCCGTTTTGGGTAGGGCAACGGTTACTTTATGGCATAAGTTTTTTGTCTTTAAATTTTAAGCATTTTTGACACTGGATTATTAAATTGTCAGGTATTCTAGTACTAAAAGGTACTCTTGCTTTAAGTCGCTAAAATACACCGTTTTTTTTTGAAAATTTTTTTCAACCTTTTTTCTAATTTAAAAAACGAAAAATTTTCAGATCGATTTTTCTAGAAAATTCTACGGACTTAATGAAAAGTACCTGTTAGTACTAGAACACCTCACAATTTAATAACACAGTGTCAAAAATGCTTAAAAGTTAAAGACTTTCACGATAAGAGTTTACGATAAGAGATTTAAAGAGTTGTACGATAAAATAACTGTTGCCCTAGCCAAAACGGACGCACATGGCCGGTACTAGAAATTCGCAATTGATGGAATCAAGTAATCGTTGGAAGATAAATAAACATACCAGTTTTTGTTTTTCCAAATAGAAGCGTTCTAAAATTAATTGAAAAAAACTAATTAGAAAACGCCATCTTCAAACAGCTCTAGCTCTCTTAGGAAGCATTTTCGGACTAGGTGAATTGGGTTAAATTGTCTTAAAATTATCTTAGGAATCTCCGGTATGTGTTTTTTAGGGGAGTTTCTGGACACCCTGTATGTGAGCATATTTGCTCTGTTTTCGGTTGCATATTTCCGGTCTCTAGTAATGGGTTATACACATTTAGGCGTTAAACAGGTTTTAACCATGATTCTCCTTTTTTTTAATTACCCAACATTTACTGCTCAATTATGCCAAAATTTTTCCCAAGAGTTGTTTCTTACATTAACTTTGGGGGTGAGATAAAGTTCTGTTATTTTATTATTTAGTCTTCTTAGTCAAATTTGTCAAATTTTCGTTTTCAAGTATTTTTATGTCCTCAACTAGAAGGTCAAAAGGAAACCAAAGCTAAAATTTAAGCTTACGTATGATGGATCCTGAGGTAAATTAGGTAATTGAACAAGGCGTTTACTTTCCTCCAGAGATGCTGAAGTTTAATCTGTTAACTTTGTAATTAAACTTTTTATTCCTTCAAAATACTCCGCATTAAAAAAGCTGATTATATCAGTTATGTTTTACATCTTCATGTAAAACCTATATCATAAAATTGGAATTCCCGAAGATAACAAGACATCGCAAAGGTCCTGGTTAAAAGGTCGATTCTCGGTTTTTGAAAACCCAGGAAGAATTAAACGAGAAGTTAAAGGCAAAAAGCCAATTTATTCCCACTTTTTTTACCGAAACGGGCTTTGACAAAGGCTTGCTTGCACTTGCCTTAAAATAAAAATAGTTACAATTTTAGAGTAAGAGCTCGACAAAATACATTTTCTTCATCCAGCTTTAGTTCAGTATATGAGCGGCCGTGGAGTAAAGGCATATTCGCTGGCCTTATACGACAGCACACGTGGGTTCGAGCCCTGCCAAAGACAAACCATTTTCATTTCCAATAATGACACGAGCTGTCTCACCATGCCTCGGAGAGCACGTTAAGCCGTCGGTCCCCCTGGGCTAGTGTACATCGGCACTAGTTACTTCAAACAGGGTTAAAGATGTAAATGGCGCCGGAACTGTCCGAAAGGATCTCCCCGGCAAAAATGCCATACGATATTATTATTCTAGTTCAGTATATAGCTGAATCTAAGCATTTAGTTTGGACACCGCTACATAATCAAATTACGAAGTCACGGGTTACGCAATAAAATTACAATTTAAATGCACTTTGCACTAAAATTTGCCTTCATATACAGTTTTATGGTTATTTTGGTTTTATGGTTTTTAGTTCTTGAATTGCTTTCTTGACAGCCATAAGTTACCTGGAAAAGACGAATAACTGCAGATATGCTAAAGCGAGGAGGAAAAACAACCATATCCTCATGAACAAATTACTGACCACAAAAGAAATACCCGATAGCCGGAATGCGGAGACACTACTAATGTTCAAAAAACGTGACCGAAAGAAATTTTAAAACTGCAGACCAATAACATTATTAAGTGTTGTACATATTTAAACTACTAACGAAAATCATGACATAGACTCACAACTAAGCTTGAAAGATACCAAGCAAGAGAACAAGCGGCGTTCAGAAAGGGTTTTAGAACCAACGATCATCTGCTAATAGTACCTAAAAATACTGATTGAAAAGTCCAACGAATATCAAATCCCATTATACGTAGCATTCATAAACTTCCGAAAGGCGTTTGACAGCATAGAACATTGGGCCATCAAAAACTCACTACATAACGGCAGAATTGATTACGGGTACACGGACTTGATAACAAACATATTCAAAAACGCGAGTACCACAATAAAATTTACGGATGAACACGCTACAGAACCGATAAAATGGGAAAGAGGAGTCAGCCAAGAAGACACAATATCGCAAAACTTGTTCAATTAGGCTATGGAAGACATATTTAAAAAATAGAATGGGAAACATACAGGGTGATTGATTAGTGAGGTAAAGCTCAATAGATCTGCTATAGTAATAGATAGCAATAAAAGTTTATAACAAAAATGTTAGCCACCTTTGATCTTCACAGTACAAAATTAGGTAGAACGTTACAGGGTATTCGATAACACAGGTGGCAGACCAAACTTACGTTTTTTTAAACGGAACACCCTATATTTTATTTTAAATTCGAAATCCTGTTAACTTGTCCATCACAAAAATATAAAGGTTTGTTATTTTATACAGGGTATTTACAAAGTTATAACCAATTTTGTATGAAAATCGTAACAAGTTCAACTCCCTGTATAAATAAAAATAAGCACAACAGCAATGGTTTATTAATGCCATATTTTTTATTTATTGTCAAAATTTTCAAGAATTATTGACATTGCTAATTTTTCTTTATAACAAATAAAGGGTGAGTCAAAACACAAGTACATTATTTTCTCAGTAATGTTAAATGGAACACCCTGTATTTTATATCATTATTAAAAAGTAAAATTACCGTACTTTAATTTTTATATAACATTCCCTATGTCCAAATATATTAGTTTTCGAGATATTTTCATTTTTCGGAGAAAATTATTTTAGGTGTCTAAATTTATCTAAATTTTAAGTAAGCCATGACCCATGACTGAATTGACAATTGACGATTACTGATTATCAATCCGGTAATCAATGTAACAATGTAGCAAATAAAGAAATAAAAAAACATTTTTTACTTGTAATTTTTTATTTAAAAACGGGTTCCATATAAGTGGGTTATAAAAATAGGGGAATATAGGTTAAACATTTAACTTCAATTTCCAATTTTATTGTGTAAGTTTTATTGATTAGGTAACTAAAAAAATGCATCACTTTAACTTAACAACAAGCGTTACATCGGTACCCATTCGAGGGACAATTGTAACACATAAAGGGGACAAATGTAACAAGGTCAAGATATCGAATTTTATTCAGCTTATTTCCCAAAAATAAGTATTTATAAACAGGTGTCTTGTAATCCAATAGAGAATTAAATATTATATAAAGACCTACTTACTACTTACACACATATACATAATATATATATATATATATATATATATATATATATATATATATATATATATATATATATATATATATATATATATATATATATATATATATATATACGTCTTCATATCAAGGCGAGATCCGACTAAATCGAGGACAACCCGAGATCCACCAATAGGAAATTAATTATTGGAGTATATTGTTCATAAGTATCTTTATAATTAACATATTAATCATGGCACACTTAGAGGGGAAAAGATTTTTGTACTTAAATTTTTCTGATAAATTTACAGCGAAACGAGATCCGTCGCTGAAAAGTAAAGGGGAGGACTTATATACGAAATTTTAGATATTTACCGTTCAACGCGAGATCACACACTGATGCCAGCTCTAAAGAGTATTAGTCGAGCGGTTGGAGCTCGTGTTGTATTGTATATTTCCCACGATATAAAGATATATAATGGGCGTAACTTTTAAGTATCGCTTCTTTTGTGTCTTTAAAGTCTACGATTGACCTTTCAGAAAGTCCCTTAGTTTTATTACATACATAAGGGTGTGAAAAAAGAAAAAGAATACTTGACAAATAATAACCATTTAATAATGATAATTATTTGCAATACAATATTTTAAAACTATACATTAATATTCTTAAAAAAACACTTACTACGAAACCAAAATGTAATTATTATATTCTTAAATAATACAAATTGTTACAAAATAATTATTTAAATGATTGCTTGTTTTAAAGATACATTACAAGAAAGTAAAATTTTTTATAAATATTATTAAAGTTTAAAAAATAAAATAACTCAATATGTAATTATTATTTGATAGTTAAAAAATGATTTTAAGTAAAATTATTTAAAAGATAAAAAGAAACACACATAATTTTCAGGGTCAACTCCTAATTGCATGAAAATTTGGATTTAGATTCTACCCATCCCCCACTTCAAAGTTGAATTTGTGCCGTTGATTGCTTTTACTTGGAGGGTGAAAAAATATACGTTTAAAATAAGTCCGGAAACAGATCTGACTAAGTTTAAGCAACTTTTGTTCTATAGAGTTTTTTTAACTTAGGTACTAGGTTAATTTAGTAGTAGGTACTAGAGTCACTTGCGACTAAAAATATTTACTTTTCAACAAAAAAAAACACAAATACTCAAAAAGTAAGTATTATATCGAAAAAATATTCTTGGAAAAAATGTAGCATATAAAAAAAACGAAAAAATGGTATATTCTTAGTCTATAGAACCAGTAAAAGTAAATTTGTAGCTCATAAAAAAGACGATCTTATCCTTCAAATTCCAAATCAAATATTTTAACGTGATACATAGTACCAAAAAATGAAGCTCTTTTCGGGGAAAACCCATTAAAATTTTTTTAAAGTGTTAACAAAAAGCTTTATTTTATTTTATAAAAGTTATATACGGGTAGGAGAGACAACGGAACGAATTTTCGAACGTTTAAACAGACGACATCCCAAATTTACCAATTTCTGGACAATTGATCCAAAGGCTGGATTCTAAAAACGAAACAGTTGTGGATTTTCAAGTTTTCAATGAGAGTTAGAATGAAAAAACATTAGTGACCTCGAGTATGATGGTTTGGAGAATTTGGCTGGTTATATCTGCCATAAAT
Organism: Diabrotica virgifera virgifera; assembly: GCF_917563875.1. NCBI lineage: Eukaryota > Metazoa > Arthropoda > Insecta > Coleoptera > Chrysomelidae > Diabrotica > Diabrotica virgifera. Next base: position 104,161,427 of record NC_065449.1, on the reverse strand, counting down.
TGAAGGACTCCAGTATTCAATCCGAAGATGTTTCAACGTACACGTGGGTTGATCATTTGAGTAAGTGTGGTTTATGTAAACCATCAGACACTCTCTTGTCATATATTAAGTAACTGGAGACGATTTTTCCTTCCACATGAATGGTGATTCCATTTTGGTAACTAAAAATTATTTAGAAAACCTTATGTCCAAAGTGTAACTGTAGACTGTTCTAACAAAGCGAACAAGTTATTTTTTAGGTCTCGGATGTACTTCCGAATTAAAGAATTAAACAAGTCTCTTAACAACCTGACATTGCGTAAAAGAAAAATTATGAAAACTGCTACATAGTTGCTGTATGTACGTCTATTTCACATGCACAAAATTTAAATAAAGTGCATGGCATGAAAACTGTAAAACTTATTTTTGTCTTTTCCAAGCCTCTTACTTAAATCTGATGAAATACATTATTTAAAAAGTAAAAAATTTTGTTTTTTTATCAATCCATTAAATTTATGGTTTTATTTTGGGGCTTTTCTTCCCCTTGGTAAAAATTATATTTACTAATATGTAGGCCACTAATCAATTTTTGCCAACTAACGAAATGTAATAATTTTAGTAGATATCGATTATATGAATATTTTTATTTTCCGGATACCAATATAATCAAGAAACTGGGAACTTTACAAATAACTGAAAATCAATTTAAATAAAAGTAAATAGTTTAATAATTTTCCTCTAAACTATAAAAATCACTTAGTTTCTTTTAGTCATAATTAATTCATTTGTATTATTCTCAAATTTCATTCGCGTTCGTATTACGAACACATAGACGGGACTATGCTTTACTCTGTTGTTAACGTCATGCGCCAATCGGACGAGCTTACGTAACTAGAATATCAGGGTGTGCATATTTCCGGGTCCCGGTGAATTCGTATCTATTTTAATCCCCATCCTAATTACAGACCAACTGGCAACTCTGGTGCGCAGGTAATTTTTAAATAACGCATTAACTACCGGTGAATTGGTAACTTTCATTTTTTAAGTATTGTTGATAATCTAATATCGGTATTCCAGGTATTTAGCGCTGCACTCCTAGAAAATGGAAAAAATGTCACAGGAAGTGAAACCGATGATGAAACGAAACGCAAAAGAGAAAACTTGGATGATTGTTTTAATAGAAGTAAAATTAAAAAACGGTCACCAAGCAAAGCAGGCAACGAAAACAAGGAAGACATGGAAAATGTTATGATTACAATAATGAAAGAGCTAATGAATAAAAACGATGAAATGCTTCAGGAAATAAAACAAATAAGGAAAGAATAACAACAAACCAATAAAGAGTTAATGGGTGTAAAAGCAGAGAAACAAAAACTAAAAAAAGAAGTAAAACAGCTACATGATTAATGGAGCAACTGGAGAAATTTAGCAAAAAGAAAAGCTTGATCGTAACTGGGTTGAAAGTAGAAACAAATGATTATAAGAAATTAAAAGAAGAAATGGAAAATTTCAGAGCCCAAGAGTTGCAAATACAAATAAAACTAAGAAGTGCAAAAAAAAATAGGAGAAACAGTATGCGCAATAGAAATAGAAGCCCTCACGGATAAAATGGAAATCCTAAACAAGAAACGTAAACTAAAACAGCATAAATATCGTATCTATATAATATTAGGGGAGCCCAAGCGGGGATTTTTGCCGTTACTCGAGCGCGTTAGATTATCATATGGGGAGAAACGTGGTACCCTGCAGATGTACCTCTGCCATATATTGGCTCTTAACACAGGGGAGTTCGTTTAGGGGGGCCCGAAAAAAAAATCAATCCTTAAAAATACTCGAAATTGTCAGATTAAGATAAGGTAAGTTAAGTACATGCAAAACAGTATATATTTAAAAAATCTGACGATTTGAGCAGGGCGTAAGGGAATTGGTGAGTCACAAAGTTTCACAAGAAAAAGGCGAATATTTCGCGAAATAAACGTCAGATTGAAAAACTAAAAACTACACGTTCAATATTTTTCAAAAATCTATCGATAGATACCAAACACGACCCCTCGCAGAGAGAGGTGGGGGGTAAATTTTAAATACAAATCCCGCGATATTTAGCAAAATAAACATCAGATCGAAAAACTGCAAAATACACTTATTTAATATTTTTGAAAAATATATCGAATGGTACCAAACGCGACCCCCACGGAGGTGTGGTGGGGGGTTACTTTAAAATCTTAAATGGGAGCCCCCATTTTTTATTGCAGATTTGAATTCTCTGCATAAAAATAAGCAACTTTTATTCGAACTATTTTTTCGAATTATGGATAGATGGCGCTATATTAAAAAAAACGATTAATGGAAATGGAAAATTAAATTAAAAAATGGCAAGCGCCCGCTAAAATGGAAAATTTTACTTAACTTTTTTTGGTTTTAGGACCTAATAATCACAACCCAATAGGTCCCCAAAGCGCTCGAGTGACTGCACATTTAGCATACTTTGCTCCCCTACCATAAACAACGATTGGACATCGAAAGAAAAAGAAATACAAAAGGAAATAACTAAAATAGCAAAGGACGAAAGAAGCAAAGGTAAGCAAACGAAAATCGGCTACAAGAAATTAATAGTGAATGGCAAAATTTAGATATGGGACGAAGAGAGAGAACAGCTGATAGAAAATTCAAAAAACTAATAAACGAAGAACAGCGGCTGAAATATGATATTGACATGGCAAAAAAAGACTCGGAAATGCAAACGGTTAACGAAAACAAAATAACGCACACAAAATAAAGAAAGAATCTCAATAAGAAGAAAAGAACAAAACCCATTAGAATGGGCTCTTGGAATATTAGAACCATGCTGGCATCAGGTAAGATGCAAGAAATAGCTCTTGAAATGAAAAAATACCAACTAGAAATCCTAGCCGTACAGGAAATACGATGGAAGAAAGAAGGATAAAACAGAATTCTAAGACATCCTGGAAGAAACCTGTGAAAATATTCCGAGGAATGACATATTAATAATATTGGGTGAAATTCATGAAACTACGAATGATAATGGAGGAGAAATCTGCAACCTAGCAGCAGCAACAAATACATATATAGTTACTACTGGGCATAAACATAAAAAAGAAAACAAAATAACATGGATGATACCAGGAAGAATGGATGGAAACCAAATAAATCATACTCTAATTTCGAAAAAGTGGACACAAATAGTACAAGACGTAAGGTCATATAGAGTGGCAAATGGAGGCACTGACCACATATTGTTGATAGCAAAACTTAAGATGAAAATAATCAAAGAAAATAATCATAAGAAAGGAAAAAGGAGGAAATGGAATATAGCCAATCTGAAAACGCAAGAAACAAAGCAACAATATACAGAACAACTGGAACAGAAATTGGGTCAGTACGAGCACAAAGAAATAGAAGGAGAATGGAAAAACATAAAGAACAGCATAATAGAGACAGCAGAACAAATAATAGGATTCCAAAAAAACAAAGAATCGAAAGATTGGTTTGATGAGGAATATCACCAAAAAAGTCAACTGAAGCACCTCGCAAGAAACAAATGGCTACAAAGTGCCGAACAGGAACAACTGGACCAATATAGAAAAGAAAAACAAGAAGCATTGAAACTCTATAGAAGAAAGAAGAACACATAGATCTCTGAACAAATGCAAGAATTAGAAACGAATAATAAAGACAGCAAGAAATTGTTCGAATAGATACAACAACAACACAGTACCAAAAAATCTGTCACAAAAATAAACAAAAAAGATTGGGAAAAACATTTCACGGACCTATACAAAAACGACAATAAGGCATATTCAGAGGATGAGGATATAAGAGATAACAGAGATGAAGAGGAAGTCGCACCTACTTATTAGGAATTCATGGAGGTATTAAAACAACTAAAAGTAAACAAAACGCCAGGGCCAGATGAAATCAACAACGAACTGATCATCAACGGCGGAGAGGAGCTCACGAAGCGAATGCATAAGTTAATGGTTACAATTTGGAAGGACGAAAGCATGCCCATAGAATGGAAAAACCGACACATCGCACCAATCTTAAAGAAAGAAGATCCAACTAAGTGCTGCAACTACAGACCAATTATGCTACTAAATACAACGTATAAGATATTGACCACAATTATAAGAAACCGACTAAATCAATACACAGAAAAAATTATAGGACCATATCAACAGGGTTTTAGAACAATAGATCAAAGGAAGATCAACAATAGATGCAATACAGCAAAAGTTAAAACAAATGAGGGCGATACAAATGACATCAAAATAGAACTTGAAGTAAGACAAGGAGACAGTCTGTCAACGACAAACGACACTATTTAATATCGCTCTAGAAGGAGTAATTAGGGACACAGGGCTGAAAAAGACAATTATTCAAAGCTCAACACAGATCATAGGATATGCAGATGAACTGGGACTGGTAGCACGAGATAAAAAAAGACTAGAAGAGGCACTTTTAACCCTGGTAAGAGAAGCAAAGACGAGAGGACTAATAATCAATCAGAATAAAACAAAATTTCTTATAAGCACACGAGACAATGTAAACAGAATAGCAGAAATAAAGATAGGTGAAAATACATTCCAGAGAGTAGATTGCTTCAAATACCTGGGGGTGATGGTGGACGGCAAAAACGGAAGGAGTATAGAGATAAACGACAGAATTAAAGCAGGTAATAGAGTATATTGGAAATATCACCAACTACTCAAGGACAAAACCTGAGCAAAAAAAAACAAAACCAAAAATATACACAGCAGCAATCAGATCAGTGATAGCCTATGGAGCAGAAGTAATGTGCCTTACGAAAAAAGACGAAGAAAAGTTAAAAATAATTGAGAGAAAAATTATAAGGATACATGGCCCAGTAAAGACAGAAACAGGGGAATATTTAAAGCTGATGAACCATGAAATAATAAATATAAATAAAGGAGAAGATATAGTAAAATTCATTAAAGCACAAAGCCTCAGATGGTTTGGGCACACACAAAGAAGAGGGGTAAAAGAACTGATCAGGAAGATAATGAACTGGAAACCAGTAAAAAATAGACCAAGAGGAAGACCAAAAATTAGATGGGAAGATCAACTGCTAGACGATATATCAAAGATGGAAATTGCAAACTGGAGAGAAAAGATTCAGGACCGGAGAGAGTGGAAGAAGATAGTAGAGAGGGCAAAAAAACATCACAACCTATGAACTAAGACCTAAAGGAAAAGCGGACTAATTTACCGCGTGAAATGGATTAAAAGAGCTCATATTTGAGCGAGAAAAAAACATCACAACCTATGAACTAAGACCTAAAGGAAAAGCGGACTAATTTACCGCGTGAAATGGATTAAAAGAGCTCATATTTGAGCGAACTATACTCTAACAAGAGTGAACTCTCCATATAATAATTCCAGGTATGTACCTGTATAAATTACCGTCCTTGAAGTTGGTGTAAAAGTTATTCACCATTTATGTCGTGTCTTTTGGGAGGATTACTAGAGAAAATCCAAATAAATTTTGAAAAAATGGCTGAAATCGCTGAAATTCTTGTAACAGATTCCGTAATGAGTGTACATGGGTGGTAAATGATTTTAAATTTCACTTAAAGAAAGTGCTAAAAAGTCTAAAACATTTATGGTACTGTTCTGCATCTAGTTTCCAGGCAACCTGTTATACCGACGGTTAGTTTTTTTAATATTTTGAGTAGTAACTATGTTGGTTATCAACAATTTGATGTCAAAAATGCACATTTTGCCATTTTTTGTCTACCAGTAAGAAGAAAAACATTCAAAACAAAATTTAAGATAACCGCATTATAGAGCATGTAAAACAATTTAAACAAGGTTTTATAAATTTCACTATACTTAATTGTTGCTTATAAAACTATAAATTAAGTCAGTTTAACGTTAATATAACTTATGTAAAAAATACAACTTATATCTCGATATTACGTGAAATAGCTCAAAGAAATGAGTAAAAATACACGGTTTTTATGACACTCAGTGTAACTACGTAACAATTGTTTTAGTTTCTCTATGGACGGAATAACAAAATTTATGTAAATCTGACCAATCTTTTCTCAATTTAACTATTTATTGACAATTTAAATGAAAAATAGCCGATTTTAAGAATTTTCGTCTATAAGTTACAATGTTTTACCAAAAAACTGAAAAAAGAACCGATTAGTTTATTGAAATAGCCTTAAAATGAGTTGAAGTAAAATAGAATTGGAGCTTTGTTTATCAATAAACATTAACTATTCAAATTTATTTCTTACGTTTTAAGCTAACTACCTGAGGTACCCCTAAATCCTAAAAATGTCATCAAAACGACGATTTTGAAGCTCTTTCGACTGGATTAAAGAAGCTATTATCGATTCAAACAAAAGTTGTGTATTTTTAATTCTAAATTTCAACTATTTAATTAAAAATAAAGTGTTTCAGTTGAAAATTCAAAGTTGCTACACCCACCGCTTTCGCAGGCAGAATAAGAACCCTGCTATTGCATAAGTATATAGATTTTGAAAAACCATTCAAAAAGCATTCCAAAGTTTTTTCGATATGCCGTCTAGTTCTCGAGATATTTGACAATCGCCTTTCTGGACAGAGCCCTTAAATAATGTAAACATTCTTATTCAAGCTAGACATAAGCCGAGTGAGAGAGCTGACCGTGAAATTCATTTGCGATGTTTCCAAATTTACCGGATCTCGGATTGTCTGCAAAATATATATTTACCATATACACAACGGATCGCGCGCGCTGCCCTCTACAGCGGATTTAGTGGAACCACTGCAATATAAAATTCACCAAAAGGGGTGCAAAATGAGGTCCAGACAAAAATCGATTTCCTTGTACCCTAACCATTGTTACATCGAGATGTCACTATATACACGTGAATACAAGGTGAGATCCAAAATCGGATCTCGCCTGGCAAAACGGATCTCATCTTGTATAGCTTATGATACAAACGGATCTCGCCTTGATATGAAGACATATATATATATATATATATATATATATATATATATATATATATATATATATATATATATATATATATTACATATAAATTTATTTGTATGTAATATATTACCTTATTATATATATTTATACAGTACGTAAACCGTTCGACTGGACATAGGGAATATACATTGAGAGAATTGTGGCAACTGCACTAACCTGTGTTAGTTGAAGCTTCTGTTCGAGTACGAGTTTTTGGTGCAATAAGCTGTTAAAATGAATAGAATAAGTGAGTTTTGAAGCAAGGCTGTCCATAAATAAATAAAAAACAAAGTTTATGATTAATGAGTTAATAATTTTACTTTAATTTTTAAAATATTTTTTATTTAAAAACTAATTTTAAAACTAAACGGTTTTCCCATTCTCTTAGGCTAAAAATATTTATCTACTACATTCATAATTTTGACGTTTATTTGTGTCAGTCGAAATAATTTTGAGGTTAATAATGTCATCGAGAGAGCTCAGTTGCCACAATTATCTGAATATAATACAATGTATGTATTTATGTATCTAAATATATACAATGTTTGTTCCCTATGTCCAGCTGAACGATTTACGTACTGTATATACTGTTGTGATCTTGATTATTGATATGAGATAATATTCTTATATGTCACTTAATTTAATCAATGTATTAATACTAATCTAATTAATTAACCAGATCACATATCAATATGTTTTCAATCTCAGGGCGAATTATAAATTAATTACTTACTTTCGTGGCTTCTAAATATTTCTTAATGGTTCCTAATCGGGATAGAAAAGAAAAGAGTAAAAAAAATACACATATGGGTTACAATTATCATCAAAATATTTTTTATTTTATTTAAAAGGCAATCAATGCTTAATATTTGCTATTTCTTATTATTCTTAAACATAACATTTACAAATGGGAATCTTATTTCCTTTTGGTTTTCAATTGAAAGTTTTTATTAACATTTAACTATTAGGAGTTATTAGGAACAACTCTATTCAAGTTTGATGAAGCTTTTCTGATATAATTGATTATGTTATTCAATTTTTTTATGTGGAATTTAATACGAAAAACCCATACATTCATGTCCAAACAAATGAGACTGACCTTTTCCTGGTGAACTGAAAATGTCCTCACACAAAACCCGTTCCTGCTATCCTTGGCTGCGATCAAACCTCGTCCTGGCTTCCAGTAATGTACTCCTTTGAAAAACTAGCTCGAATAGCTCTCGTTCCTGCTTCGGTCGTGATGCTGTGTTCTACCTTTTTCGAAACTGCTATCAGCTACCGGGACACTCTTGGCTCAAGGAGGTTCTTTTACTCTCGACCTGGCCTACTTCTCGTTCCACGATAGATACTCCACACTCACGGAACTACCGGCTTTCTCACTCTCCGTACACTACCGTCTACTACTCGACTTCACTTCTCCACAGCTCAAAACATTCTGCTCTCACTTTGTCATCCATTCCCCTACTTTCTAAATATCCCTTCCAGATTCACAAATCAATCTTCCACCACCAACTCTCATTCGTAATATTCCTCAAAACCAATTTTTAATCTTTCTAAATATGCTTAATGGATTTCAAAAGAAAATATTTAATTCCCATTCTAAAATACTTTCTAACTATTTACAAATTTTAATGACCTATTCTCTCTTTCAAATGAGTCTTATTTAGCATAGGCTAATGATCGAAACCTTCCGCGAAAAACGATAATGAACTATCATCTATTTCACTGAGTTTTATTTAGCATAGGCTAATGATCGACCTTCCGAGAAGAACGATAATGGTACGCGTCATTCACTTTGTTTATCTAAGCACATTGTTCCGAGTTTCGTACGCTTATTCTAATCACTTCTTAAAATTAAATATAACAATTTGTTGTATACAGGTTGTTTTAAATTTATATGCCCGTGGTTGAGAAAATTGAAAATATTTTATATTAAATTGAATTCTGTTTATAATTATCAAAATTTAATTTTCATATCAAATAGAAATATAACAAATCCCCGCCTTGTATTCGATAAAATTTATCTGCATTTTTAAATAAATTTTCTCGAGGCAAAACCAACTCCCTGTATATTTCCTTACTTTAATCTACGTCTTATATCCTAACTTACTATCTACTTCATGTAATTCTGTCTTTTATTCGTGATATTTGTATACATCGTGAATATTATAAATTCCTCGGATTTTTTCCGAGTTCCTGTGCCTCAACTCATAACTATTTATCCCATTTTCATTATTCACGATGTACGGGCCTTCGAAAACAGGCATCAACTTTGCGCAAATGCCCCCAGGAAGATTTGATACTCGTAATGCCCTCACGAGTACTTTTTCACCCTTTTGGAAAGTCACTGGTCTTCTTTTTCTATTGTTTTCCTGTCTTTGGATATATTTTTCGTTGCTTCGCCGTAATCTTCTCTGTACGGTTTCAAACACCTGTTGATATTCTTTTGGCTCTTGATCTTCCCATGGCCTTATCGGCAATACACCCTTCATGATGTATTCTGGGGTCTCTTTTGTTACTGTGCTCGGAATTGTATTTAGATACCTTTCTATTTCCGCCATTTTCCTGTCCCAGTGGCGATGTTGACCATCTGTTGCAATGCGAAGAAATTTCGTCACTTCCTGTATGAATCGTTCCGAAGGATTACTCTGTGGATGCCTGATGCTGACAAAATTTGTCTCTATTCCTCGTTCTCGAAGTTGTCCCTTGAAACGATCATTTCGGAAATACGTTGCATTGTCCAGTAGAATCTTTTTTGGTGTTCCTACTATGGCTATAAAATTGTCGATTTTTCTTAATATCTCCTCCCCCTTTGTGGTGCGGCAACTATATAATTTTACGTATTTTGAAAACACATCCACCATTACCAGAATATGTTTGTTCCTTTTAGTGGTCATAATTGGATCGCTTAACATATCTATTGCTACAATGTCTAGTTTGTTTCGGGCTTCAATATTTTTGGCAATACGTTATCTCCTTTATTTTATTTTGAATTTTCATTTCTTGTTCTTTCATCTCGTTTTTCATTGTTGTCAAAAATCCTTTTACTTCCTTTTCATACTTTCCTATGCGTTCCTCCATTTTCTTGTTGTTCTCTTCTATTGCTTGTTTTGTTTCCTTCTGATTTTCTTGCATTATTCTTTTTGTTTCATCTATTGCTTGTTTTGTTTCTCTTTGATTTTCATCCAGTTTTTGTTGTGTTTCATCCATTTTTTGTGACTGGAGTTGCATAAGTTGTAATAGTTTATCTATTCCTGATAATTCTTGCTGTTCTGATGCCATGATTGTCGTGTCTAAAATATCTTCTTGGTCTGAATATTCTTTTTGTTTTTTGTTGTCCTTGCTTTGGCTTCTTGTCACAGACATTTGTTTTCAAGAAGTACTGTCCCCGCCAAATATGAAATTTTACTAGTATGTTACCAAGACGACTTTTTCTCACCCAAATATTATAAATTGTCAATAAATATATCAAATGCAAATATCGTAAAAATAAAATATTAAATCAGCTATGTAAAAGTTGTACCTAAAGAGATCTAAAATTTTATGTTATCACATGTAAGTATCTCACTTTTTACCACAGGCATATAAATTTTCAAATACCGGCTTTACTCTTTCTATCCTTCAAATTTGCCACTAGAAATACTTTACAATGCTTTCCACGTTGGACGACAGTTGATGTGATCTTGATTATTGATATGAGATAATATTCTTATATGTCACTTAATTTAATCAATGTATTAATACTAATCTAATTAATTAACCAGATCACATATCAATATGTTTTCAATCTCAGGGCGAATTATAAATTAATTACTTACTTTCGTGGCTTCTAAATATTTCTTAATGGTTCCTAATCGGGATAGAAAAGAAAAGAGTAAAAAAAATACACATATGGGTTACAATTATAATCAAAATATTTTTTATTTTATTTAAAAGGCAATCAATGCTTAATATTTGCTATTTCTTATTATTCTTAAACATAACATTTACAAATGGGAATCTTATTTCCTTTTGGTTTTCAATTGAAAGTTTTTATTAACATTTAACTATTAGGAGTTATTAAGAACAACTCTATTCAAGTTTGATGAAGCTTTTCTGATATAATTGATTATGTTATTCAATTTTTTTTATGTGGAATTTAATACGAAAAACCCATACATTCATGTCCAAACAAATGAGACTGACCTTTTCCTGGTGAACTGAAAATGTCCTCACACAAAACCCGTTCCTGCTATCCTTGGCTGCGATCAAACCTCGTCCTGGCTTCCAGTAATGTACTCCTTTGAAAAACTAGCTCGAATAGCTCTCGTTCCTGCTTCGGTCGTGATGCTGTGTTCTACCTTTTTCGAAACTGCTATCAGCTACCGGGACACTCTTGGCTCAAGGAGGTTCTTTTACTCTCGACCTGGCCTACTTCTCGTTCCACGATAGATACTCCACACTCACGGAACTACCGGCTTTCTCACTCTCCGTACACTACCGTCTACTACTCGACTTCACTTCTCCACAGCTCAAAACATTCTGCTCTCACTTTGTCATCCATTCCCCTACTTTCTAAATATCCCTTCCAGATTCACAAATCAATCTTCCACCACCAACTCTCATTCGTAATATTCCTCAAAACCAATTTTTAATCTTTCTAAATATGCTTAATGGATTTCAAAAGAAAATATTTAATTCCCATTCTAAAATACTTTCTAACTATTTACAAATTTTAATGACCTATTCTCTCTTTCAAATGAGTCTTATTTAGCATAGGCTAATGATCGAAACCTTCCGCGAAAAACGATAATGAACTATCATCTATTTCACTGAGTTTTATTTAGCATAGGCTAATGATCGACCTTCCGAGAAGAACGATAATGGTACGCGTCATTCACTTTGTTTATCTAAGCACATTGTTCCGAGTTTCGTACGCTTATTCTAATCACTTCTTAAAATTAAATATAACAATTTGTTGTATACAGGTTGTTTTAAATTTATATGCCCGTGGTTGAGAAAATTGAAAATATTTTATATTAAATTGAATTCTGTTTATAATTATCAAAATTTAATTTTCATATCAAATAGAAATATAACAATACATACATAGTGATACAAACATCGTATGTAGGTATATACGGGTATGGGTAATACACGTTACAATAATTGTACCTGTTGCTAGTGTTACAATTGTACCACAACGACATACCAATGGTTTGTCAGAATTTTATAACATATCACGAAATCTAATCTCAATTTAATAGGTATATTAATAAATGTATAATATGAGTCAATTCTTATTCCACCCTGTGTAAACAATTACTCAAAAGCTAGAGCGATTATCCAAAAATACAAAATTGAATTAATTTTACTCGCCAGGCGTAAAAACCAATATTTTTATCTAACAACGGGTCTACCTCACTGAACATCGCCAAACTACGGTCAATATTCAATCACTATATCACTAAACACTTTCTCACATGCAGCGTTGCCAGCTCTATTCGACCAAAAACAAGATGTTTACAAGCGATGTTACATTTGTACCGCGTTACAGTTGTACCCGCTCTCCCCTAATACACTTTACAAAAAAAAACACAACCACAACCCACAACATGCAACATCTTTGATACCATTAAAAACTACTTTTTTATGTAAATGTAACAAATGAAGAAAGAAAATTAGTAATAAATTTTACAAAAAACACAAACACAAAATACAACATTTTGTGAAGACAATTAAACACTACTTTTGTATGTAAATGTAACAATCTAACAAATAAAGAACGAAAAATAATTTATCAGTAATACATTTTGCAAAAAAAACATGTTTGAAAAAATTAGAAGCTACTTTTAATATTTAATTACATAAGGTGTTCAAAATTACCTCCTAACACATTTATGGACGCCTAAAAACGATCATTGAATGAGCTACTTAGGTACTCTACGAATCATTTGAGGCGCTCAGAGCAACAGTGGCCTAACCCCAAAAACCAAGTTCTGAGATAAATGCATCTTTGCACTCGTATTTCCGTTATGCTTATGGGATGGCGCTACAAATTATGTACCGCCGTTTAGCCAAATATTGAGGTAGGTTGTGCAGATTCTTGTTAATCTGAAGAATTAATGTTGCTGCTTTTATTGATATATTAATCTAGAAATACTCAATTTGTGGCTTAGGCCACTGTTCCTCTGAGCGCCTCATTTGTAAATTAACACATCGAAATACACTTTGTATTCTATTTTTCATATCAACCCTTGTTGTTGGAGGTATTTTATAAACTTCATTATTAACGTAACCCCAAAAAATCAATCCAGTTTATTAAATTCTGGTGATTTGTGTGGCCACGCTACTGGTCCATTGAAAAATGAAAATATCTCGAAAAGTAATAAATTTAGATATAAGGAATGTTATCTAAAAATTAAAGTACGGTAATTGTACTTTTCAATACTGATATAAAATACAGGGTGTTCCACTTAAAATTACTGAGAAAATAATGTACTTGCGTTTTGACTCAGCCTGTATTTGATATAAAGAAAATTAACAATATTAATCATTCTTAAAAATTTTGACAATAAGTAAAAAAATATGGCATTAATAATCCATTGCTGTTTTGCTTATTTTTATTTATACAGGGAGTTGAACTTGTTACGATTTTCATATCAAATTGGTTATAACTTTGTAACGACTCTGTATAATATAGGGTGTCCCAAAAGTAGTGGAACGGTCGAATATTTCGCGAACTAAACATCGGATCGAAAAACTGAAAATTACGTGTTCAATCATTTTCAAAAATCTATCCAATGACACCAAACACCATCCTCCACTACACCCCCTGGAGGTGGGGTGGAGGGTAACTTTAAAATCTCAAATAGAAACCCCTAGTTTTTCTTGCAAATTTGGATTCGTTACGTAAAAGTAAGCAACTTTTATTCAAGACATTTTTTCGAACTGTGGATAGATGGCGCTATAATTGGGAAAAACGATTTATCCCGATACCATAGGTAAATTATAGAAACGGTCTAATATCTCGAGAAATACACTTCCACATAAGAAACCAAAAAACAGGTTTTTAGTATTTTTCGACAACCTATCGATAAACACCAAAAATGACCCTCCAACCCACCCCCTGGAGACGGGGTGGGGGGTAAATTTAAAATCTTAAATAGCAACCCCCACTTTTTATTGCAGATTCGAATTCGTCATGAAAAATTAAGCAACATTTATTCGAAACATTTTTTAAAATTGCTGATAGATGGCGCTAATAAATCGTATTTTTCCAATTAAAGCGCCATCTATCAACAATTCTAAAAAATGTTTCGAATAAATGTTGCTTAGTTTTTCATGACGAATCTGAATCTGTAATAAAAAGTGGGGTTGCTATTTAAGATTTTAAAGTTACCCCCACCCCACCTCCAGGGGGTGGGTTGAAGGGTCTTGTTTAGTGTTATTCAATAGGTTTTCGAAAAGTATTAAAAACTTTTTTTTTGGTTTCTAATTTGGAAATGTATTTCTCGAGATATTAGACCGTTTCTATAATTTACCTATGGTATCAGGATAAATCGTTTTTCTCAATTATAGCGCCATCTATCCACAGTTCGAAAAAATGTCTTGAATAAAAGTTGCTTACTTTTACGTAACAAATCCAAATCTGCAAGAAAAACTAGGGGTTTCCATTTGAGATTTTAAAGTTACCCTCCACCCCACCTCCAGGGGATGTAGTGGGGGTTAGTGTTTGGTGTCATTGGATAGATTTTTGAAAATGATTGAACACGTATTTTTCAGTTTTTCGATCCGATGTTTAGTTCGCGAAATATTCGACCGTTCCACTACTTTTGGGACACCCTGTATAACAAACCTTTATATATTTGTGATGGATAAGTTTGGTCTGCCACTATGTTATCGAACACCCTGTAATATTCTAACTAATTTTGTAATGTGAAGCTTAAAGGTGGCTAAAATTTTTGTTATAAACTTTTATTGATATCTATTACTATATCGGATCTATTGAGCTTTACCCCACTAATCAATCACCCTGTATGGAATAAAAAATAAATGAGCTCTTGAACTACTTGAGATATGCAGATGATATAGTCCTGATTACAGATAAGAAGGAAGAGTTACAGAAGATGGTTGAGAAACTAGATAGAAAAGTGACAGAGGTAGGTCTAGAGAAGAACTATAGTAAAACCAAGACTCTGACAAACCAAGAAGACAAATCAGAAATAGTAGTCAAAGTCAAACAGAATAAATTAGAGCAGGTGGCAGAATACATATACCTAGAGCAGATAATAAAGCTGAACAGAAAAAATAAAATGAAGAACTAGATTAGAATGGGCATCATTTGGTAGACTATCATTTATTCTAAAAAATAAAAAGTAAGCTCAATATATGGTAACGAAAGTATTCAACGCGGGCATATTACCAGTTAACCCATATGGCTTACAAACATGGACTTTCAGAAAGGAGCCGTCCATTAATCACGTGATGTTTTTTTTGAATTTTTTAACCCCCCTCCCCCTTGGTGATACATTATGTGGTTTAAGACCCTCTATATCACGTGTATTGTGACATTTCGTGATTTTTTATAGACCCCCTCTTTCGAGCCTCACGTGATTAATGGACGTCCCTAAAGGAAAACATGGACAGGATATCCAAAACACAAAGAGAAATGGAAAAACATATGCAGGGTATCGGTCTTAAAGACAGAAAATGAAACTCATGGATCAGAGAAAAGACAAAGGTGAACGATGTATCAAGACAGGTTGCAAAGCTTAAATGGAACTTCGCCGGCCACACTCTGCGGCAAATAGATGAAAGATGGAATAAGCGAATTTACACTGGCGGCAATGGGAACAGAAAAGTAAAAGAGAAAGACCACAGATGAGATGGACGGACGACCTTAAGAAAACCGCAGGAAAGGACTGGATGTAGATCGCCCAGAATAGAGACCAATGGAGATTAACAGGGGAGTAATATGCCCAGGACTGAGCGTTTAAGTCTGGTTAGATTAGACAGATTAGACACATGTTTTCACTGTTTGATGCAAAAACAATAAATAAAGCTAATGGAAATCTCGGGGATTTATATACAGCTACTTATTCCTAAAAGCTTCAGCGACATTTCCAACCCTTTTGGATTTCGGAAAAACCCGTCCACTAGGAGTGTGTATGTATGTTTCATTTTGTTAGTATATTAAGCGTTGTTATTTGTTTACTAGTTTACCTAAAACCTCTTATTAAAATAGCAGGTACGCCCAAAATAATTATTCAACAGATTTTACTACTCGGAGAATTTGAATGAAAAATTCTGAAAAAAGCTCGACACATTCAGGAAATATTGACGTTATACCCTTTTTGTATAAAAATATGCAAAAATATGAAATTTCTTGTAAAAATATGAAATTTGTACAAAATATGCCAGAAATGCAAAAAATGCATTTTGCATATTATATATCATATATATTCTGGTCTCTACTCATTAGAATCACTGTGTCAATTACCTGGCAAGAGTACCTATCGTATAAAGGCCAAAAGATGATAGGCTTGGAGACCGTAAGTTACGATATATGTCTTACTCTGGACTAATTAGCAAAATTCATAGAAAAGTTATTTACCTGCAATTTTATTGCTGGAATGGAAATATAAGATCCTATATATTAATAATATAGGTATGCAAAGTCCGCAGATAGTGTGCTACTTTTTTTATAAACAAAATGGCGCCCGAAAATTGTGTATTTTTAAATTTTTGCTCTATAACTCCGAAGATTTTAACTTTACAACAAAAACACTCAAATAAAAATTCACCGCAATTAAATTCTGCATAGAAATATGTTTTTCCTGATTTGCTCCGACGAAAATTTTCCTCGGAAAATGCGGGTTTTCCCAACAAAATCTCTAATTTTCAAATAAAGTTTTAGGTAAGTAATTATTAATCAATAATTAAATAACTTAGTGACATAAAAGCTTTCTTGGTATAGATTGTGATTTCAGAAGCCGGTGAAAATTAAACTTATATTTTAGCAACAATTCAATTGTAAATTAACAATTTACGATCGCAATAATAACCAAAATAATCATGATACATTGATCAAACTTATAAAGATTATAAAGATGAGATGCTTATTTAATATTTTATCGACAAAATATAAATTGTTCGTTTTTTGCATAATCTTTAAATTTTGAAAAATAAATAGTTATAATACGCTGGTCTAATTAGTAAAGTACAAAGAAAGGTTATTTACCAGCAATTTTATTGCTGAAATTGAATATTATGATCCTATATATTAATAATATAGCTATGCAAAGTCCGCAGATAGTGTGCTACTTTTTTATTAACAAAATGGCGCCCCCAAATCTTGTTTTTTTTCAATTGCTGGTCTATATCTCCGAAGATTTTAACTTTACACTTTCTGAGAAACGTTAATTTGTTTATAACTATTTTTTTTAACATTAAAAGATTATTCAAAAAAATTAAAAATTTATGTTTTTTTGACAAAATATTAAATGGGCATCTCATCCTTATAAAATTTCAAAGTTTGATCAGTGTATCATAATTATTTTGGTTATTATTGCGACCGTAAATTATTAATTAACAATTGAATTGTTGCTAAAATATTCGTTTAATTTTCACCGGCTTCTGAAACTATAATCTAAACCAAGAAAACTTTTATGTCACCGAGTTATTTAATTATTGGTAGATAATTTCTTATCTAAAACTTTATTTGAAATTTAAAGATTTTGTTGGGAAAACCCGCATTTTCCGAGGAAAATTTTCATCGGAGCAGATCGGGAAAAACATGTCTTTATGCAGAATTTAATTTCGGTGAATTTTTATTAGGGTGTTTTTGGTGTAAATTTAAAATGTTCGGAGTTATGGAGCAAAAATTGAAAAAAAAACACGATTTGGGGGCGCCATTTTGTTAATAAAAAAAGTAGCACACTATCTGCGAACATTGCATACCTATATTATTAATATATAGAATCATAAGCTTCGATTCCAGCAATAAAATTGCTGGTAAATAACTTTTCCCGAAAATGGCCTATTCTCCGATAATCAGCCCAGACTATCTATGTAAGGGATGTAGAAATATGTGAAGAAATTTAATTAGGGTAATGAATGTAAATACGTTACATATAAATAAGAATGACGGGAATGAGGATGTCTTAAAAATATTTTACATAAATTTCTTCCACATTTTTATGTCTAATTATCTAAAAAATCTAAAACTAATAAATTGTACAATGTTGTCATCACTGAATGTCAATTTATTGTGATAAATAGTTATAAAATGTACCAACTTGACATTCAAAAGAAATTCTATAAATTATTGGAATGTTACGCAATCGTAACATTGGAAAATTATGAAGGAACAAAATACAGTAGAACCCCGCAAATCCGAACTAATTGGGGGGACAGCCTGTTCGGATTCCGAAAAGTTCGGATTATCCGAAAGTTAGCCTTAACTAGTAGTTCAAAGCTTTCATTGTGATTTTGAGTAGCCAAACGTTCTCGCAAGAGTGTGGGCAATATTTTTGGACTCAAGTTGACTACGAGAGAACCAAAGTAAATTTGTGTTTAACCTTTATAAACACTTTATAAACCTATATATTAAAGTATAATATTTATTTTTAAGAAATTTTAAATGTCAAAGTCCTAGTAATCCTACACTGTCAAATTTTCTGGCTTTACTCTGTACAATAAACATGTTTTTAAGTTTTTGTCTTGAATTTTTAATTTTATTTCACTTTCCGTTGGTTCGGATTTGCCGAAAGTTCGGATTCGCGGGGTTCGGATTTACGGGGTTCTACTGTATAGTGTACTTTAATTCAGCGAAAATTAGAAAACTATCTACCTCTTAGTTATCATATCACCTTTCTTTAGTATAGTATAGTATAGTATAGTATAGTATAGTATAGTATAGTATAGTATAGTATAGTATAGTATAGTATAGTATAGTATAGTATAGTATAGTATAGTATAGTATAGTAAGTATCCATCCTGTTTTTCATTCTTCGGTCATCCTTTTTTTAGCTCGTTTGGAATTTTGTCTGGACTTTTTAGCTGGTTTTTTACTTTAGATTTAATGTCCTTCCTAAAAATTCCTCTGGTGAAGGGTTTTTGACTTCGTTGTTATTATTAAAAAATAATGTTGTTATTTCTGTGCATTCGGGACTACTTTCTCTAGCGTTAAGAGGATCCGTACAAAGTTTCGGCTCCAATGTTATTTAAATGGGACCCATTTTTTCGAATCCTGAGAAAACTAATAAGTATTTTTGAAAATTTTAAACGCAGAATGAAACATTACGTTCTTACCCAGGGCCGAAAGTCCCTGAAAACTTCTATAATGTTTATTTTAATAAATTATAGGGGTGAAAAACTAAGAGAAAATGTAGTGTGACTTTTAATTTCAAATATTTCATTTAAAAGAAACTTTATTTATTCTAAGGGACTTTCGGCCCTCGATAATAATGTAGTCTTTCATTCTGCGTTTAAATTTTTTAAAAATATTTATTAGGTTTTTCAGGATTCGAAGAAAATGATTCGATATTTTCCAAATCGAACATTCGCTATCTTTGTCATACAACGCACTGAGTCGAATAGAATATGGTAACAAGACAGTGACAATTTTAAATATTTGACACGGCATCGGAATATTGAGTTGTTTATCAAATAATATTGATAGTGTATTTGATACAGGTCTGTTTTAGACGTGAACTTGATAAAACGTTATTTATTGTTTATTATTTATGGAAGATCTAAGCAGAGAATACACCAGGATATATTCTGTGATCCAAGTATTTTGTTGTTAAAAATGTTCAAAATTTTAAGCGTTCCGTAGTAACAACATATTATTAAAAAATCAGTTTATCACTTTTCCTCTTTTCTCGATTGAGTATTAGTTTTTATTGTACAGTATATAAATGACTACCATCACTGAATACATAGTTAGTGAAAAAATTATCGTATTAATCAAATGAATTAATAATTTATCTAGAGTAACAGTTCTCCAAAAATATTCAAAAGGCATCTCTTTAAAGTTAATTGTGAAATTGTCAAGTAATGTTTACATATCCATACCAGAAGTCAACAAGGCATCGGACAACGTCGGAGGACGTTTTGAACCCGAATTTATATATGTATATATAAGTTCTAAATAAAAAAAGTTTGGCAGCAACTATAGAGATTTTTTAGTTTTTTTAATATTACGTTTTGATCCAAAACCAGGAATTTTTAAGAGCCACTTCATTTTGATAAAAAACGGTCGGGAAATTTCTAATTTAAAACAAAAAATATTTCACTTGGAATGCTTCCAATTTTTGTACATTGTAAATTTATGAGCATGTAGAAGAAAGACATCGACAACTCAGTTTAAATAATTCAAATGACTTTAATCGTTTGTCAGAGACGATGTTGGTAGTTAAGTTTTAATAAAAATATAACTTTATGCCTATGTTTTTGATTTATATTAATAATTTAAAAAATATTAATTTTTTAAATAAACTGTCGGGGGAGTCTGTTTTAGACGGAGGGAGATTTTCTGTGAGAAAACATGTTATGAATAAAAGTCATTGTGTAATGAATATAAAAGAAATTAACAAAAAAAATCAAAATTAATACTGAGTATTTCCCCCTCTTTGTAGGGTAGCTTTGGAAAAAATATTTCACACAGAACTCCTTTTGAAAACAAAGATACGTAGAGCGCAGAAGATAGGACAAGATAGATGCATAGTGGAAATGGTAGAATAGAATGACAAAATAAAGATACTCCAAGAAAAAGCCAAGCTAAAGGGGAAAGACATTTTCATAGACGCGGAACTTGCAAGAAATGAACAAAAAATCCAGAAAAATATAAGAGATATAGCCAGAGAAGAAAAGAAAAAAGGTGCTATCGTAAAAGTGGACTATCAGAAATTAGAAGTGAACGGGAAGAAAATGAAGTGGGTTCGCAGGTCCCAGAAACTCACAGAGGCACGCAAGTTAAAAAACTAAAGGATGAAACGAAACCCGGAACTATGATGACGAATCGGCAAAAAAATTGGAAAAACGAGGAAGAAAATGAATTACCAGATAAAATGCAAAAATCATACAAAAATAAAACAGATTATTGGCAAAATGAAGAGGATAATCAGGAAACAGAAGAAGAAACGGACTCTCAGGTGCAGAGAGCTGATTACTCACTCACCTTAAACTCTAAAATTAATGAAACTGAAGCGAAGCAAAACAAATCCAATAATACCTTTTATCTCAAAAAACGTTACAGAATTGGAGCTTGGAACGTCAGAACCATGTATGAAGCGTCAAGACTAGCGCAAGTAGTAAAAGAAATGAAAGAAATAAGAATACAAATTATGGGGCTGTCTGAAATAAGATGGCCTGGGCAAGAAGAGACAACAATATCAAACGGAGGAGTGCTGTTACACTCAGGAAACGATATTAAAGAAGACAGGAGAAATGGAGTTGGGATCCTCCTAAGTAAAGAGGCAAAAAGAGGGCTAATAAAATGGCATCCTATATCAGACAGACTAATAGTAGCACAACTCAATTCTCAAATAAGAAAGATAACCATTATTCAATGTTACGCACCTACAGAGGTAAGCGCAGACGACGAGAAAGAAAATGTTTACCAACAATTAAGAGATACTATCGGAAAGGTGAACAAAGGAGATATACTCGTAGTCATGGGAGATCTGAACGCGAAAGTTGGCAAAGACAACAAAGGAGTGGAAACATGCATGGGAACACATGGACTAGCGAATAGAAACAACAATGGAGAGAAGCTTATAGAACTTAGCCTAGAAAACAAGCTTGTCATTGGAGGAACGATCTTCCCACACAAAGACTGCCATAAAATAACCAATAACCTGGATATCACCAGATAATAAAACGCAAAATCAAGTAGACCACATCTTGATTAATAAAAAATGGAGAGGTAGCCTTCTAGACGTACGAAATAAAAGATCAGCAGATGTAGGAAGTGATCACCACCTACTAATAGCAGAAATAAAAATAAAATCAAGGCAAAAAGGAGTAAATCAAGGGAGTAAGCAATACAGCAAACGAAGAAATTACAATATACAACGACTGAAAGACAGCGAAACCCAAAAAATGTGGAGTAACAAAATAAAGTTGAACAGAGAAACTGTGAACAACACACAGACAAATATAGTAAACAAATGGGAGATGATCAAAGAGGCTGTACACCAGACCACACAAGAAGTGTACAACGAAGAAAAGAAATCAGAGTGGCTAAGTGATATCACATGGCAACTGATAAAAAAGAGGAAGGATTTAAAAGCCGAACTAAGTAGAATACAAAAATTAGACGATAAAATCACAATAACCCAAGAGTATGCAGATTCAAATAAATAGGTGAAGAAGAGCACTAGGAGTGACAAAAGAAAATGGACAGAGAAGATGGCGCGCTTAGCAGAAGAGGCAGCCTAAACAAATAATCAGACAGAGCTATACAGAACCACTAAACGTCTTGCAAATAAGAACTTCAACAGTGACAAACCACTAAAAGACAAACAACTGCTTACAACAACAGAAGAGCAAACACGAAGATGGCATGAGTACTATAGTGAACTCATGACAGAAGAAGAAAATGAGCCGCCGTTCCAAGAGGGTAACGACGTAGTGCCAAATAAAAATTATCTAAGGATAAACGAGGAAACTCCAACGAAAAAAGAAATGGCTGAAGCAATCCGGCACCTGAGAAACAACAAAGCAGCGGGAATGGACGATATCCTAGCAGAACTGTAAAAAGCGGACACTGAGAGAACCGTGGAGCTAATAGCACCACTATTAGCAGATATATGGGTTGAAGAATTCCTACCTACGGAATGGAATAATGGAATTATAGGCACCCAAAAAAGGGGGACGTACACCAATGTGAAAACTGTAGAAGAATAACGCAGTTATGTTCCATAAATAAAATATTAGCATTTATTGTTCATCAAAGAATCAACAATATAATAGACACAACTCTCAGAAAAGAACAAGCGGGTTTCAGAAGGGGAATATCCTGTATAGACCAAATTTCAACGGCAAGAATCATTATAGACGAAACTATAGAGAAGAACGCAGGCTTAATAATGGCCTTTATAGACTTTGCTAAAGCCTTCGGCAGCATAAAACATACAGCCCTGTGGAAAATCTTAAAGCTAAATAAATTACCTCCTAAGTTCATTGGAATAATCAAAATGATGTATCAGCAAACAACATGTCAGGTACTGCATAAAGGGCAAATGACAGATAAAATAACAATAGAAGTAGGTTTAAAACAAGGTTGCATGCATACTGTCACCTTCGCTCTTTAATATATGTCTTAACCATATACTGGAAAAAACCATTGAAAGAAAAAACTCTCATGTAAAATGCTTAACATATTTGTCGGACAAACATTTTTTCATATATTATATAAAGTTTGCTATTTAATAAACTTAAAAACAACCTGCTAGTTTTCACAATCATAAACTTGTCAGGATGACACGTTCCACAATTAAAACTTCCCCTGTTCCAGTGTTCCCATACATCAAAGTTTGTCCGACTAAACACCGTTAAGATATTAAGAAATTTTCAGCTTACTATTAATAAACTTTTTTTGGTTAGCGGGATCCAGGCCTATAAGGTGAATCTTATTTTTAGTTTCGCATTATGTGACGGTATGACAATTTCCTTTGTTTTGCCTTTAAAAGTAGTTGTTGTTGACCTATCCGTTGTAAGGCAACTTCATTCTTGACACGGTCCACGTCATTCGTAACATTCAATAACACCCTATTTCGAAAGCTGTTATTTTATTACTGATGAACTCTGACACGGTCCAAGCGTCCACGCGATACAAAAAAGGTGAAAACGCATAGCATTTGATCACCAGCAAATCTAATATGTATATTAAGCTACAAATAATTACACAGTACAGCTCCCGTAACGAACCATTAGTCCAGAAAGCCACTGCGCATCCGCTAGGAAAAATATTCCGATTCGGATTTTGTGCACAATCTTACTCAACAATCTTACTTTACTTTTAACAAATTTGCATGTCGCCAGGACCAAAAGTGGGTCAAAAATTTTTTAAACGCTTTTTTTTTGTTTTTTTCCTAAAATTATTTTTTTTTGCATAGAACAAACTTTTTTAGATTTTTTGGATCATTCCAAACAGAAAATGTCTTTAGTCACTTTTCTCTAAAGTTGATAGTTTTTGACATATAAGCGATTAAAAATTGAAAAATTGCGAAATCGGCCATTTTTAACCTTCAAACACCATGTGAAAAATTTAAAACTTGAATGTTTCCATGGTAGGCAGATATTCTTTAAATATAAACATCGATTGATGAAATCCCGAAGAGTTTTTTGCAATACAATATTCAAAACTCCTTTGTTTTTTAATTGCTAATCAAGCGTGCGAGACACTATTTTCCACCGTTGCATTATACAGTATGGTGCAAATGAAAGGAATAAATTCGACTTTAAAGGCGACTTTAATGAAAAAACCCGAAACAGTTCGATTTTTATTTTTAAGTTATGATAGTGTGGCTTATATGGTATACTAGTGACGTCATCTGTCTGGGCGTGATGACGTAATCGATGATTTTTTTAAATGAGAATAGGGATCGTGTGGTAGCTCATTTGAAAGGTTCTTCAATTCTCTATTCAATAATGTAAACATTTACATAATTATTTATACAGAGTGTCCAAAATTTTTTTATTAAATTAAATTATTTGACAAAAATAGAAGTAGAAGGACACCCTTTATAAATAATTAAATAAATGTTTATATTACTGAATAGAGAATTGAAAAACCTTTCAAATAAGCTAGCACATGACCCCTATTCTCATTTAAAAAAATCATCGATTACGTCATCACGCCCAGATGGATGACGTCACTAGTATACCATATATGCCACAATATCATAACTTAAAAATAAAAATCGGCCTGTTTCGGGATTTTTCCTTAAAGTCGCCGGTTTAGGAAATAACGAATTTAATCCTTTCATTTGCACCATACTGTCGCATGTCGGTGGAAAATAGTGTCGCGCACGCTTGGTTAGCAATTAAAAAACAAAGGAGTTTTGAATATTGTATTGCAAAAAACTATTCGGGATTTCATCAATCGATGTTTAAAGAATATCTAACTATCTTGGCAACATTCAAATTTTCAGTTTTTCACATAGTTTTTGAGGGTTAAAAATGGCAGATTTCGCAATTTTTCAATTTTTAATCGCTTATATGTCAAAAGCTATCAACTGTAGAGAAATGTCACTAAAGACCTTTTCTGTTTGGAATGATCCAAAAAACATTAAAAAAGTTTTGTTCCATGTAAAAAAAATAATTTGAGGAAAAAAACAAAAAAAAACGTTTAAAAAATTTTTGACCCACTTTTGGTCCTGGCAACATGCAAATTTGTTAAAAGGGATCCTTTTTGAGTAAGATTGTCCAAAAAATCCGAATCGGAATATTTTTCTTAGCGGATGCGCAGTGGCTTTCTGGACTACATGGCCGGTGGCGAACGCTGTCGTCGGTTGTACACCCACCTAATCTTTATGCAGACAGGGTTTCTCTCACCGGCCATGGTCGGTTCGGGAGCTGTACAACTCTCATTTTGTTGGATATACTTCTGGATATCTCAATTACTCTACCAATTAACCAATTAATTCCCTTTGGTCTGTAGACAAGTAAAACGGTGTCAGCATACCTGAAATTATTTTTGAAAATTCCTGTAATTGATTTCAGAGATAAAGAGATGTTCAGAGTAAGTGTTGAATAACATCGGCCACAAAACACATCCCTGGCGAACATCTCGTAATATGGTAAATTTCTCCGAATACTTTTTTCCACTTTACATTTACCTTTTCCTTGTTCATGCAGTTGGCTACATCCGTAGGTGCCTAATCATATCATGTTCATGATTTTGTATTCCTGTTGTTTTTAAGGTGTCTATTTAATTATACAGGGTGATTGATTAGTGGGGTAAAGCTTAATAGATCCGCTACAGTAATAGATAGCAATAAAAGTTAATAACAAAAATTTTAACCACCTTTGAGCTTCACATTACAAAATTAGAATGTTACAGGATGTTCGATAACACAGTGGCAGACCAAACTTATGTTTTTCTTAAATGGAACACCCTATATTTTATTTTAAATTCTAAGTACTGTTAACTTCTCCATCACAAAAATATAAAGGTTTGTTATGTTATACAAGGTATTTACAAAGTTATAACCAATTTTATATTAAAATCGTAACAAGTTCAACTCCCTGTATAAATAAAAACAAGCAAAACAGCAATGGTTTATTAATGCCATATTTTTTACGTATTGTCACAATTTTCAAGAATGATTGATATTGCTAATTTTCTTTATATCAAATACAGGGTGAGTCAAAACGCAAGTACATTATTTTCTCAGTAATTTTAAATGGAACAACCTGTATTTTATATCACTATTGAACAGTACCATTACCGTACTTTAATTTTTAGATAACATTCCCTATGTCTAAATTTATTAGTTTTCGAGATATTTTCATTTTTCAATGGACCAGTAGCGTGGCCACCCAAATCACCAGAATTTAATAAACTGAACTGATTTTTTTGGGGTTACGTTAATAACGAAGTTTATAAAATATCTCCAACAACAAGGAATGAGATGAAAAATAGAATACAAAGTGTATTTCGATATGTTAATTTACAAATGCTTCGTAGAGTAAGTAGCTCATTCAATGATCGTTTTTAGGCGTGCATAAATGTATTAGGAGGTAATTTTGAGCACCTTATGTAATTAAATATTAAAAATATTTTAGTAAAAGTAGCTTCTAATTTTTTCAAACATGTTTTTTTTGCAAAATTATTATTGATAAATTATTTTGGTTCTTTATTGGTTACATTGTTACATTTACATTCAAAAGAAGTGTTTAATTGTCTTCACAAAATGTTGTATTTTATGTTTGTGTGTTTTTTGTAAAATTTATTACTAATTTTCTTTCTTTATTTGTTGCATTTAGATAAAAAAGTAGTTTTTAATTGTTTCAAAAATGTTGCATATTGTGTTTGTGTTTTTTTTGTAAAATGTATTACTAATAATTTATTTTTACTTCTTTATTTGCCACATTGCTATATTGATTACCGGATCATGGCTTACTTAAAATTTAGATAAATTTAGACACCTAAAATAATTTGCTCTGAAAAATGAAAATATCTCGAAAACTAATAAATTTGGACGTACGGTAATGTTACTTTTCAATAATGATATTATATACAGGGTGTTCCATTTAACATTACTGAGAAAATAATGTACTTGCCTTTTGACTCACCCTGTATTTGATATAAAGACAATTAGCAATGTCAATAATTCTTGAAAATTTTGACAATAAATAAAAAAATATGGCGTGAATAAACCATTGCTGTTGTGCTTATTTTTATTTATACAGGGAGTTGAACTTGTTACGATTTTCATACAAAATTGGTTATAACTTTGTAAATACCCTGTATAACATAAGAAACCTTTATATTTTTGTGATGGAGAAGTTAACAGTATTTCGAATATAAAATAAAATATAGGGTGTTTCATTTAAAAAACATAAGTTTGGTCTGCCACTGTGTTATCGAACACCCTGTAACATTCTAACTAATTTTGTAATGTGAAGTTCAAAGGTGGCTAAAATTTTTGTTATTAACTTTTATTGCTATATATTAGTATAGCGGATCTATTGAGCTTTACCCCACTAATCAATCACCCTGTATATGAGTGTTTGTGTTATGGTAGGGGAGCCCAAGCGGGGATTTTTGCAGTTACTCGAGCTCGTTAGATTAGCACATGGGGAGAAACCTTGTACCCTGCGAACGTACCTCTGCCGTATATTGACTCTTATTACAGGGGCATTCGTCACGGGGAGGCCGAAAAAAAATCTATCCTTAGAAAAACTCGAAATTGTCAGATTAAGATAAGGTAAGTTAAGTACATGCAAAACAGTGTATATTTCAAAAATCTGATGATTTGAGCGGGGCGTAAGGAAATGGTTGAGTCACAAAATTTCACAAGAAAAAAGCGAATATTTCGCGAAATGAACGACAAATCGAAAAACTAAAAAATACGTGCTCAATATTTTTCAAAACTCTATCGAATGATACCAAGCACAACTCCCCACGGAGAGGGGTGGGGGGTAAATTTAAAATTTTAAATACGAATCCGGCGATATTTCGCGAAATGAACATCAGATCGAAAAACTGAAAAATACACTTATTGAATATGTTTGAAAAATCTATCGAATGGCACCAAAGACGACCGCCCATGGAGGGGGTGGGGGGTTACTTTAAAATTTTAAATAGGAGCCACCATTTTTTATTGCATATTTGGATTCCTTACGTAAAAATAAGTAACTTTTATTCGAAACATTTTTTCTAATTATGGATAGATGACGCTGTAATCGGAAAAAACCGTGGTTGGTAATGGAAAATTAAATTAAAAATGAAAAGACCCCACTAAAATGGAAAACTTTACTTACCTTTTTTTGGTTTTAGAACCTACTCTGCACAACCCAAGAGGACCCCATAACACTCGAATGACTGCACATATTTAGCATACTTTTCTCCTCTACTATTAAAAATACTAAGGCGGCACCTACATTGGATCCGTATCTCTCTGATCCGATTTGATCCGACGTCAGCCGACGTCGGATTAAAAAATAAACCCATAGTATTAAATGGCGGAGCCTACATTGGATCAGTTTTTCTCCGATCCGACCCGATCCGATATCGACCGACGTCGAACTACTTCTCTGCTGTAGCTTCTCCTATCAACCTTCCGATATCGGGAGATTTACGGATCCAATCTAGCTGCCGCCATTTAATACCATGAGTTTGTTTTCAAACCGACGTCGGATCGGATCGGATCGAATCGGATCGGATCGAATCCGATCGGATCGGATAAATACGGATCCAATGTAGGTACAGCCTTAGGTAAATACATTTATAAGTTGTATATTTTATTTATGTATTTGGTATTTCTAATTATCTTTATTGTTCTAGTAATGTCAAGGGAAATCAAGAAACCTTTGTCAACTTCTTTTGCTTTTTTTAGATTTATTAGAGCAGGATAAAGATTGACTGGTGGCGGATACTGTTGATACTGTTTATATTTCGCATTCTGTAGACGAACTTTCTGATGAAGAAGAGCTTGTCGATGATTTATGTGACGATGACAGAGAATCAGTCCACGGGATTTTAAATATTCTCCGATAGAGCCACATCTCAAATGCTTCCAAGTTTCTGTCCATATCTTCATTCGAGATACAAGTCAACCTTATGAAAATAAAAGTACAGTCGAACCCGCTTATTGGAATAGCCTTTGTACCAGGCAAAAATATTCTTATAACCGGGATATTCTAATAACCGATCATTGGTGGCTAGTCGAAATAAGTGTACCGAATATACGTAATAATATTATTTACATACTATGCCAATGTGTAGTTTTACATACTATGCCAATATGTATATCATATATGTACACCTACATAATCAGTATATGTAAATGGTTTTAGGTCGTTTTACGTCAATAATACAGTAGTGTAACTACTACTTATCTATGTATGTGTTAAATACCAAATTACATTATATTATATAAATATGTGAATGAATACAGTAGCAGTAGGTAATTAATATAAAATGTATGCAATATGTAGATATGTAAATATTTTCTTATTAAAATGCATATAACAAAATTACTTATTTTTTCTTGAGAAATTATCGGTAATTATAGCTTTTTGTTGTTAATCCGTGCGGTCATCCTTAATCCATTGGTTGAATGGAACTTTTATTGGCGGCAAGAAATGGATGAATTGAATTTAACAAAGCCATAAGCCTCTCTGGGTGAATTCTAATAAACTGCTTCTAACAATTTTATAGCAGGCAACAGTGCCTTTGTGTAGACAAAATAAAAATTACTTTATGACCCATGCATTTGTCGGCTAAAAATCGAATTGGTACTCGTAACAAAGTAATAAATATTTATTACCCTAATAATATCTAATCCATAATCCTTGACGACTGACCATAATAATCAAACATAATTTAAATTTTTAGTAAAATTGTAAAAAAAAATAGTCGTTGACCTGCAAAATATGCTAATAAGCGGTATTATCTAATTAGAACCTATTCCAATAAAAGGATAAATTTATTAAGGAGTAAATGGAAACGTTTCGGGAACTCGAATTTATATTCCATAAACCGGGATATTCCTATAACAGGGATTCTAATAAGCGGGTTCGACTGTACTACTGATTAAATATATGTATATCATTCAAGGAGAGGGTATATTGGCTCCAAATGATATGGACAATCCTCCAAGACACAATTGTGGGCGACCATCCAAAAATAATTCTTTAGCAGAAATTCGATTTGATAACGTCGGTCACATCAAATATAAAATCTATATATGTATAGTCGGTTCGCTAAACTCAGACGCAACTGGCTAGATATTTTAGTCGATAATTTTTTTGTTTTTTGCCAATTTTGCAAAAATTTGCAAAATTACTAACTATTTAGTGACTACTAACTACTTAGTAATTATTTTTTGCCAATTTGACTAAAATTGGCAAAATTACCGACTAAAATATCTAGAAAGTTGCGTCTGAGTTTAGCGAACAGACTATATTAGTTGCTTTGAACAATTTAATTTTTCTTTTTCTTATTCTTCTTATTCTTCAGCCTTTCGTAATCCAACTTTGGTTATATAGAGGCCTCCCCAATTCAATTAAGTCTTTTCAATTTTGTCCCACTTGCTTCCAGTTGTGTGCTCCAATCATCTTAATGCCATCAGCCCAACTCATATGTGGCTTTCGTCTGCTTCTCCTTCCTAACCATGGTCTCCATTGTTTTATTTCGTAATTTCATCTTTTATCCTTCAGTCAGGCATTGTGTACTGCAAAGCTCCATTTTAATTTGGCAACATGTTCTCCTGCGTCTTTTACTTTGGTTTTGCTTTTAATCCATTTGTTTGTTTATTTGTCTATATCAACGTCACCCCGAACATTGATCTTTCCATCGCTCTTTGTGCCTTTACTATTGTATCCATATTGACCTTGGTGAGTGTCCACCGTGATTGGCTTTTTAAGATTCAACTCAGTTTTCTTGAAAACTGTCCACGCTTATCTTATTCTTCTGGTAATTTCGGCAGTTTGATTTTCTTTGGTAACTTTCATTATTATCTGTCCCAAGCAGATATATTTGCTTACTGTATCCAGTGGCGGCCGGCCAGGGTCGACAGGGTCGGCAGTGCCGACCCACACATTTATAGATATTATAGATTTTTTTAATATTCAGTTTAATCAGAGTTTATGTCATTTTTTGTATCTATGAAATAAAAAAAAAACTGTCAGATAATACAGACTAAATTTTATTCATGGTTTTTAAAAGGATTCGACTAATCCGAGCGTTAAGTGATTCCTGCGCATAAGAAACTTTTCAAAAAATTAATGATCCGAGCCATTCATCTGACTGTTCGGCTAGCCGACCCCAGCTCATCCGAAGCTTGACGATTTACACGTAAAACTCAACAAAAAATACAAGTCGATGAGCAACCAAACAAACATTTCTCCGTAGGCATTAAGCGGCAGGTACGGCACATTTAAATCTGCAGATTTCATTTGAAAGCATCGGCAGAAATTGTAAAAAATAATCACGCCGTTTTACGTCGTTTAATTGATATTGTAATTTTTTTAAGTTGACAGGAATTATCATTTATTTATAGATATATAATATCGTATAATCGTTATATCATATAATTATAGATAACTAATAAAATTGTTTAAGAAATACGATTTGGATTTTCTAATTTTCTTTCTGATTCTAAGATATTTAGCGGCATGTCTAAAACAGTACAGAATGGACTAATATAATCAATTAGTTACATTTTGAATAACGTTATTGGATCTGAGATTCAAAAAACCATTTGCTTTTTGCCAGAAGTAGATGAAACTACTGATTATTATGTCATTTACAATAATTATCAGTGACGTTTTGAGTTCGCTTGATATTTCCGAACCACCCCAAAAAAGACACAGGCATGATACATATCTCGAAAAACAAGTATATTTTGAAATTTTGGATGCCTACTATGTATTATGCAAATAGATACTCGTTTTTCGAATTTTGAATATTTGCAAATTTTTGACCTCTGACGATTCAAAATTTAAAAGTTACCTTCGCCAAAGAATTATAATGATATTTATTATTACAAATTACTTAAAAACTACTCTGATCCAAATATTTTCAGAAAGTTGGATAAGTTACAAAATATGTGTAATTTTATATAGTAAGTACTGCAATTCATTACAACAAACTGATCATCAATTCTCTTATTATCACCAACTTCTGATTTAAATGAACGGGATTTCTCTTGTCTTAAAAGAATCAAAACATATTTTCGAAACACCATAAACCAAGAAAGAATGTCAAATAAACCAAACAAAAAATCTCCTATAATGATTTAAGCCCTTTAATTAGATGGTATACCTATATGAGGAGACAAAAAGACCTTGCCGACCCTGTCTCTAAAGCAACGAGCCGCCATTGACTGTATCTAAATTTATGTCGTTCAATGTTATTTTTCTAATTTTTCGGTGTATTCGTCATTATTTTTTGTTTTTTTTTTGTAAGTTCATCTTAAGAGGATCGGAACGTATTTTCGGCTGCAATGCTATTCAAATGGGGATTCATTTTTTTCAAATCCTGAGAAAACTAATAAGTATTTTGGAAAAATTTAAACGCAGAATGAAAGATTACGTTATTAGCGAGGGCCGAAAGTCCCTGAGAACTTCTACAATGTTTATTTTAATAAGTTACAGGGGTGAAAAAACTAAGAGAAAATTTAGTGTGATTTTTAAATTCAAATATCTCATTCAAAATAAACTTTTTATTTATTCTAAGGGACTTTCGGCCCTCGGTAATAATTTAGTCTTTCATTCTGCGTTTAAATTTTTCAAAAATATTTATTGGTTTTTTCAGGATTTGAAAAAAATGAACACAATGCCGTGGTAATATTTTCCAAATCTGTCTTTGTCTTACAACGCACTCAACCGAATATAATATTGTCAGCATATATTGTCAGTCAGACACTGACAATCAGTGACAATTTTAAATATTTGACATTGCATCAGGAATATTTTGAGAAATTGATTAAATATTATTGATATATAGTGTATTTGATAAATAATTGATTTAAGACGTGAACTTAATAAAAAGTTATTTATTGTGTATTATTTGTGAAAGATCCAAGTAGAGAATACATCAGATATATCCTGTGATCCAAGTATTTTGTTGTTAGAGATGTTCAAAATTGTAAGCGTTCCAAAATAACAACATATTATTAAAAAATCACTTTAACACTTTTCCTCTTTTCTCGATTGATTATTAGTTTTTGTTGTACAAATAAATTATTACAATCACTGAAAACATAGTTAGTGAAAAAATTATCACATTTATTAACTGAATTAATAATTTGCAATTATAAAAATAACAGTTATCCAAGAACATTCAAAAGCCATCTCTTTAAATTAATTATGACATTTTCAAGTAGAATGACATTCTAGTAATGTTTACATATCCACACCAGTGTGAATTTTACTACACGTAATTTGCCGTGTAAAGACAGAAAAAGTAGGGATACACGTAAAATATTTGCGAATTATGTACCCATAGCCTTAAGAACAATTTCATAGTAATTAAAAATTAAATGAGAAATTTGTTGTTCTGGTAAATCCCGCTGTTGCGTATACGCAACATTTTGTTATGAAAAAACTAAGGTCTTCTATTTTTTTAACTTGGTAAATGTCTATTCAGATATATTATTAGCAATTACATGCAATAAAAAACACAATTTATTTTTTTTAATCTTGGGAACTAATGGGTTAAGGCTACTTTAATCTAGGAACCTAATAATGTGTAATTAAGGTACATGAATATAAGTAGATTGTTCCTCATACAATGACATTAACATCAGTTACGATTACGCTTTTTAACAAAATGAAGCCAATTTTTGAAATTATTGTTTCAATTATTCATAATAGCTGATATATTGATGTTCGCCAATTGGCACATTTAGTAAACATTTTAACTAAATTATTTTAAAAAAAATTATAATTTAATAATAAAAACATATTTATGTGTTGATATACATGATGATGAGATGATGAGATAATAACAAGTTATCACTTGTATTGTGATTACACAAGAGCTCTAAAATTAGCTATTTGTGTCCCGAGTGACACTTTGACAGTTTTAATTTTCCGAACGAAAGGGAGGGAAACTATATCAAGTTGTCACGAGGGCAATACAAATCGGTAACTTTAAGAGCTCGAGTGTAATTCGGTAAGATTATTTCATGAATAAAACTGTATTTTTAAATCATTTTTCAAGTTATACTTCTTTACGCGCGATATGAGGGTGAATTTTAATAGGATTAAAACCTTTGATCCCGGCGCAGTCGCATTACAACTTTGTTCTGATTGGATGTTCAAATGACATGACAAAAATTATCCAATATGGCAGCTGTGGCACAGCTGTGGGACTGTGGTTTGGTTATGTATGGTTGTTGCGTTTTAAAATTTGTAGGAAAAGAAACAACAAACAAAAAGTTAGTTAATGGTTATACTGCCTTTTTAAATAGTTTTCATATTATTTTTTTGGACTTATTAACATAGAAGAGATGATTGTTGCATGCCAATGTGTAAGCCCATCAAACTGTAACTAGTATGAGTGCCGCAAAATTACTGATAAAAAACCTATTAGCTCGAAGGCGTAGAGAACTGTGGATAACAACAATCAACCGGGACGATCTACGATCTCGCTTATTCAAAGCTAAAGAATCTTACACTGGTAAGTGTTTTAAAAATAGTTGATCAAATTTTGTTATGATATTTGAACATAGCCACTTTGCACGATGCAAGTGATTGCGAAATTTATTAGTCGTTATACGGGCTCTGATTGGGTGTTGAAATGATCTGTCAATAATAAATAATTGTTCAATATGAAGGTAAACAAATGTATCATAAATTAGTTTTATTGTTGTGAGGACAGAAACAAAAAAGTTTATAATTGTAGTGATTTTTAAATAGTTTTTAAAGCAACAGGAACGTAATAATTGTAAATGTATCATAGGTACCTACCTACTTGAACCTTAGTATGTAATACTTTTATTTACATAATTTGATTACCATCAAAATTTCTATCAATATTCACCTAATATGTTGTTTTCTTACTCTATGTTTTGTTGTATTTTTCAATTCTAAATCATTTCAATTCAAAATAAAAATAATTTGATTTACATAATTCAAAAATGTCAAAAGTTTAATCCGTTTAGTTAGTCGATCTTCGCACATAATGACACACTGTCTCCGTGGCGAAGCGTTTAATGCGAGTGAACCCCAATACAACGCCAATACCAGCCGCGCTGGTAAGTTGGTTCGAATCCCAATAGAAACTTTTATTTTTTTACTTTTTTTTTATACATTTTATGATTGTAAGTATATTTATTATATAATTTTATTTTCAGAAAATACGTATTTAGTTAAAAAAATTTCCGACAATTAATGTTCAGAAATCATTTGTGGGATTGTTAATGTGTTTGTGTGTGTTTTATTCTTTTATTATTTTAATTTTTGGCACTGTTTTAATAAAAATGTTTGAGAAGTAGTAAGTACAAATTAGTTTAATATTTAAATAAAATATAAATAAAAAGTATATTAATTTCGTTTATAATCATATAATCATATAATCATATAATAGAAGTATAACTTTTTACGTGCGTACAAAGTACACACACACATTCTTTTTTTTTATTTACAAACTCGCATCAGCCTGTATTAGCAAAAATGATAGTTTTATTAAAAATAATAATAACTATAGAATACTACAATTACATTTTATATAAACAGTTTATTGCTTTTAAGTATTAAATGATCACTTTGGAACCGCACTGTGAGAATAGTATTTTCAAATATTCAAATCATCCGGGATTCCGAATTGAACTCTTCGCACTGTGTAACGGGCACTCCACTAGAAGGTGTTTTATTGTCAGAGAGGTCTCACAAGCATAACACTCATGTTGAGGATCTCGTGTCATCAGATGTCCATGCGTGAGGCGGCTATGACCAAGCCGCAATCGTGAGATGATCACTTGGGAAAAACGATTTGTGGAATTACCAGACCATCGTTGAAATGTTGGTTTTATCTCAAATAACTGCTTCTGTTTTTCATGCCATCTACTATTCCATATATCAACTATTTTGCTGTGGAAATATGATTTGAGATTTGACGTTGGAGTTTTTGGATAGATCTCTATAGTTGCGTCCTCTAAGGCTTCTCGAGTATGTTTATCTGCCAGTTCATTTCCAGCGATTCCAATATGAGATGGAACCCACAGGAAAGCAACGTTTTTGTGATTTAGATTGTGCAATTCTTGTCTTGTGGCAAGATATATTTAATATGTTCTTTCCAGGTTAGAGCTTGATCAAATATTAGACCTAGATATTTAATTGTTTCTACATATTCAAGTCTCTGACCTCCAAATTTTAAAGTAGGTATCTCCTTTATCTGCTTTGGTCTCTTTGAAAATAGGATACAGCGAGTTTTGGGTGAAACAAATTGAAAACCACTCTTTTTAGACCAAGATATAAATTTATCGAGTTGATCTTGTAGTAATTTGGCCATACTCTGTATATTGTTTCCCTTTAAGAATATTATGAGGTCATCCGCATATAGTCTGGCTTGAATGGGTTTATTCATTGATTTGAAATAGCTATAAGAAAAAGCGTCGGACAGATCACCGAGACTTGAGGTGTGCCATTTTTTTGATATTTCACATTAGATAAAAGACCGTTTACTTTTAGCTTGAAATTTCTATTTAGGAGAAAATTTTTAACAAAAGCGAGTATATTTCCTTGGTAACCCCATGATTCCAGTGTTAATATGATTTTGTGATTCCAGGCCATATCAAATGCTTTATGCAAATCAAAATAAATTGCAATACATTTCTGGTTGTTGCAGAAGGCGTTATTAATATGCGTTTCTAGATCTACTAAGTTGTTGGTGGCCGATTTTAAGGGACGAAATCCAGATTGTTCATTAATCAGATGGTTATTTTCTTCCAGACACCACTTCTTCTTCTTCTTAGCCTTCTATCGTCCACGTTTGGACATAGGCCTCTCCCAACTCCTTCCATCGGTCTCTATCCTGAGCAACATATTTCCAATGTAAACGTTTATTTATAATTTTTTCTAAAAGCTTACACATGACACAAGTTAGAGAGACAGGACGATAAGAATCTGCTTTGTTTGGTGGTTTATTAGATTTTAAGATGGGAATAGTTTTAGCAGATTTCTATAATCTGGGAAATTCATGTTTAGTCCATATACGATTGTATATTTTTAATAAAATTTCTACAGCTTTTTCAGGTGGGTGTTTCAGAAAAGAAGCTGGAATGTCATCCGGGCCTGGAGATGTGTCCTTTAAAGAATCTAACATCTCTCTTATTTCTCTGATTGTGATCAGTACATTTATACATAGGTTCATTATTGTTTACTATGTTGATAGGAATACTTTCTTTTTGTTCTTTATATGTTAGGAAATATTTATCATACTTAGAATTTGAGGATGTTAACTGGAATGTTTCGGCTATTTTTTCTACGATTTCTGTATGGTATGTTGTTGATGATTTATTGTCTAATTCTAATGAATCTATTCCTTAATATAAACTCGAGCCTGTTATATTCCTTATTTTCCTCCAAGCTTTTGATACAGGTGTGTAATTATTGATCGTTTCTACATATTTTATCCAGGATTGTCTTTTAGATCTTGTAGTAACCAGTTTGGATCTAGCCCTATTCCTTTTAA
Organism: Diabrotica virgifera virgifera; assembly: GCF_917563875.1. Taxonomy (NCBI): domain Eukaryota; kingdom Metazoa; phylum Arthropoda; class Insecta; order Coleoptera; family Chrysomelidae; genus Diabrotica; species Diabrotica virgifera. The sequence goes on along the minus strand of NC_065449.1, from coordinate 104,123,577 downwards.
GTTCGATTAAATTTTCTAGATTTTTGTGTCTTTTGTACTTTTGAAGAGCTATTTTACTTTGTTTAATAGCTTCTTTACATTCTTCATTCCACCCGGGAGTAACTTTATCTCTTTCAATGTACTTTGTTTTTTCTATTGCTTTTATAGCTGCTTCGGTTATGATTTTATTGAATTGTAGAATTGTTTCGTCTATTATATTATCTTAACAAATCATTGAAGATTCACTAAGGATAATTTCTTGAAAAAGCACCAGTCAGCTTTGTCTAACCTCCATCTCGGATCCGGCTTAACTGGCGTAGATTTAATCAAGTGTTTTTCTAAAAAAATCGCGTAGTGATCACTCCCATATAAGTCTTTTTATACGTACCAATTGTGATTTGTTTGAAGAGTTGGCGTACAAAGTGAGATATCTATAGAAGAAAATGTCCCTGTCGATGAGTTTAAGTGGGTGCTATTACCATCATTTAGTATTGCAAGATTTAACGTGTTCACTTTATTTTCAATCTTTCTTCCGGTAGATGTAGTTTTAAAGGAACCCCAGTTAGTGTTATGTCTTGAAAATATCTTGAAGGGTTCCTAGACGAGAAGCGAGTTTCCATGTCCTACTCCTACCCTATCACTATAACATTATTATTAAATTTATTTTTATTTATTTTTCTTACTGTTTTATTTTTTTTTCTATTTAGATTTGTAACAGGATTGTTGTGATTGGCTGAATAGCGGTAGCCGATTCCAAAAGAAAAACATTTCGCTTATTTCAGTGCAAAATGAATCTCAAAAATTTGTGTCCCGAAGAGTTCTTATTTTACCTTTAGCAAGTAAACAATTTTCATAATAATTTAATTGTCGACGAATATTAATATATAAATTCGAATCCAAATTGTTATTCGTATTGATTAAAGAATCCGACCATCATTCATGAAAATAATACTGCACGATATTTCATTTGGCTCCATGTCCTTTCACTATAATGAATGAAGAAGGTTAAAAAGAAGAAATATAAAGAAATGTCGAGACCTCTACTACACGTTCGAGTGGGTGATGGTACACTATATAAGGATTGTTATACGGGAAAAAACGACCGAGGTTTGAACAGCAACAATTTATTGTACAATTAAGATCTCTTTAGATAGTTTTTGTTGTTTACAGTTGATATAGCAATAAAGCATATATATTAGTTTTTATATAAGTTGCGATGATTAATGTAAGTTTTATAAAGTAAGTATAAAATGAGTTCTATGAATAACTCGGTGAGCTAATTGAAAAAGTACCAAAATATGGCATAAAAAATTGGTACATGATTCAATAAAATTGTGTTTTGGCTAGGAAAGTTTTGGGGTACTTCTAATTTCTTTCATTATATATGGATATTGGGCTGCTGAATCCGAATATGAGGTTTTGCGGACAAAATGTCTTGCCAGAACATTAAAAAAATGGCGAAAAATCGAAAAATTTTAGCTTTTTTCCGCTTTTTTGCTCAAATCTCGGAAACTATAAACTTCTAGTAAATGTTTTGTTAACAGAAATTAAAGTACTTAAAATTATCTACAAATATCACTATTTACTTTTTTCTCAGACGAACCGTTCGGTCTAAAGTGCAAGTTGAAATTTGCCAATTTTTAACGGTCTCGGCAAAACCCACTTTTTACATTCCAAAACTTTATTTTTTATTAGAATGCTGTCATTTGATAAATTTCTCCTAGTTTTCTGTACAAATAATAAATGTTAGTTCATAGATATGGTATGTCTCTTGTGACAGCTTTCATGAGTCCATTCCGTCCTAAGAGGTCGGGAATGTTTCTGCTTTTCCCTTGGAGCCACAAAAGATCAGGCACAGATGGAGTCATAGTTTCAGTTACCTGGCTTCCATAAACCTCAGCCGCGGGTTTCTTTTTTATCCGAGGAATAGATTGCTTAGGAGCTACTGCATGTTTTGGTGCAATACAAGAAAAGCCACATATGACGTGAAAAGTGTGGTATTCGTCGATTGTATGTACGTTAAAATCAGCGTTATCGTACACCTGCTGTGTAAAGCACGGCCGGTCAATTTTCTGCGGATCGCCTGCGAATGCTGAAACTTCCAGGCGAACAGCTTCAATATAGGATGAAAAAAACCCCAAAGAGGAAACTATATCAACCGATTTTCTTAAGCCGTACTTTTTGTAGAGAAAACGGCCAACCCTGCAAGGAATGGTGAGACCAATAACTATCTGGGCCTTACTGCCGCTACAAGACTTTGAGCAAGCGCGTTGCTTATCTGGAAGTGTCAGCAATCGCAGGCAATCCGCAGAAAATTGAACAGCCGTGCTTTACACAACAGATGTACGAAAACGCTGATTTTAACCCTTTCTATGCCAGGCCTTAATTTGCATGTTGGTCCCTCAATCCCAAAGGTTTTTTCATGCTTAGAGTCCCATTGCCTTATACAGGGTGTCCAGAAACTCTACCGACAAACAAAGACAGGAGATTCCTCATATAATTTTAAGATATTTTAACCCAATTCTTCTAGTCCGAAAATGCTTCCTAAGTGAGCTAAAGGTCTTTGAAGATGGCGTCTTGTAATTACTTTTTCTTAAATACCACCAGAACGCTTCTATTTAGAAAAACAAAAATTGGTACGCATACTAATTTATCTTCCAGAGATAAATCGATTTCATCTATTGCGAATTTCTAGTACCGGTCGTAGGCGTCCTTTTTGGGTAGGGCAACGGTTATTTTATCGCATAACTTTTTTGTCTTTAACTTTTCAGCATTTTTGATACTGGATTATTATATTGTGAGATATTCTAGTACTAAAAGGTACTCCTTATTTAAATAGGTTGGACACACCGTTTTCTAGAAAAATCGATTTGAAAATTTTTCGTTTTTTGAATTTGTAAAAAAATTGAAAAAATTTTTCAAAAAATACGGTGTGTTTTACCAACTTATAGCAAGAGAAACTTTTAGTACTAGAATCCCTCATAATTGAATAATCTAAAGTCAAAAATTCTTAAAAATTAAAGACAAAAATGTTATGCGATAAAATAACCTTTGACCTACCCAAAAAGGACGCATATGACCAGTACTAGAAATTCGCAATTAATGAAATCGATTCATCTCTGAAATATAAATAAACTACCAGTTTTCGTTTTTCTAAATGGATTTTTTTTTATTTTTTTTTTAGAAATTCAATCAACGAATAATTTTCAAATCGATTTTTCTAGAAAACGGTGTGTTCTACCGACTTAAAGCAAGAGGTACTCTTTTAGTACTAGCATACCTCATAATTTAATAATCCAGTGTCAAAAACGCTTGGAAAGCTAAAAGACATAAAAGTTATGCGATAAAATAACCGTTACCCTACCCAAAACGGACGCCTATGACCGGTACTTCAAATTCACAATAAATGTAAGCGATTTATCTCTGGAAGATAAATATGCGTACCAATTTTAATTTTTCTAAATCAAAGCGTTCTCGAGTTATTTAAGAAAAACTAATTACAAGACGCCATCTTCAAAGAGCTCCAGCTCCCTTAGGAAGCATTTTCGGACTAGAAGAATTGGTTGAAAATATCTTAAATTTATCTGAGGAATCTCCTGTCTTCATTTGTCGGTAGAGTTTCTGGACACCCTCTATATACGTCGCATATAAATAAACAAATAAATGACCAAAACATGTTTTTAATGAGTTTTTTTTTAACCAAATTTAACGTTTTCTTTTTAAAAGTACTCATCAGAGAGCAAAACCAACTTGAAAATGTAACTAACTTAAAAAAAAAATAATGTAATGTAAATTAACATTAAAAGTTTTCTTTTGTGTGGTACTCCTCAAAACATGACACTAAGCAAAGGCCGACTCCGCATCTTGCACACATGTATCTCGATTCGCTTCTTTTTATTTCTGGTCTTTTCTGTGGCTACAAACGCTTCACCTTCTAGCAGCTACCTATAAGTGTTGCCACCAGTGCTACAATATAGTATATATCTAAAATATGTGAACAAATATACCGGGTGGTGAATTGGAAAGCGGGCCATAGGAAACTCAATGTAAAATTCTAAACTGTTGAATTCCTGCTTCCCTAATTATTTTACATCAAAAGTCATAAGAAACTATTTGTAGAGAATTGAAATCTGTATTGAAAACAACTGTTAATATTGTTCTACGAACAATAATTATTCAAAATTTTGTAAAAATATAATACATTTTTCAGAGTAATACGCCAAAGTTAGACCACACGCAATACCATAATGTGTATAAGGTTGCATTTGTTGACAATAAATTTATTATATTAACAATTTGAACTGTCAATTTTTTTATTTATTTTATCACTTACTGTTTAAAACACAATAAAGTTGATAAGATACCTTTAGTTAAGGAGAAGTATTAATAATAAAGATATCTTCTTCAGTCAATAATGTGCTCACTGTCAGTTAAATAGTAACGTGTGGCCTAACATGCCCACACATACCTACTGCGGTAAATACATTATATTTTTCAAAATTTTGGAATGTGTTTAAATCGTAGAACAATTGTAACTTCTGTTTCTAATACAGATTTCAATCCTCTACAAATAACTTCTGATGATTTTTGATGTAACATAATTAGGGAAGCAGAAATTCAACAGTTTAGAATTTTACATTGAGTATCCTATGGCCCGTTTTCCGATTCACCACCCTGTATACGGCAATAGGTACGCATGACCTGTCTATGAACATTTTCGGACATATTTCTAGGGCATTGGGACACCAATGAGTCTAAAATTTTATAAGCAACACATATTTTCGGCTTTGGTAAATTGAGACCATAAAACCTTGAACGTATATATATGGCGGCTGGGAATACAGACCCACTTTTTCAAAAACATATATATGCAGCGTTGGGACAGAAAGGGTTAACGTACATACAATCGACGGATACCACACTTTGTACGTCATGGGTGGCATTTCTTGTATTGCACCAAAACATGCAATAGCTCCTAACCAGTCCATTCCTCGGCTAAAAACTAAACCCGCACCTGAGGTTTATGGAAGTCAGAGAGCTGTTCAACTAATACATTTTGAAAGGACAAAACCTCAAGGTTTATCAGAAATCAAGATCCGAAGGGAATGTTTACACCAACTGAAACTGTGACTCCATCTGTGCCTGATCTTCTGTGGCTCTAAGGGAAAGCGGAGACATTCTCGGTATTTTAGGATGGAATGGATTCATGGAAGCTGTGAGAAAAGACATATCATATTCATATTATGAACTTCCATTTATTATTTGTACAGAAAACTAGGAGAAATTTATCAAATGACAGCATTCTAATAAAAGCTAAAGTTTTGGAATGTAAAAAGTGGGTTTTGCCGAGACCGTTAAAAATTGGCAATTTTCAACTTGCACTTTACACTAAACGGTTCGTCTGAAAAAAAAATAGTGATATTGGTAGATAATTTTATGTACTTTAATTTCTGTTAACAGACTATTTACTAAAAGTTAATAGTTTTCGAGACTTGAGCAAAAAAGCGGAAAAAAGCTGAAATTTTTCGATTTTCTCGCGATTTTTTCAATGTTCCGGCAAGAAATTTTGTCCGCAAACCTCATATTCGGATTCAGCAGCCCAAAATCCATATATAATGAAAGAAATCAGAACTACTCCAAAACTTTCCCACTAGGGAGCTTGTAGAGTACAAATTGACTGAATCAACAGTAGGCGGTACTGTAGACTAGCGCGAAGCTTCATGCTATGTTTTCTGTATTTTTAAAAATTGAATTTTATTATTTATTATAAGAGGGATTAGACATAGTATCAGATCAATCCTCAGTAATTGTAATAACATTAAGCGATAGAATAATTATGAAAGAAGAGAACCAACCCAACATTATCAAACAATACCACGGATTGGATAGGCTTCTCGTACATGACTTAGAAAACAGAATAGAAGAACCCTTCTTCTTCTTCTTCTTCTTCTTCTTCTTCTTCTTCTTCTTCTTCTTCTTCTTCTTCTTCTTCTTCTTCTTTTTGTTATTGGTCTTGCTGCAAGGCGATTACCAGCACGATTTAAAGGCGATCTTGATATAGTCTGGCTCTAAGCCATACCAAAATCGCTGCCTATGTTCTTGTAAGGAACTTTTGATGAGGTGTGAGGTGTAATATAATTAAATGAGATTAATTGGGTCAGGTTAAGTATGAATCAAACATAAATTAAATGACAAATAGCAACATATAACACGAACACATATAAACAGTTGAGCCTGGCAATTTGTAAGTTTATTTTGTTAATTGCTAGAAAACGCATTGCAGTTTATAAGCTTATTTGGTTAATTGCAAGAAAACGCATAATTACATTGACTGATTCTTCCGTTAAGGAACTTAGAATATTGTATATAGCGAGCGGTGTTTTGAAGTTCATGGAAGTGAATTGAAGAACTCCAAGAAGCAGAGAAATCAAGGCTGTTTTATCGGTGCACCAAAACCTAGGGACAGTGTTTTCTCTGTTATTTACCGACAGAATGTCTCGAAATTTGGACACGTTGTTCGAAATTATGTTGCCTTTAAAATGATGGTTTTACTTTTTTTATTTTTTTGAAAATTCTGTTGAAAAATTAGATTATAATGTTTAACGTTCTATTATAACCAAACTTTTTACTCCCATCACTCGAAAGAGTTTTTTTTTCTGTAATCGTTGATTTTTTTTTCACCTTTCTGTGTCCAGTAATAATCGAGAAAAGCGTGTTCCAACTTTGAAGAAAATTTGCTAAAAATATTGAAATCTAATAATGAAACGAGTTACGCAGCATTGGCGATTAGTTTCATCGTTATCGCCTTCGTGACGACAAATCTCATGAACGTACGGTCAGTCGGTCAGTTCGCTTGAATTATTAGAATCCATTTCCAGTTATTCATTCTTGTATTTTCTTCATCAACTTGCTTAGTGTTTACAGTTTACAGTATTCTTATTTATTTTGAAAACATTAAACTTATTTAGTTTACGGGTATTTTAAGTACATAATATATTATTAGTTTAGTGGTATAAGTTACAAGTTCTTTAGTTTACGCGTATTTTTAAGTATTACATTAGTTTAGGGATATAAGTTGACAAGATAAGAAATGAGTCCCAGGGTGTTTTAAAATAAGACAGAAAATTATACTACTATCCACGATTTGTGTTTTATTCATCAATTGGATACTTTTTTTATGTAACTGCAACCTATAAATATATTAAAATAATGTATATGTTACCGGCCAAACCCGATTTCGGGACAAACTAGTTTGGCCTAGGCCAAACTACTTTGTCCGAACCGCCTAGGATAAACTAGTATGACCTAGGTCAAACTAGTTTATCATATCACGCGTAGGCCAAACTAGTTTATCCTGATATAAATAAACACACTTCAGGCCAAACTAGTTTAGCCTAGGCCAAACTAGTTTATCCTGATATAATAAAGATTCACACTTCAGGATAAACTAGTACGGCCTTCTTCTTATTCTTCTTCTAGTGCCTATCCGTTTCGGATATTGGCGATCATCATGGCAATCTCTACTTTTCTCACTGCTGCTCTGAAAAGACTTTTAGTGGTTGTGTTGAACCACGTACGTAGATTTCTCAGCAAGGTGTTAAATGAAAGCTTTTAATACAAGGATGGTACTAAAAGTTAGGAATTTGACCTAGGCTGTCTGTCTGTCGGTCTGTCCGACCGCGAATATAACTGCTCCGTCACTATACCAGGTAGAATGACAAATGAGGTGTCAAATGAAAGCTTATAATCCAAAGATGGTACTAAAAGTGACAAAATTGACCTATGCTGTCTGTCTGTCGGTCCGTCCGACCGCGAATATAACTGCTCTGTCACTATACCAGGTAGAATGAAAAATGAGGTGTCAAATAAAAGCTTATAATCCAAGAATGTTACTAAAGCCCAAACTAGTTTGTCCTGAAGTGAGCGTCTAGAACCGGAAGTCCTAGAACAAAGGACCTCGCAGAAACTTTATGGGAAATGGCTCTCTGTCAAATGCTCTGAAACTTAGGATTGTGGTAATTCTTGATGTGTAGAACAAAAGACTCCATGGACGCGTAGCTCCAAAAAATCATAGTTCTAAGATATAATCCTCTGAAGATATAGGTATAGAGAGGACGTTTGAGTTGGAATAAATTCATTTTCTCGAGAATGGGCGACTCTGGAGATAAATTACGAATCAGGTCAATTTTTATTTTTAAATTATAATTTTTGGCATATATATCATACTAGTGACGTCATCCATCTGGGCGTGATGACGCAATCGATGATATTTTTAAATAGGAATAGGGGTCGTGTGATAGTTCATTTGAAAGGCTATTTAATTCTCTATTCACTAATATAAACATCAACATAATCATTTATACAGGGTGCCCAATTTTTTTTTAATTAAATTAATTGAGACAAAAAGAAGAATGTATATAATTTATTTAATTCGAAATACATTTTACTGCTGTCAGAAAACAGAAAAAAATGTTTATTTGATAAATAAATATTGTTTTTTGCTTAAATTCAATATTAAAGCTGCCACCCACCTACCTCTTAGCAGTTTGGACATTTAATTTAAGCGAAAGGCAATGTTTATTTTTCAAATTAACATTTTTTTCTGTTTTCTGACAGCAGTAAAATGTATTTCGAAATAAATAAATTATATACATTCTTCTTTTTGTCTCAATTAATTTAATTAAAAAAAAGTTTTGGCCACCCTGTATAAATAATTATGTTAATGTTTACATTAGTGAATAGAGAATTAAATTACCTTTCAAATGAGCTATCACACGACCCCTATTCCTATTTAAAAAAATCACCGATTGCGTCATCACGCCCAGATAGATGACGTCACTAGTATGATATATACGCCAAAAAATTATTATTTAAAAATAAAAATCGAGCTGATTCGTAATTTATCTCCAGAGTCTCCCATTCTCGAGAAAATGAATTTATTTCAACTCAAACGTCCTCACTGTACCTATAACTTCAGAGGCTTATATCTCAGAACTATAATTTTTTGGAGCTACGCGCCCATGAAGTCTTTTGTTCTACATATCAAGGACTATCAGAATCCAAAGTATCAGAGCATTTGACAGAGAGCCATTTCCCATAAGGTTTCTGCGGGGTCCTTTCTCACCTTTAGTACCAGCCTTGGATTCTAAGCTTTCATTTGACACCTCATTTGTCATTATATCTGGTATATTGACGGAAGAATTACATTCGCGATCGGACGGAAAGACGGACAGAAAGCCTCGCTAAGATTTCTCACCTTTAATAACATCTTAGGATTAAAAGCATTTATTTGACACCTCATTTTTTATTCTACCTGGTATAGTGACGGAGCAGTTATTTTCGCGGTCGGACGGACCGACGGACAGACAGCCTAGCTCAAATTTCTCACCTTTGGTACCATCCTTGGATTATAAGCTTTCATTTGACACCTTATTTGTCATTCTACCTAGTATAGTGACGGAGCAGTTATATTCGCGGTCGGACGGACCGACGGACAGACAGCCTAGGTCAAATTTCTCACTTTTAGTACCATCCTTGGATTATAAAGGACGTAATTTGGGAATTCCCCGCATGTAAAAGTCCTTACATGTTCGTCCAATTACTTTCGACTCGGCTAAATTAGTGTAGGCTAGGCCTTACTAGGCGAAGGATTTCCTGGCTGAAAAATCTACGTACGTGGTTCAACACAACCACTACAAATCTTTTCAGAGCAGCAGTGTGAAAAGTAGAGATTGCCATGATGGCCGCCAACATCCGAAACGGATAGGCACTACAAGAAGAAGAAGAAGGCCGTACTAGTTTATCCTGAAGTGTGAATCTTTATTATATCAGAATAAACTAGTTTGACCTAGGCCAAACTATGTGACAAAAATGTGATAATTCTTTTTAAAATATTATCCACGATAAAATCAAACAAACAAGGTATTCCCGACAAAACTAATTTGAATGGAGAATAATGCATTTTGTTGTCATTAAAATACTTGTCCGCCGGCGCCACTGAGTAAAGATCGAATTGTCGGTCGCACTCCCTACTTCCAATCAATTTCAAGTAGGGAGTCACGTGTGTCTGACGTAAGCAGTCTACGAAAGTAAGTGATACGCCCACTTAACATTGCAATGTGCTTCAACTGATAAAACAGCCTTAAGCATTGATATACAACAAGCAGCGTGGGTAAACACTAGGCCAATTAAAAGAAAAACAAAAGGTAATAATTACCCAACCGAGATAAGAATTATGCGGTTGCTGAAAAAAGACGGTTAAGAAGAAATTGGCAGCAATGCAGAACAACTGTAAATAAAGCCAGGATAAACCAAATGACACAAAATATAAGTAGAGAAATTAAAAAATTAAAAACGAGTCAATAAACAAATTCTTAAGAAAGCTTACATATAAAAAAGATAGTGATTACTCATTATGGAGAGCCACGAAGAGACTCAAAAGGCCAATAAGAAAATCAGATGGTACATGGGCTAAGAGTAATCAGGAAAAAGCGGACATATTTGCTGATCATTTGGACAATACTTTTAAGCCGCATGATATTAGAGAAAAATATTAGAGAAAAAATACAGTTAGTAATACCCAAAGAAATTAAAACTGAAATACTAACAAACATCAATCCAAAAAAGGCGCCAGCGTACGACCTCATAACAGGAGAAATCTTGAAAAAGTTGCCCAGAAAAGCAATAGTTAAGCTATCTATTAATGCATTCAATGCGTCGATTAGACTTAAATACGTACCAAGATGCTGGAAGGTAGCGGAAATAACTATGATAGCAAAGCCTGGAAAACCATCAAACGAAGTAACATCATATCGACCAATATCGTTGCTGCCCGTGATTTCAAAATTATTTGAAAAACTCTTATTAAAAAGACTAAATCCTATAATAGAACAAAAATGTATTATCCCTCTACATCAATTTGGGTTCAGAAATAATCACGCAACATTGGACCAGGTCCACTGAATCACTGATCAAATAAAAAAGCACTAGAGGAAAAGAAGGTATGTATGGCAGTTTTTCTGGACGTTGCCCAGGCTTTTGATAAAGTCTGACATAATGGGCTAGAATACAAACTGAATCTAATTTTACCTAAAAAACATAGCCAATTACAAAAATCGTATACATATTAGTAAAAGATTGTTTAGAATAAAATATGAAGACTATTACTCTGAATTGAGAACAATTGGTGCTGGAGTACCTCAAGGTAGTGTTTTAGGTCCATTACTTTATCTGATGTACAATGTACACCTACGACATACCAGTATTAGATACAACCACCACTGCTACGTTTGCTGATGATACAAATATATTAGCAGTTGATGATAAGGTGACCAAATATTTTTTGTTCAAAAAGAGTACATTTTGCAAATATTTCATAGGTGAAGAAAAAAGAATTTTTGCTAAATGAGGATGTTCGCCTCATAATGTAGTCACATCCGAACAACTTTCATTTTGCATATTAAATTTGACTGTTAAGACGGCAGACGGCTGATCATGTTTTTATAGGAAGTTGCGACTTCTCACTGCCCTAATAATCATTCCCTAGTGAAAATACCCTTTCAACAGCAGCATTAGTGCCTGGAAAACATAACAAAATTAAAAAACTTATTTATATAATATAATATAGCTCAACAGGCCTTAAAGGCCCATGGCTAAAAAACTTATACAGAAGTAAAAACTTCAACTTGTATTCTGGTATAAAATCGTTTATTTAAAAACTATCTAAAGAGTCATCCAAATGGATTGCAAAACGTTTTCGTTCTAATTCAGAACATCTTCAGTGCAGTCTGCAGAGTAGTTTGAAACTAGCACACCATTTAAAGTGGTAACCGCATAATATATGGTTTAAATATGTTATTTTTACAAAACATGTTGACTATAAGTCGATGTTATTAGATATAATATAACACATGCTCAAAGGGCAACATGGTTCCCTGCTCGAAAATGCTAGGTACTTGCAAGTACAATGGGCACAGACCAACCTGCAACATGTATATCACAGAAAGTGACGGAGTCGAAGAAAGCTGGGCAAAAATTAAGTCTAATATATTAGCCTCAGCCAAGGAAGTTCTTGGTGAAAGAAACATTAATAAAAATGAATCGCTTCCAACACGAAGAACTCCATGATTTTGTACAGAAGTGAAAGAAAAATGTAAAGAGAAGAAAAAAGCTTACCTAAAATACATGTCAAGTAAAACACAAGAGGCATACGATAATTATAAGACTATAAGAAACGAAAGCTGATGGAGTGGAGACCAAGAGAAGATAAACGAAGTAGAGGAAGGCCGCCTACACGATGGGCAGATGATATCAGGCGGATTAGTAAAAACTGGCAAAAATCAGCACAAAACCGTGAAGTGTGGAAACAATTGAGGGAGACCTATGTCCAGCAGTGGACGTGAATTGGTTGGATGATGATGATGATGATAAGAAACGAAACACATTCAGTAGTAAGAAGAATAAAAATAATCACTGGGGGCGTTTTTCGAAAGAAATGGAACATGATTTTTATGGTCTCCAAAAGGAAATATGGCGCTTTATAAGAGGTCAAAGAACGGAGGTAAAGGAACTAATAGAACCAAAACACTTAGAAAAGGATACATGTATTGACTGTCTAAAAAAGCTCTATGCAGAGGAAGAACAAATTATGCTAGAACCGGAAACACCAGAAATTACCACAAATGAAGATGTTAATATAAGTGCACAGGAAGTACGAAAAACACTCGAAAAGCTGAAGAACGAAAAGCTGCAGGTAAGGATGGAATACCAAACGAATTGCTGACATATTGTTGAGCAGCAGTGACAGAACAATTAACAACATTAATTAACAAAATCATAAAACACAATAAAATACCGGAAGAATGGAGAACGAGCGAACTAATTCTACTATTCAAAAAAGGAGATAAAAAGGAGGAAGAAAACTACAGTGGTATCAACTTGTTAAATACTACCCTAAAACTTGCAACTAAAATCTTACAAGACATAATGAATCAGAGGATAAGTTTAGCAGATGAACAACAGGGTTTTCGTACTGGAAGATCGTGTACAGGTGCAATATTCGTCATAAAGCAAATTACTGAGAAATCACTAGAGTATAATAGACCAGCATTTCTATGTCTGATTTACTTAAAGAAAGCATTTGACAGAGTAAGACTCAAAGATGTAAGTCAGAATAGATGGACAACTTACAGAACCTATAGTGTGAAACCTGCGGGCTCTCGTGTCTATTGCCAGACAACAAAATTTTCGAAAAACTGTCGCATTATTCTCAATTTATTCTCACTCTCTTGTGATATTATACCCGATTATTTCATTCATATGAGATTCTGACCAATAGAAAGCTACAGAAATCTAAATTAAACTGACAATTTTTGATAATTTCCCGTCGTCAAGTATATTACGTCAGATGCCCTTCGTTGCTATGAAAAAATACATTCAGTGACAGTAATGACAAATAATGTTTTAAAAATTATAAAAGTGATGACTTTCAACCGTAAACTATTTATAACAACTGTGTGTTTAATTGTACTGATTTGTACTTACATAAATAAATTACAATAAAATTTTGGTTTTATTCATGAAATAATCGCAACACATTGCACTCGATCTCTAAAATTAATATAGAATTTTTGCCCTCGTGACACTTTGACATAATTTCACTCGCCTTCGGCTCGTGAAATTAAAACTGTCAAAGTGTCACTCGGAAAAAATTCAATAATTTTAGAGCTCTTGTGCAATTACTAGTGATAATTTTTGATAATATCCCGTCGTCAAGCATTACGTCAAATGCCGTTCGTTACTATGCAAAAATGTTTTAACAATATGTTTTACTATACAATTAATGTTTTATAACTTGTCACAGGTCACAGAGAACACCAAGAAACACTTTTAGCAAATATTCAGGTGAAGATATCAATAAAATATTAGTTAAAATTATTTAAAAAGACAGTTTTATTCATGAAATAATCTCAGCGATTTACCCTCGATCTCTAAAATTATTATCGACTTGTTGACCTCGTAACATAATTTCAATCCCCTTCGGGACGTGAAATTAAAACTGTGAAAGTGTCACTCGGGAAACAAATCGATAATTTTAGAGCTCTCATGCAATTACTACTGATAATTTTTGATAATATCCCGTCGTCAAGCATTACGTCAGATGCCCTTCGTTACTACGCAAAAATGAACATTCAGTGACATTAATGACAATGAATGTTTTACAACTTGTCACAGGTCACAGAGAACACCAAGAAACACTTTTAGCAAATATTCAGGTGAAAATATCAATAAAATATTAGTTAAAATTATTTAAAAAGACAGTTTAATTCATGAAATAACCTCAGCGATTTACCCTCGATCTCTAAAATTATTATCGACTTGTTGACCTCGTAACATAATTTCAATCCCCTTCGGGACGTAAAATTAAAACTGTCAAAGTGTCACTCGGGAAACAAATCGATAATTTTAGAGCTCTCGTGCAATTACTACTGATAATTTTTGATAACATCCCGTCGTCAAGCATTACGTCAGATGCCCTTCGTTACTACGCAAAAATGAACATTCAGTGACATTAATGACAATTAATGTTTTACAACTTGTTACAGACAACACCAGGAAACAGGTTCAGCAAATATTCAGGTGAAGATATCAATAAAATATTAGTTAAAATTCTTTAAAAAACAGTTTTATTCATGAAATAATCTCAGCGATTTACACTCGATCTCTAAAATTATTATCGACTAGTTGCCCTCGTGACACTTTGACATAATTTCACTTACCTTCGGGTCGTGAAATTAAAGCTGTCAAAGTGTCACTCGGGAAATAAATCGATAATTTTATAGATCTCGTGCAATTACTACTGATTATTTCATTCATAGGAGATTCTGACCAATAGAATGCTACAGAAATCTGAATTAAATCGATAATTTTTGATAATTGCCCGTCGTTAAGTCAGATGCCCTTCGTTGCTACGATAAAATACATTCAGTGACATTAATGCCAATTAATGTTTTAAAAATTATAAAAGTGATGACTTTCAATCGTCAAATACTTATAAAAACTTTGTGTTTAATTGTACTAATTTGTACTTACATAAATAAATTACAATAAAATTTTGGTTTTGAACAGTTTTATTCATGAAATAATCGCAACAAATTGCACTCGAACTCTAAAATTAATATAGAATTTTTGCCCTCGTGACACTTTGACATAATTTCACTCGCCTTTGGCTCGTGAAATTAAAACTGTCAAAGTGTCACTCGGGAAAAATTCAATAATTTTAGAGCTCTTGTGCAATTACTACTGATAATTACTCTAATTCGGTCATGTTTCCTTTTTTTTATAACTCTGAAAAATAAATGTAAAATAAAATAAATACAGCTTGGATATATATTAGCAAAGCATTTGCCTACAAACAAATGAAATAAAAATTCAAGGATAATTGGTATTCACAGACGAATGACGGTTACGGGACACTACTTTTCTACATAAGTGCATATAAACAAAGTGCAATTATTGGACATTCAAGACAAAAAAATAATGAAAAAATAAATCACTTAGAAAATCTAATTCTCCATAGCAATTATAAACCTTTTACAAGTTAAATCATTAAGATAGTGGCATTATAATCAGAGACATTAAGTATTGTTTGTTACTCACGTACGGAAATGCATCCACAGCTAAGAGAAAAAACTAGAAAAAGTACTTGAGTTTTAATGTAATTGTCGTGTAGTTTGAGGAAATGGCTATAATTTATTTTAGTGGACTTTTCTATAGGTTACTCAGTCATACGAACGAGTTTGATGTAGTTGGTAGTGCCAATAAAAATAGTACCTACTTATGCAAATAACTGGGCAGCTAGTTCCGTGAGAAAAATTCCAGTTTTTAATATTTTTATGGTCCGGCCAACAAGACTTGTAACAAATATATCGTAATAACAATAATGCATGAAGAAAGTAGAAATATTTGAAAAGTAACGCTACTCTTTAGTAATCCATCGTAAAATATTTTGTTGAGAAAGATACACGGTATTTACTACGTTTATGATAAAATACAAATATCTAAAATCTTCACTTACTTCTATCCGTAATCATTTTTTGTAATTGATTGGCAATGAGAAGCTTTGTCTTGGCAATGAGAAGTTTTGTCTTGGCAATGAGAAACTTTGATCAGCATGACCTTTTGCAAAGTTTCATCCAATTTAAGTGGTATAACTAAAGTTTTTTCGATGGGCAAAATGTCAAGCATCAGATTTCTTCCGACATAGTATTCGTTTGAAAGGTCTTGATCAGTTTCAAAGTAGATAATTTCTCGAATTTCTGTCCTCATGATTTTGTAGATCTGCTGGTATTTTTCTGCATTTTTATTCTTACATTTACGTCTCTCGTCCATCTTTACCGTTATCTCATCAGACATAAATATTGTTTCTTCTTCTGTCTGTCAAGCTTTAATAGAGTCGCGCATGTATATTGCTTCCATTGATTTGTCCCATCTCTCTATTTAGTTCAACATGTTCCCATTAATGTCCTTTATTTTCTTTTTTAGTTGTTCTCGTACTTTTATTTCGTTTATTTCGGTATCAGGGACATTGTGTTTTTTATTTCAATTCTGATTAAATCAGATTTTTTCTTGAGCCGTTTTACTCTTATGTTTATTCTGCATATCAAAGATTGTGGTCTGTGGGAACGTCGGCACCAGGGTATGTTCTTGATGCTTTTAGAATGTTCTTATGTATTGTTGGTAGGTACTGCTATATAGGTTCCATGACATCTCGTAACGTGACAGTTCGTAACCGGACAGTTGGTAACGGACAATTCGTAACAGCGACAGTTCGTAACGGCGACACTTCGTAACGGCGACAGTTCGTAACTATACAAATTCGTAACGTTCGAATTGAATTATTCTGTTTGTTGTTGTTAACGTGGAAACTAACTGTTATTACAGTTATAAATGGAATTATGTTTATCAATTTAACGAATCAGTATCAGGATAAACATTTTTAAGGCATTTCATATTTCGTGTTTCAGAATATAATAATAGTTATTTATGATATAAGTGTTAAAAGTACACGTTTAAGGCACGCATGTGAAAGTTTGCAGAATGAGCGGTAGCGAGTTCTGCAATTCACATGAGTGCCTTAAAAATGTACTTTTTAACACGCATATCATACAATATTTTTCTACAAACGTAATTAGAGGACAATATCTACAAAAACTTTTACTTGAACTGACATTCCATTTTTATATTTTTTGACATGACATCAAAATTGTCTATACGGTCAATACGAATTGCAGTGTCTTAAAAATATTTTAAAGCACTAGTGCCTTAAAGTGCTTAAAGTAGCATTTTTAACGCTCATATGGAGTGCTAAAAATTGCATTTTTAACACGGTTGTAGAAAAAAGTATTTAAACCAAGTATTAAAGTATTACAAGCCATCCCTCTTATCAACTATAACCGTTGCTTGAATGCCCCAAAGCTATTACCAATCACAAGGTTTATTATAATAAAAGGTAATTATAATCTTTTCTTTACAAAATCTTTATTTAAAAAGTTTGGAATTTCTAAAGACGGTTGTCAGATTAAAAATTTCAGGAATTAAGTACTTCATTATACCTTTGTCTAGGCATATGCAAATTTAAGGAACAATAAGAGGAATAAACTTTTAAGAATATTGTTAAAAATTTGTATGTATTTAAATATTTATTTGTGTTTAAAGACTTTTAATATACACTGAAACACAAAATATAAAATGTGTTAAACATGTTTATCCCCGTCACCCCGTACTGATTCGTTAAATTGATAAACATAATTTCAATTATAACTGTAATAACAGTTAGTTTCCACGTTAACAAATATAAACAGAATAATTTAATTCAATTTGGACGTTACGAATTGTCCGTTACGAATTTGTATATTTACGAACTGTCGCCGTTACCAAGTGTCGCCGTTACCAAGTGTCGCCGTTACGAACTGTCGCTGTTACGAATTATCCGTTACCAACTGCCCGGTTACGAACTGTCGCGTTACGAGGTGTCTGGTCACGTGCTATATAATCTATCTGATTTCTTATGATGGTCTCAAGTGAGTCTGCGGGGGGTTTCCATGAGTATATTCGACGATTGGGAGCTTGAAGAGTTTATTACTAAACAGCAGGTTATATTCCTGGCACTGGCAAAACATATAATTCTATCGCTATCGTTTCATTCCCCTAGGCCGAATTTCTACGGCCTCATTCACCTTACCTCTGCCAATCTTTGCATTGAAATCCCCCATAACCAATGTTATTTTGTAAAAGGTATATATTGAAATACTCTAAATAAGGGTCACAATACAAAACGTTTTCGGATTAAGGAATCGATCATCAGTGTTTAAAAGCCAAAAATTGCATGCCTGAGCCACCAAAATGTATTGAGTAAAAACCCTTTAAATGTAAATGAAATGGTTGTTTTACATATTTATATAAAGATCATCTGATGTTAAAGATATGCCTGGATGTTACCCAGGGCAACACAGGACTCTTCCCACGTGGTTGGAATTTTTTTGGAGAAAACCTCACATATTGGATTTCAATGGCCAACTCCAGGCATATCTTTAACATCAGATGATCTTTATATAAATATGTAAAACAACCATATCATTTACATTTAAAGGGTTTTTACCCAATACATTTTGGTGGCTCAGGCATGCAATTTTTAAACATTGATGATGGATTCCCTAATCCGAAAACGTTTTGTATTGTGACCTTTATTTATGGTATTTTAATAGATACATTTTACAAAAAACTTGGTATTTTTGTGATTTATGGTATACAACCAGCTACAGGAAGTTTATTTTCCTCGTGGATTTTTCAATGTTATTTCATATTTGTTTGTCATTTTTATCAGGCTTCTCAGTTGTTCGTAGAATTCCTCTTTGGTTTTATCATCTACATCTGGCGTTGGCGCATATATCTTTAGTATATTAATATCCACCGGTGTTGGTTGAATTTGTAAAAATATCATTTCATTGGGAAGATTTCATTGACAGATTAATATGTGGGGCAACGTAATAAGCTTTGCTATATCCTAGCATATCGAATTGCCCAGAGTTTGGAAAGTGAGTTTTACTGGCCAAATTGGATATTCCCAATATGTCTACTTTAAATCTTCTCATCTCTCTTACAATGTTATGGGTTTTGACGCTATCGTATATCCTTCGTACATTCCAAGTTTCGATTCTTAGGTGAGGACTTGTTTCCTTTTTTAGGTAGACCCTAACGATTTCGTTGGCTGACGATCTGGGAGACCCTACTATTTGATTGAGATCAGATCAACATGAGCAGTAATATTTTTGTCATCGTAGTCTATTGCCATGATAACGTGTCAAATTAAGAAATGAATATAATATTGAATATTACATATTTGCTAATACGAATATTGTTCTAAAGGAAGTATATATATTTTCAAAAACCCTGTTACCACGTAGTGGTGTAGGGCGACAATACATTATAATACAATACAAGAACAACTCAATATGCTATATATTTACATTGCTTACAACTTTGACCCATTCGTTTTTATTTCTGACCAGCATCCTTGCTTCTGTACATGTTTTTCTCCTTTTTTGTATATGTTTCCTAGGGTTATGTCCCATGTTTGTCGTGGTCTACCTTTCGTCTTTCTTCTTTGCGTTTTTGCCTGCCAAATTTCTTTCACTGGTTTGTGCATTCTCCAAATATTAAACTTATTCTTAAAAGTACATAACTAATATTCTGCTACTAGTCCATGTAATGAAGCTTAAAATAGGACAAAACCTCGCAATTTTTACAGCATGGATCGATTTGCTTGAAAATTTGAGAATAAGTAGTGGATAGTCCAAGGATCAAAGTCTATATGATGCCGAAAGGCGCTTTTACCATGGGGTGGTTGCCACCCCATCTGGGGGTGGAAGTTTTCTATTATATTTTGACCACAAAAGTTGGTAAAAACATTCATTCTAAGCAAAAAACGTTCTATATATTTTTGTGATAAAATTAATAGTTTTCGATTTATTCGCTATCGAAAGTGTTAGTTTTATATCGAAAAAATCAATGTTTTTAATAAGTTTTCTGCTAATAAATAACTCCAAAAGTTTTCGTTTTATCAAAACAACTTTACTTAAAAAAATGTACCTTTCGAAAAAATAAACAATACCGTTTTTTTTAATTTTCTTTAATACCAATAGTAATCGAGCTATACTTTATTATATGGTAGCTCTTCTTCGTCAAATGCTAAATATTGTAGATTCAAAGTCAAAAGACGGGAAAAGTATGCATTTTTCGAGGATAACTTGTTGAAACTAATTTAAAGTATTTAAAAATATCTATCTCCACAAATAGAAAAAAAAAAGACTCTAGGTCAAAAATTAAGTGACCTATAATGAAAAGAATGTCAGTCCCTATTTTTTTTTCAGCGAAAAACTGATCGGAAGCAGCTGCCCTAATCACCACCCTAATTAAAATGAGTCATTGGCCTTATTTGGTCTTCTTTATTTATGTATTATTAATAGGTTCTAGAAGTTTGACCGGCCTAGAATGATTGGATTTTAAAAAAATGTAGTTAAAAGCGAATTACGAATTTTTGTAGTTTGGAAAAAAATGGCTTTTTTTCAGAATAGAAAGATTAGCATCAGAGATACGAAAATATGTTTAATAATGAAATTGTAGATTATTTAATTCCCAAGGGCCTGGTTTGCAAAATTTTTTTTCTACGGCAAAAATTCAGTGAACTATTGACAATTAAATCTTGTAATAACATGCAAAAATCATCTTTACCAACCCTTTCAAAGTGACCTCTTTTTGCGACTGAGGATTTTTAAAAGATTTAATAATAATATTATTATAGATCTTCTAAAAACCTACAAAATTACTTTTTACCAAAGTTTCTAAGATAAAAAATAAAAAGGTACGGTTAAAAAATCAATACAATTGTTTGAAAAAAAAAGGAGAAATCCAATTGGAAGCATGATAATGTAAGTTAACGGTGTTTTTAGTCATTGGCCTTATTCATTCTTCTTTATTTATGTATTATTAATATATTGTAGAAGCTTGAGTGGCTTACAATGATTAGTTTATAAAAAACTAGACTTAAAACGAATAACGAATTTTTGTAGTTTGGTAAAAAATGCCATTTTTTCAGAATAGAAAGATTAGCATCAGAGATACGAAAAAATGTTTAAATATGAAATTGTAGGTTATTTAATTCCCAAGAAGTTGGTTTAAAAAATTTCTTTTACGGCAAAAATTGAGTGAATCGTAAATAAGTACAATTTGTAAAACATTGATTTTTTCGATATAAAACTAACACTTTCGATAGCGAATAAATCGAAAACTATTATTTTTATCAAAAAAATGTATAGAACATTTTTTGCTTAAAATGAACGTTTTTATCAACTTTTGCGACCAAAATATAATAAAAAATTTCCACCCCCGAGATGGGGTGGCAACCACCCCGATGGTAAAAGCGCCTTTCGGCATCATATAGATTTTGATCCTTGGACTATCCACTGCTTATTCTCAAATTTTCAAGCAAATCGATTGATTCTTTAAAAATTGCGAGGTGAAAAGCTTCGGTTCCTGGACTATACCTATATAGCCTAAGAGCTGTGAGACATTTTTGAGTAGGTATTTTAGGCAACCTGAAATTTTTTCAGGTGACTTTTCCATGATAGCCTAATACAAAAATGCCGGTCTGGCTGGAGGGTAGCGGCTATTTTCCCAAAAAATCCCCCCAAAGTTAAAAAAAGGGTAAACATTTTTATTACAAAAAATATCATTGACGTGACTTTAAAGTAAATTTAAACATTCAAATATAAAGAAAATAAACAGGCCAGGCGATTTGAGGGCGATTTTAATTCTGCAAGATACTTGCATGGGCGCCCCAGGATTATTTTCGGGGGGGGGGGCATCTGAACTTCAGAAGATTTCATCTGAATCTGTACATACTATTAACGAGTATAAAATATACAACTATACATGCATAGCTATGATGTACAATATACATTCCTTCCGGACAGAGAGGTGCAATTGTTATTTTGACAGGGTATTTTTTAATATAAAAATAAATATTCTAAAAAGACAGTTTTTTTTTGGTGAAATTTTTCAACTGCCAGGTGATTAAACAAATTACGCGAGCATGTAAATAAAAAGCGCTATAGGTAAGCAGCAGTGTGAGAAAAAGCGTATACCGATAGCTGTTTGCGTCCTATATTGTAGCTGAGCGAGTCCGTTCGCTCGAGAAAAATCACGCAACCTGGCGATACCCATGTTGCTGTGCCTCTAAACGTTAGAGTAATTATTATATATTATAGTTTCTTAAGTAACTTTTTATTAATTAAAGGAAATAATACGTACTATACAATAGATTTTGCAAATATGACAGAAAAAACAAATTTATTATTATAAATATATAGGTAGAGAAGCATAAAACTATAAACTAAATTAATTATGTGTCCGAATCTTGTACTAAGTACTTCTTCAAACTCCTCATCTAAGCTTAAATATTCAATCTCTTCTTCTTCGTCAGACTCCCCTCGAGACTCAGATTCCTCTTCTACATGATCTGTAATATATATTTAGAATTAATTAAAAATTAATTAGTGATTAATTAATTGAGTTGCTACGTATTCTCTCTCCTTTTATACGGAGTCGAAGCCTGGAAAATCACGGGCGCATCTGAAAAAAGACTTGCCATTATTGAGATATGGTGTTATCGAATAATATAAAAAATATCATGGACACAACACGTAACAAACACGGAAACATTAAGAAAGATGAAAAAGGAAAAATAAATACTCAACACTGTGAAGGAAAGAAAAATGAGCTACTTTGGTCATATACTAAGAAATAAAAAACGTGATGTGATTGGTTATATAAGGAAAAATGTTAAAAAAAAGAGAACCGGGAAGACGATGCATATCCTGGTTGAAAATTTTAAAGTAGTGGAGTGTTAAAAACAACAATAGAACTCTTCAGAATCGCTGCAGAGGAATAAAATGGGCCGTGATGATCGCCATTGTCATGAAAGGATGAATCACACGAAGAAGCAGAACTTGAGTTAACTAAAAATAAGATTTCAGTTATAAAAAGAACATGTATGTAAGCTTACCCTCAGCAATATATCTGAAATTCTCTTTGGTTCGCTGATGAACTATAGCAATCATAAACTGATTGAGGCAAATAATCTCGTACATATAGATGGCTCTAATTCCGTATGTAGCTTCGTTATATTTATGTATATTCTAAAATTTCCAGTACCATACTCCATAAAAATCTCTAGATCATCACTTTGGAGAAGATCCATGTTTCCAAGCACAATTATCAAAATATCTGTATCAGAAGTTTTAATAAGAACATTGGTCTTTGCTAATGTATTAAGCTTACATACGTGATGAACTATCTTCGTGTAGGCTTCTTCGTGATTTTCGCAGGTCATGTTATCGTCGATCGACATTTCTATACCATCAGTATTTACAACATACGAATTACATAAATCATAATTTAAATTTATTAATAAATTACCAATAAAAGGCACCATCTCCTCTGTAGACCAATGTTCAATTAAAAATTTAACTACTTAAATTTAATATTTTTTAATTCCTTGGCAAAATCTGTTAGTATCCATACATTTCCGTTAGATGTTGAAGAATTACCTATAGCCCTTTTCATTCACATGCACGCGTTATTTGTTTCACCTGGCAGTTGGAAAATTACACCAAAAAAAACCTGTCTTTTTTAGAATATTTATTTTTAATATTAAAAAATACCCTGTCAAAATAACAATTCTACCTGTCCGGAAGAAATGTACATAGCTATGCATGTATAGTTGTATATTTTATACTCGTTAATAGTATGTACAGATCCAGATGAAATCTTCTGAAGTTCAGTTCAGATGCACCCCCTGAAGATAATCCTGGGGCGCCCATGGAAGTATCTTGCAGAGTTAAAATCGCCCTCAAATCGCCTGGTGTAGCGGTTACGCTATTAACTAAATAAATCCCATTAAAATTTCTTTAAAAATACCCCTCTAGAAATTTCGTTGGAAAAGCCTATGGAATCGCCCAGGTGCGTACTTTCGCAGCTAAGCATGAATAAAGCATCGCGCATGAATTCTATCGGATCGACACGAATCGATTTGATTGAACATTGAACGGCAGTTGGTCAGGAAACGGCTCTAAGGGCAGACGCCGCGCCGCTAGTGAGGTTATTTTCATTTTTAAGTGAAGGGATAGAAACAAATTTTAGATGGAAATCAAATAAATATAAGGAAATCAAACGTCAGCTAATACCATCTACAAAACTAGATAATCAAAATTAAACATCTCTTTGGACTTCTTCGCATAACAGAAGTGGATATTCCGGCGTGCCTGCCTTGTATCAGTAAGTACATAATACATTTATCTCTCATTCCTTCGTTGTGAAATCCAATGCATCATTGTAGTTAGATCTTTCGTTAGATTAATTTACCACATAAATTCCATATTATAGCTCATATTATCCTTTAAATATTTGCAAAGAACGTAGAAGGTCGAGTTTTTATAGTGTCAAACCTAAATTCTAATATATATTTTATACCTTATCGTTAGGCTTTTTACTTTAGTTTTTTTATCTGTGATTTATGGAAAGTTTTACAAATACTATACAGCCTTCTGACACGCCTATCTACTGCGCGAGTCTCTGTCATGTTACCTTGAAAATAGATTCAGAAATTTTGACATGACATATGTATACCTAACCTGAGTTTTTGTTTTGGGTCCAGTTCAGTGAACTGCTGTACTGGTCCACAGATTCTAATAAAGATTGTAATTAAACTTGATACATTTTTAGATTCCGTCACTTAGTTATTTAGCCACGTAACGTGACTCTATCACGTTAATTATGTACCTGATTTTTACAACATCAAGAATTTTCCGGTAGGACTTAACCCACCACAGCAGCCAACTAGCTTTGTTGTGCCAAGAGGATTTTCTTGAGGACTGTAGGACTGTAGGATCTTCCTAAGGACTTTTCATAAAGGACTATTTGCCCCATTTGACAACCGGCTGTTGTAAAAGCTAAGTTTGTTTACCTTTTTATATACTTTTGGGTCATATATATTTTCGTACAGTGTAAACTTATTGTCTGCATACGATAGAGTACATATTTTCGTGATAGATAGGGTTTTAGGTCGTTGTTTTTTTCTCTCTTTGATTCAGTATAAGTAGTAGTTAGTTCAAATAAATAAAATCAGGTCTTGTTTAATAATCATAAATAATTGTAGCTTAAAATTTGATAGGGAATCGGGGGTAAAATTTTGTCGCGGATTTTAAATAGGGAATATGTCTGGTAGGTTTGTTTGCATAAATATGATATAGACAGTCACTGACCAACTCATTTATACAACTCATTTATATAGACCTTTTTGCTATTCCAACGGACTTTGATTTTGGATTTTGTGATAAATACCTTCAGTGTGTAGTGGTTCATTGCATGTTAGTGGCTTTTTGGTCCTGTTTGACCGTTACACCACCCACTACCACTGTTATTGTGTTTATAGAGAGTTATATGTAACTTGTAATATATATATATATATATATATATATATATATATATATATATATATATATATATTGTTATATTTCTATTTGATATAAAAATTAAAATTTGATAATTATAAACAAAATTCACTTTAATATAAAATATTTTTAATTTTCTCAACCTCGGGCATATAAATTTAGAACAACCTGTATACAACAAATTGTTATATTTAATTTTAAGAAGTGATTAAATAAGACTCAAGTGAAATCGTTAATAGGTCATTATCGTTTGTTCGCGGAAGGATCGGTCATTAGCCGATGCTAAATAAGACTAAGTGGAAATAGAGAATAGGTCATTAAAATTTGTATATAGTAGAAAGTAATTTTAGAATGGGAATTAACTATTTTCTTTGAAATCCATTAAGCATATTTAGAAAGTTTAAAAATTGGTTTTGAGGAATACTGCGAATGAGAATTGGTGGTGGAAGTTTGATTTGTGAATCTGGAAGGGATATTTAGAAAGTAGGGGAATGAATGACAAATAGAGATCAGAATGTTTTGAGCTGTCGAGAAGTGAAGTCGAGTAGTAGACGGTAGTGTTCGAGGAGTGAGAAAGCCGGTGTAGTTCCGTGAGTGTGGAGTATCTATCGTGGAACGAGAAGTAGGCCAGGTCGAGAGTAAAAGAACCTCCTTGAGCCCAGAGTGTCCCGGTAGCTGATAGCAGTTTCGAAAAAGGTAGAACACAGCATCACGACAGAAGCAGGAAACGAGAGCTATACGAGCTAGTTTCAGAGGAGAACATTACTGGAAGCCAGGACGAGGTTTTGATTGCTGCCAAGGATAGCAGGAAACGGGTCTTGTGTGAAGACATTCTCAGTGCACCAGAAAAAGGTCAGTCTCATTTGTTTGGACATGAATGTATGGGTTTTTCGTAGTAAATACCACATTTAAAATTGAAGAAACATAATCAATAATATCAGAAAAGCTTCATCAAACTTAAATAGAATTATTGCTAATAAATCATAATAGTTAAATGTTAATAAAAACTTTCAATTGGAAATCAAAAGGAAATAAGATTCCCATGTGTAAATGTTATGTTTAAGAATAATAAGATATAGCAAATATTAAGCAGTGATTGCCATTTAAATAAAATAAACAATATTTTGATTACAATTGTAACCCATATGTGTTATTATTTTACTCTTTTCTTTCCTATCCCGATTAGGAACCATTAAGAAATACTTAGAAGCCACGTATGTAAGTAATTAATTTTATAAAAAGCCCTGAGATTGAAAACATATTGATATGTGATCTGGTAAATTAATTAGATTATTATTAATGCATTGATTAAATTAAATGACATATAAAACTATTATCTCATATCAATAATCAAGATCACAACAATATATATATATATATATATATATATATATATATATATATATATATATATATATATATAACATATTTATTATTAATATATTTGTAAGTATTAAAGTTGGTGTTTTATTTCAGTCTGTATTACCAGTATGTAACATAGCAAGATAAGATTAGTATTTAGTATTTTGTATTTCAGGTGGTCGTAACCAGTGTCATTTAGGTCCTGTTGTTCGTTACTTCAAAAAAATCTCGAGCTGTTCAAATTCTGGGCCCAAAACTTGGTTTTTCTTTTTCGCTACAATTAAGTAGAGTGAGCTTTAAAATATTGTGCCCCAGAAGTTGAGCTGTCCGAGTTGGCGCCCATTTTCTTCTCTCTTTATCGTCCCTTGTATCTCGATCTCTCTCCAGTGGTCTTACCTAGTTGTATTAAGTTTTTGTATTAACAGGTCTCATTTTCTTCCTAGTTACCATCATTTCATTATCAAATCTTTTCTTTTATATCTCTAAAGCCAATATTCGGTGTATTGAAGTTAGCCCGAATACTCACTTGAGATTTAGTGTCTCTCTGCCCTTTTGATTTTCCCTTCTGAGCTAAGCCACTCGTCATTTTTGTCTTAAATCTCTTCTCTCCTATTTCCCCATATTTCGTCATTCTTTTCTTAAAAAATCTCTATACCCAGAGTATAAAGGTTTCACTGGCCTCTTTATTTTTTTTATATTTAAATTAATATTAAATTTTATATTAAAATTAATTTAAAGTCACGCCAATGATATTTTTTGTAATATCAATGTTTACCCTTTTTTTTAACTTTGAGGGGATTTTTGGGGCAAATAACCGCTACCCTCCAGCCAGACCGGCATTTTTGTATTAGGCAATCATGGAAGAGTCACCTGAAAAAATTTTAGGTTGCCTAAAATACCTTCTCAAAAATGTCTCACAGCTCTCGGACCAATATATTTTACATTATGTACAACTTTGACCCATTCCTTTTTATTTCTGGCCAGCTTCCTTGCTTCTGTCCATGTTGTACCCGTTTTTCGTATATGTTTCCTAGGGTTATGTGCCATGTTTGTCGTGGTCTACTTTTCTTCTTTCTTCTTTGCGTTTTGCCTGCCAAATTTCTTTTACCGCTTTGCGCATTCTCCATTCTTTGAAGATGACCCTTCTTTCCAAAGGAAGTAAAATTTAAAACGAGTAAAAGTTTAATATATCGGATAAACTTGTAGTTTCGTACGCCATCTTGATTTTGTAGATACTTTTTAAAACGTAACATCAAATATCAAGTATTCTAGGAGAATTTGAAGGAGGTCGGAGTAAAATTCTGTAAATAGATAAAGATAATCTCCGAAATATTCGTCAAGTTCGGAAAGTTCTTCAAAGATGCGATATCACATCCAAACTCCATTTCAGATATCCATTTCAAACAATTATATGCATAAGTAAAATGCATAATGCAATTATATGCATAAGTGATAGCAGTAGTAAAAAGATTTTATTGATTGTTCTAACATTACCTGACATTATCAACTACAAAGTGTTCTGTTGTCGGTATCAATAAAGAACAAAACGAGCAGCAATAAAAAAACAGGATTATAGCTACAACAAATGTTGTTCTATTAACATTGTTTTCGGCAATGTTAATGAGTTGTAAGACAATATTTCCATTGTATATTTCATAACCATATCAACTAAATTCTAGACGAGGCAAACAGGTTCCTAATTATTGTCGCGCTGTTACATATTTTTATTGTGTGACCGTCGAGTGATGTATTTCGGGTGTGGAAATAATATAAAAAATATGTTTCTGTGTCATAACACCTGAATAGTAACTTTTACAAAATGTGTAAGTATAACAGCTAATTCACAAACCTCAATATTTACATATTTTTTGCTACTCTTTATAAAAATATGTAGTGGCAAAAATATTTTAATTTGCGAGTTACGAGTAACATTTCTCAGTTACTCGCAGTATTGTGTAATTTATTATTATTGTCAGTATTTATTTATTTGCATAAAGTACCTCGACAACTATAACCATTGGTACAGAAACACTAACGTCAGATATAATATGTTAAATAACGAAAGCCAATTATATAACTTTATCCAAAACCTGTGTAGTAGTTATTATTCAATGTTAAAACATGTCTATTATACATATTAAATCTTGAGGTAGAGCTGAGCGGCTTTTAGAACCAATTGATCCAGGGAAATAAGGCGAAAATATACCATGTTCGGGACACTTGTCCAGCCAGGTTTCAGATGGTTTTTTTGATACATTATAAATACAAAAATGCCCGTCGCATTTCGGACGAGAATTTTAGTTACTAACAAATAAGGATCAAAAATGGCAGTTTTTTCGTTTAAATCGGTACAGGTAAAAATAGGGTAATTAAATATCTTATTTAGAAGATTCACCTTTAAGTAGCTGAACAAAGGTTTAAAATGGCAGTTGAATTTTGGTACGATTATTTGTTGCTTCAGAAATTGCAAAATAAGAGTAAAATTTCGAAAATCAAAAATTTGCTATATATTTTGCGAAAATGAACTTAAGACTTTGATATTCCATGAAAAGTAGAGCCGAACAGTCCATATAATATACAAAAAAATTCAAGACTTCATTAGTCAATTATTTTAAATTTTATTCACTTTGTTCATCCCACAGAGCTGTTTTTTGCAATGTTATTTCTCAGAAAATGATAATGATAAAAAGATTTTGAGGGTACCACATGAAAGAAGAAGACCTATGTTTTTATTATTTTTAATACAAAATCAACAAAATTGATTTTTGCAATTGCAAAAACATTAATGATTCTAAATGGGAAATAAGCCACAATTTAACTAAAACAATGATTTTATTATTCGACGTCCACATCGGACGTCGTTGTCACAATACATTATTCTAAATGGCTTATTTCCATCAAGGGTGTGTATTTTTTAATTATACATAAAATTAAGGTAGATAATTTTGTCCAAAAAAATCAGGGGGACAACCCCCCTTATAACTTATAGGTGTGAAAAATAGATTAAAACCTATTCTGTCCTACAGGATATACGTGTAAAATTTCATAAAAATCGGTCAATCCGTTTCAGAGGAGTATGACATGAGGGGTATGTAACACTCTTACAGGAGAATTTTATATTTATAGAAGTAGCTGTGAATTAAATAAAAAAGAATGTGTGTGTACTTTGTACACACGTAAGAAGATATTCTTCTATTATATAGGCAATTTCAACGAAGTAAACATACTTAACAGGTTATTTGTATTTTATTTAAAAATTAAACTAACTTTCTTATCTACCACCTTCAAAAAATTTTTATTAAAACAACCAAAAATAAAAAAAAATATGAATCGCCCAGGATTCGAACCCGCGTCATTCCAATCTCGGAGCTAACGCCCTAGCAACTACACCAGCGAGGTCCTTCTAATTGACATGTAAGTTTCGGATATAATTACACAACACGGCGACAAATAGTGTAAATATTTTATTATTTTACTACAGAGAAACACAAATCCAAAAACACAAGAATTATAATAAATAATACATTTACTAAAAACACTAATATATTCTTTTAATGACTTATTTGCACGGATACAAATACATAAACACCTATCTTGAAAGATTAGCAAGGAACTACATACTGTCTGTGTGCGCAGGCGCGCAGATTTATGTACAATTTTACCCTCAATCGAATCGCGCCTAAAGAAGAATATCTTCAAAAAAGTGGCTAACTTTGACCGTAATTAACCTAGGCGAAAATTTTTTTTCAAAAATTTTTGTAAATATATTCGCTTTTCAAATGCCAAAGTAGATTTATTGTATAGTCAATGTTAACAAAGTTATTCAAATTATTTATAAGCCATAAATGACTCTACTTTATTAAAATATTTTCGGAATGGTCAAAATTACTTTTTATTGATTTTTTTTTTAAATAAGTTTAAAACATAAGTATTCTTCTTTCATGTAGATTCCACAGAATTGCTGTATCGTTATTATTTTCTGAGCAATAACATTGCAAAAAATAGCTCTGTGGGATAAACAAATTGAATAAAATTTAAACTTATTAACGAATCGTCTTAAAATTCAATCGCAATATCAAAATCTTAAGTTTATTTTCGCAAAAGTTATAGCAAATTTTTGATTTTCGAAATGTTAGTCTTATTGTGCAATTTTCGAAGCAACAAATGATCGGACCATAATTCAAAAACTGCCATTTTAAACCTTTTAAACCTTTGCTCATCTACTAAAATATAAATACTCTAAATAAGATATTTAATTACCCTCTATTTACCTGTAGCGATTTAAACAAAAATACTGCCATTTTTGACACTTATTTTTTAATAACTAAAATTCTCGTCCGAACTGTGACGGACATTTTTGTACACAGCATCAAAATTAACGTACCACCTTAAAAATACGACATTTTTTATGTCTCGTATTTCATAAACCTGTTGTCCTTAGTATATTTATAATGTATTAGGTATATAGTACCCAAAGAACCCATTTGCAACCTGGCTGGTCAAGGGTCCCGACAAAACCCTTATTTCTCTGGACTAAATAATATATGGTTTTTGCGATTTCTATAGGGTTGTTGAGTATTTCCGCAAGAGTAGGTTTCAAGTCCAATGCTTGATACAGGTTGGTGAATGATTTGCATTCGGTGAGGATGTGTTTCACGGTCAAGCAAACATTACATTCACAATATTAGACAATATACTATATCGCTTACTTGCCTGGATCTAACGTAGATGTAAGTAAGTATAAATATTCCTCATTTAGATTTCGCTCATCGCAAGCCCGCCGAGAGGGTGATCCATCCATCCAATGGCACTACAGCCCAAATCGAGCCTTGGCCTCCTTCAATAAGCTTCTCCAATCATTTCGATTTACCGCTGTTCTTTTCCATGAACGCGTTCCCAGGAAGTTCCTGGCATCCTCATCGACTTCGTCTTCCCATCTCTTTTTAGGTCTTCCAACCGGTCTTCTTCCCTGCATTCTTGCATTCAGCAATTTTCTGGGGATTCTATTCTCATGCATGCGGACCACGTGCCCTGCCCACCGTAATCTCTGCAGTTTAGTGTGTTGTGCTAGAGTTGGTTCGCTATATTGCTCGTATATTTCTCTATTATACCTAATTCGCCAGTTGTTATTTTCCCTTATTGGGCCCAGTATCCTACGTAATACTTTTCTTTCAAACACATCTAATGCATTGGCAGATTTCTGTGTCACCACCCATGTTTCGCAGCCATAACTTACTATGGGCCTGATTATTGTTTTATATACCCGGAGTTTTGTTTTCCGATGTACGTCTCGCGATTTGAATATGTGGCCCATCGCGAAATATGCTTTATTTTCCAGCACAAGCCTTCTATTTATTTCCGGTTCTTCTTCACTGCCTGCAACCAGATCCATTCCTAGGTACGTGAATCTATTCACATGTTCTATATCGTCAATAAAGTGTTGTTGCGCCGGTCTATTTGATCTGGTTTGTATGAGTAGTTTTGTTATATTTGTGTTTATTGCTAGTCCTACTGCTTCTGCACTCTGTTTCAACTCAACGTAGGTTTCTTCCGCTGCATTCATTGTTCTGCTCATTATGTTTATATCATCCGCGTATGCTGATAATTGGGTAGATTTGTTTGTAAGTATGTTATTTCCGCTTACCGTCAACCGTCTAATTACATATTCAAGAACAAGATTAAAAAGCGTTGGAGCCAGTCCGTCGCCTTGTTTCAGTCCTTGCGTTATCGTAAACGCATCAGTGATCTGTCCTTGAATACATACTTGTGCTTCTGTTTCTGTCATTGTCATTTGCACTAGTCGTATTAATTTTGATGGTATGCCAAATTCTTCCAATATATTAGGTAGAATTGTTCTATCTATTGAATCATAGGCTTGTTTAAAATCTACAAAGAGATTGTAAACGTCCATGTCATATTCCCATGCTTTGGCTAGTATTTGTTTAACTGTAAATAGTTGGTCAATGGTAGATCTATTTTGCCTAAACCCTGCTTGATATTCCCCGATGATTTTTTCCGTGAGAGGTTGAAGTCTTCGATTAAGGATGTTTGTGAATATTTTGTATCCCGAACAAAGTAAAGAGATTCCTCTATAATTCTGACACAACAGTTTGTCTCCTTTTTTATGAATAGGGCAGATTATACTTTTCTTCCATTGTTGGGGGATTTCTTCTTCTATCCATATCTCTCGTATTAGCTGATACATCTGTTGTGTCAAATTCCTTCCTCCTTGCTTGAGTCGTTCTGCCGGTATTTTATCTATTCCCTGTGCTTTATGGCTTTTTTGTATGTGGATTGCCGTTTGGACCTCCTCTAGCGTTGGGGGTCTAGTTAATTCATTTTCTTCTCCATCTTCCCCCAGCTCTTGTTGTTGTACCTCCTGCCGTGCCTGCTGCTGTCTCTGTTGTTGTAATGGTGGTTGTGCCCCTTTGTTTAATACTTCCTTAAAATATGTCATCCAGGTTATCTTAATTTCGTCCATATCGCTAATGATTTCACCCTTCTTATTTTTGCAGAGGCTAGTCTTCGGTTTGTATCCCTGTCTTAAATGTTTAATAAGTTGGTATGCACTACGTGTTTCGTTTTCCTTAAACTCCCTCTCTATGTTTAGTATCCGTTGGTTTTCGTACTTTCTCTTTTTCTGCCTGCACAGTTTATCTGCTCTTCGTCTTTTGTTCTCAAATTCTGTTTTTCTCTCTCTAGTACGTCTGAGTATGTAATTCTTATGTGCTTCATTTCTTTCCTGTATAGCTTCCTGTATACCTTTTAAACCTTTGCTCATCTACTAAAATATAAATACTCTAAATAAAATATTTAATTACCCTCTATTTACCTGTAGCGATTTAAACAAAAATACTGCCATTTTTGACACTTATTTTTTAATAACTAAAATTCTCGTCCGAACTGTGACGGACATTTTTGTACACAGCATCAAAATTAACGTACCACCTTAAAAATACGACATTTTTTATGTCTCGTATTTCATAAACCTGTTGTCCTTAGTATATTTATAATGTATTAGGTATATAGTACCCAAAGAACCCATTTGCAACCTGGCTGGTCAAGGGTCCCGACAAAACCCTTATTTCTCTGGACTAAATAATATATGGTTTTTGCGATTTCTATAGGGTTGTTGAGTATTTCCGCAAGAGTAGGTTTCAAGTCCAATGCTTGATACAGGTTGGTGAATGATTTGCATTCGGTGAGGATGTGTTTCACGGTCAAGCAAACATTACATTCACAATATTAGACAATATACTATATCGCTTACTTGCCTGGATCTAACGTAGATGTAAGTAAGTATAAATATTCCTCATTTAGATTTCGCTCATCGCAAGCCCGCCGAGAGGGTGATCCATCCATCCAATGGCACTACAGCCCAAATCGAGCCTTGGCCTCCTTCAATAAGCTTCTCCAATCATTTCGATTTACCGCTGTTCTTTTCCATGAACGCGTTCCCAGGAAGTTCCTGGCATCCTCATCGACTTCGTCTTCCCATCTCTTTTTAGGTCTTCCAACCGGTCTTCTTCCCTGCATTCTTGCATTCAGCAATTTTCTGGGGATTCTATTCTCATGCATGCGGACCACGTGCCCTGCCCACCGTAATCTCTGCAGTTTAGTGTGTTGTGCTAGAGTTGGTTCGCTATATTGCTCGTATATTTCTCTATTATACCTAATTCGCCAGTTGTTATTTTCCCTTATTGGGCCCAGTATCCTACGTAATACTTTTCTTTCAAACACATCTAATGCATTGGCAGATTTCTGTGTCACCACCCATGTTTCGCAGCCATAACTTACTATGGGCCTGATTATTGTTTTATATACCCGGAGTTTTGTTTTCCGATGTACGTCTCGCGATTTGAATATGTGGCCCATCGCGAAATATGCTTTATTTTCCAGCACAAGCCTTCTATTTATTTCCGGTTCTTCTTCACTGCCTGCAACCAGATCCATTCCTAGGTACGTGAATCTATTCACATGTTCTATATCGTCAATAAAGTGTTGTTGCGCCGGTCTATTTGATCTGGTTTGTATGAGTAGTTTTGTTATATTTGTGTTTATTGCTAGTCCTACTGCTTCTGCACTCTGTTTCAACTCAACGTAGGTTTCTTCCGCTGCATTCATTGTTCTGCTCATTATGTTTATATCATCCGCGTATGCTGATAATTGGGTAGATTTGTTTGTAAGTATGTTATTTCCGCTTACCGTCAACCGTCTAATTACATATTCAAGAACAAGATTAAAAAGCGTTGGAGCCAGTCCGTCGCCTTGTTTCAGTCCTTGCGTTATCGTAAACGCATCAGTGATCTGTCCTTGAATACATACTTGTGCTTCTGTTTCTGTCATTGTCATTTGCACTAGTCGTATTAATTTTGATGGTATGCCAAATTCTTCCAATATATTAGGTAGAATTGTTCTATCTATTGAATCATAGGCTTGTTTAAAATCTACAAAGAGATTGTAAACGTCCATGTCATATTCCCATGCTTTGGCTAGTATTTGTTTAACTGTAAATAGTTGGTCAATGGTAGATCTATTTTGCCTAAACCCTGCTTGATATTCCCCGATGATTTTTTCCGTGAGAGGTTGAAGTCTTCGATTAAGGATGTTTGTGAATATTTTGTATCCCGAACAAAGTAAAGAGATTCCTCTATAATTCTGACACAACAGTTTGTCTCCTTTTTTATGAATAGGGCAGATTATACTTTTCTTCCATTGTTGGGGGATTTCTTCTTCTATCCATATCTCTCGTATTAGCTGATACATCTGTTGTGTCAAATTCCTTCCTCCTTGCTTGAGTCGTTCTGCCGGTATTTTATCTATTCCCTGTGCTTTATGGCTTTTTTGTATGTGGATTGCCGTTTGGACCTCCTCTAGCGTTGGGGGTCTAGTTAATTCATTTTCTTCTCCATCTTCCCCCAGCTCTTGTTGTTGTACCTCCTGCCGTGCCTGCTGCTGTCTCTGTTGTTGTAATGGTGGTTGTGCCCCTTTGTTTAATACTTCCTTAAAATATGTCATCCAGGTTATCTTAATTTCGTCCATATCGCTAATGATTTCACCCTTCTTATTTTTGCAGAGGCTAGTCTTCGGTTTGTATCCCTGTCTTAAATGTTTAATAAGTTGGTATGCACTACGTGTTTCGTTTTCCTTAAACTCCCTCTCTATGTTTAGTATCCGTTGGTTTTCGTACTTTCTCTTTTTCTGCCTGCACAGTTTATCTGCTCTTCGTCTTTTGTTCTCAAATTCTGTTTTTCTCTCTCTAGTACGTCTGAGTATGTAATTCTTATGTGCTTCATTTCTTTCCTGTATAGCTTCCTGTATACCTTTTAAACCTTTGCTCATCTACTAAAATATAAATACTCTAAATAAAATATTTAATTACCCTCTATTTACCTGTAGCGATTTAAACAAAAATACTGCCATTTTTGACACTTATTTTTTAATAACTAAAATTCTCGTCCGAACTGTGACGGACATTTTTGTACACAGCATCAAAATTAACGTACCACCTTAAAAATACGACATTTTTTATGTCTCGTATTTCATAAACCTGTTGTCCTTAGTATATTTATAATGTATTAGGTATATAGTACCCAAAGAACCCATTTGCAACCTGGCTGGTCAAGGGTCCCGACAAAACCCTTATTTCTCTGGACTAAATAATATATGGTTTTTGCGATTTCTATAGGGTTGTTGAGTATTTCCGCAAGAGTAGGTTTCAAGTCCAATGATTGATACAGGTTGGTGAATGATTTGCATTTGGTGAGGATGTGTTTCACGGTCAAGCAAACATTACATTCACAATATTAGACAATATACTATATCGCTTACTTGCCTGGATCTAACGTAGATGTAAGTAAGTATAAATATTCCTCATTTAGATTTCGCTCATCGCAAGCCCGCCGAGAGGGTGATAGAGCGATAAAAAAGTTGAAATGGGTTTTCCCCAAAAAGTGCTTCATTTTTTGATATTTTACCAAAACCTGGCGAGTACTTTGGACTTTACCCGGGTAATCCTACAATTACCAGTTTACCTTACTCTACCCGTAACATATACAACAGGAGTAGTACCCCAGGATTGGTTACTGTCCACGTTTTTAACACTACCAAAGTCAGTACATGCGACAGAATGCTCCCAGTACAGAACAATTTCCTTCATAAGCCACACACTTACGATATTCCTCAAAATAATACATGCAATACTATACAAAAAAATGAAAGAAGATATAGATGACACTCAGTTTGGATTCAGAGGAGGACTAGGAACAAGAGAGTCTCTGTTCGCTTTTAACGTTTCCGCACAAAGACGACTAGATATGAACCAGGATCTCTATGTCTGCTTTATAGATTATCAAAAGGCTTTTTAAAGAGTACCACATCAGAAACTCGTAGAACTTTTACAGCCGAGACAGCCGAGATATACGGGTTATTGTCAATCTGTACTGGAATCAAAAAGCAAAGGTTAAAATCGAAAATGTCGAAACATAAACTAGAGAAATTAAAAGAGGTGTTGGACAGGTTTGCGTCTTGCCTCCATTGTTATTCAATCTGCACAGCGAACCTATTTTTAAGGAAGCAATATCAGAGGAAGACGAGAGTATATCAATAAACGGAAAAATCTTGAACAAAATTCGCAGACGACACCGCTATTTTTGCAGATAGTCTAGAAGCACTGCAACGATTTGTAAATAGATTACATCAAGTCAGTATAAAATATGGACTACAAATGAACGTTAAGAAAATCAAGTTCATGATTACTACAAATATCTGGGAACCTGGGCAAATGAAAACAATGACCAAGGTAGAGAAATCAGGATACGCATTGAAATTGTAAGACAAGCATTTATAAAAATGAAAAAAATTTTTGTTAATCGAGTCTTTCTTCTGGAGCTGAGGATAAGAGCCTTAAGATGCTACGTGTTCTCGACTTTGTTGTATGTAATGGAAAGATGGATACTAAAAGTAGACAATATAAAGAAGTTGGAAGCATTTGAGATGTGGTGCTATAGAAGTATTAGGAAAATACCATGGATCCAACGAGTTAAATGCAGAAGTGTTAAGAAAGCTACAAAAGAATTGCGGGGTGATAAAGAACATCAAAACAAGGAAGTTGGAATATTTAGGCCACATTACCAGAGGTGCGAAATATGAGATATTAAGGCTCATAATGTACAATAACTACAAGAAGAAGAAGAAGAAGAATGGCACCAGTAGTCCTTATACCACGTTTTTTAAAATAAAATCAATACTCCTATCGATTTGTAATGGCATAAGAGATAAAATCGTCGCAGAACATGTGATTATCTTTATAAAAAAAATTCAATTTCCATGCACACTTTCCTAGGAAAACGCACAGTTTTCATATATTTTACTCTCCTTGATTTCATCTTTCAGTGCTCTCAAAGGCTAGGGGATAAAATCGTGGTTGAACTTTTATTGAAAGCCGAAGATCTATGATAATAAGGATACCTTTTTTATCGACAAGGTTGTATGACCTTTTATTTGGAACACCAGTAGTGTCAATCGTTCTTTGTAACATCGTGCTTCTTTTGCAAATCTTCCATTTTCAGACATTTCTCTTGAAACCACACTTCTTTGCTGTGCTTTGCTTCTTTTGCTTCTTATTTCTTTCTGTAGGTCGCTGTGTTTTTGAGAAACTCGGATTTCAAATTTCTTTCTTTCTTCCATAGTATTTGATATTATCATCGTTCATTCGCTATCGATTTTTATATTTAATTTTGAGTAAGTCTAAAGTAGTTTTGTTTATATATATGAGGCACTCAGAGCAACAATGGCCTAACCCACAATCCACAATTATAGCAAAACGCTTTTATTGCGTTAAATTTATCCCTTATTTAAGTATTTTTAGATGCACAGTGGCTGAAGCATTGGTTGCTTCCGCAACTCCGCATCTGAAAATACTTAAATAAGGGATAATTTTAATGTAATAAAAGAGTTTTGATAAAATTGTGGATTGTGGGTTAGGCCATTGTTGCTCTGAGCGCCTCATATACTAATGCCAGTGGTCTTCAATATGTTGAATATGAAGCTCTTTGTCTTCTTCAAATTTAATTTCCAAACTAGTTGTGAGTAGTTGATGAAGGTAACCTGTGTAGTCATGCTTATATTATAATTATTATTCTAACACTATTTTGTTTTATGTAATATTATTAATACAATAGAAGTTATTAAAAATTACACATAGGTACCTACCATATTATTTTCACTTTGTGGTCGATTATGTGGGGGTGATGTGAGATATTATTTTTAGACGCATCCAGGATATCAGGTTCGTTAAAATTTTAAATTAGCTTTTGAATAAATCCGATATTATCTGCGTATATAGTTGTTACTTTTAATTAAATTTTGCATCCACATTTTCTTAATCATATTTTTTTAATCACTCTACGTGTATGGTGCATTATTTCGCGAAAATTATTATTCATCCAGAGTGCACTTTTTGATGAAGTTTTAATTTATGTTAATTTATGATTTTTTAATAATTCGCTGACAAGGCTGTTATCTTAATTATAGAGCATTTCGGAAATTTAAATTTTATTTACAACTTTTTTACCATAAGCCGCTAACGAGAAATACTTTCATGAATAAAATGTTTATGGTTTCTTTAATATAAAGAAATTTATGGCACTTGCGTTGTTAAATCAAATTAACAGGAAATTGTTTAACTGGAAACAATGAAATATGGCATTGTTTATCAGATAAGTTTTCGACACAAACTCAAATCTGAAGGAATCTCTTGTAAATATTTTTAAAGTACTAATTATGTGTAGGATATTATACATCGTCGTTGATAAAACTGTATTAAAAATACTAACTTCTCAGACGAAATATACGAGGTAAAGTATTAATGTCATGGACAAAGAGCTTGTAAGAATAGCAATGTCCGTTATCAGTTTTCCTACTGTCACTGGATATAGAGGTTTTTGCAAAAAAACTATGTATGGATAAAAAAGTCTTATAAAGAAATCGTACTTTGTACTAGTCGTCAAATACAGCTTGAGAATTGGCTATTTTGCCATCTGCGTAGAAATTTAAGTGAGAACACACTCCGAAGAAAATAGATGCCTGATGCACTATCTAGTACAGGGGTGGGCAAACATTTTTTAATAAGGGCCACAAAAGGTTTTTGGTCTATTACCAAGGGCCGCAATGTTTTCGAATTTTTAACTTGGGGTGGGGGATGTTAAGCAATTTTTTAATTTGTTTGAAACTAGGGTAGAATTATTTTATTTTTAAATTAAATAAACATATTCAGTACAATTCAAAGAATATCCGACCAAAATGTTTCAAGGCCAACTATTTAAAAATAAGCCAACAGTGACAAATTTTTACCGACACCTAATCAAAATGAATTTTTCAGTAGATATCAGAACTCGTTATTGTATCATATGAAACAAAAAATTCAAAAATATTTTATTAGGTTATGAGTTTCTCGAGATAACACTGTCGAGTTTTTTTTTAGTTTTGACGAGTTTTGCGTTTTTGATATCACTCAGAAATGAAAATACCGAAATAGTGAAAATCAACACATTTGTTACTGTTACCTCACGAAATGTCTAAAGAAAATATATTAAAAATTTCATGTGGATCTGTCAAGTAACCTTTGGGTTACAATGTCCACCGCCTATAAAAAGCAGTTGAGCAGTTTTGACAACTTTAATTTTCAATTTCTTCTGTCTGTCCAATCGTAAAATGATGCACATCGGAATATGTTTTTAAATTACAGAGTAATTTAAAAAATAAATGGAACAGCTGTTGAACGTTTCTCACTACGCTCAACAAGCTGCTGCACAGCGAGTCGAAGGTAGGGATAACATGCTGTATTTCTGCTAGTTTTCCTACTTTCAAACTGAAATTTTCAGAGAATATTTTTGAAATTATGTATTTTCATACAAAATAATAAAAAAAATCAAAAATTTCAAAATTTTCAAACTATATCCCCCTAGACCACATCCGAACTTATTTAAGCACTGTATTTGCCGCAAATATACAGGGTATTTCATTGAGAAACGGGAATACTTAAATTGTGAATAGAGAATTATTGCCTCAATGATTTTTATAACTGAGTTACAGGGTGTTTTATCGATCTTGCCCATGTCTTTCTGGAAGAATAACTTTAGAACCACCTTGTATATTTTTTGATATTCGACATAAATATCTCTCATTTAAAATCCGAACCACCCAACTTCTAATCACAAGAATAATCCAGATCCGGACTAAACAAAATTATTGGGAAATAATTGGAATATTTCTTTCTTTTTTATATGATTAATTAATATGAGTAGTTTGAATTTCATTACAAAAGTTTCATTTTGCGATCAACACTTATAAATTTAGCAAAGTAGCAGTGTTTAATTTCTAAATAATTTCCTCCTTTAATTCACAGCATCTTTTAAGAACCTTTTCTAAACTTAATTATCGAATATGATTGTTGATTGTGGTATAAGAAATCAGTATGTTCTGTCTCTAACTCTTCCAAAAATGCTTTGAATTCACGATGATTTAATCCTATTGAACTAATACAGTTAACAATAATAGTTATAATTGAAATGACGTTGTCCTCTTGCAAAACATTTTTTATCTGATGATGGATTATGCAGTGAAGAATAATAAATCATGTTCTGGAAACTGTTAAATGTAATCTTTAAGTTTTCTCAACGTTAAAATATTTGCTCCTCTTAAATTTGGTGCTACGTCAGTTGTTACTCTTACTAGGTGGTTACGGTTTAATTCAAAATTTTTACACAGTTCCTGACTACTTCGAAAATATCATTTTCATTTGTTGAAATTTCATGGATTTCATTGAGGGAGCCGATAAATCGCTGTACCAAAAACCCAAATCATTGCCCGCGTTATGTTGAAAATTTGCGGAAAAATCACCCACTGCGAAAGTGATAATATTAATAGCTGCATTATCTATCTATATTTAATTATCAATATTACCAATAATTAGAAAAAAACTTGAAATGAAAATAATTCACTTTTTCTCCTCGGAGCGCAAAAAAAATGTCTAAAGGGCCGCATGCGGCCCGCGGGCTGCACTTTGCCCACACCTGATCTAGTATGTAGTGAA
Organism: Diabrotica virgifera virgifera; assembly: GCF_917563875.1. Taxonomy (NCBI): domain Eukaryota; kingdom Metazoa; phylum Arthropoda; class Insecta; order Coleoptera; family Chrysomelidae; genus Diabrotica; species Diabrotica virgifera. The sequence continues at coordinate 104,081,574 of NC_065449.1, read as the reverse complement.
GTTTAATATTGTGTGTTGGAGATCCCTTTTAAAGGATAAGATGTATTTTGACACCTTTCGTATTTCTTTATATTTTTATCTTCTGTTCTTTCCCCTATTTGACATTCTTATTTTCTATTTAAATAGGGCCCAATATCTAATTATAATCCAACGTGTAGTTCGACGTAATCCTAAGTAAGTCCACGGTTACTCCCAAGTTAGTTCCAGTTAGTCTCAGGTTATGCCATGATTCGGAATTCATTTTTATCTCATTGTTAGTCCCAGGTTATTCCATTGGGAATCCATTTTTATCCTGATTAAGGATACAGTTTTCTTAGCTCAGTATGGAGGCCCCCGATTATTCTGGAGTTGACAACACAGGAGGCCAACGTCCAGTTAATCTAATTTCAGCTGAATTTTTTGCTTTTTAGCTCATTGTGAATACTTTTTCCTTGACTGGCGAAGCATCAAATGATGAACAGACATGCAGATGTTTACGAATTAAGCAAACAGTTTCTAAAATATATAAAGAATGAAGTATTTTTTGTAATTTAAAAATAACGTCTAATTGGGCAACTATACTAGAATCCCAAAAAGAAAGACCGTATAGAAGATGAGACTCGAACAAGGAAAAATATGTATGTTATTTTAGAAGATGCTAAATTGAGTTTCTTCGAAACAGATCTTATAGCATAGCAGACTGAGGTGAGTTTCTTACTTAACAAATCGATATGAAGGGACCATTTGAGGTTGCTGTCTAAAAAAATACCAAGACAGTTTACAGAATCTACGGTGGAGATGTGGCTGTTATGAACAAGTACGGGTTGAAGAGCACTTTTATGCTACTGCCTTATCCACGTTAAAAGAGAGTAAATTAGAGTCAGACCAGGTTTTTATCGTAAGCAAATCAGAAGTTGTAAAAATAAAAATAAAAAGGGGAAAAAGAAAATAAGGGAAATGATAGGCTCCTAGAACTAAACCAGAAATAATGTATAAAGAAGAGAAAAATAATGGTTTTAAAACTCGTCCAAATAATGGTTTACAAAAAAAATTAAACAACACAGAATTATATATTTGAATAGGAATAAGAAACAAGTTATAGTTAAAAATGAATAACCATGTTCAATTTCGATGCAAAACGAAAACACAGGCGAACCATATTCTAGTCCAATCAGAGAGTGCTGCAAGCACCCCCACCGGTTTCGAAACTTATTAGTCTTTTATCAGGAGGCACATATGCTGCTCTCCCTGATCCAACCAAAACAAACCCCAGCGTGCAGTCCTGGATTGCAACGAACGAAATGGCATAGATGCCCTAGCGGCAACTGCTAACAAAAAGACTAAGTTTTCACTCTAATGGCATATAAAACAACATAATGCTATTCTACACCCCACCAGAATGAAAACAATGGGAACCTTCTCTGGTTACACCTCCGAGGCTTCTACAATTTGCAAGCCATACGGATGCTGAGACTAAGGAAGATGAGGGAATTCTACAATTTACAATTCACGTCACATCTGCTCAGCGCGGTAAAGTTCCAACGAGAAGTTTATAGTTATTTAAATACTTATAATTTATACTCTACAAATATAATTAGGTATTCATCTTCCTATTCAGAAAATTATTGTGACTTTATCAGCCGTTCTCTTCTGAAGAGCTATAATGAGTGGTAAACAAAACATTCTCTCCTATTTCTTAGCCAGGATATTCTTTATCTTCTTGGATTTCTCTTTGATTTGATCGTCCCTTCTTATTCAATCTAGGTCATTCAATCTAGGGAATTCACAAATACATTTTGATCCAACTTAGATACTAACAAATGTTTTTTTTTAATTCAGATTATTTTTTCTCTTACAAGCCATAATATAGCCGTATATAGAAGACGTAGCATCGCCACATTCTTTTGCTAAGTTGGTTACAGTTTCAAAGAACGTTAATAACAACGTTAATTTTAACAATTTATCTTTAAAATGTACGAGAATTATGTGAAGATAGCAGACGATTTCAAGTAGCAGCAAAATAAAAGAAAAATCATGCGACTAATTGGTAATTATAACATATCAGAAAAAAAGCGACGTATGTACATACTTAGATTCTACACACGCACTTCAAATTCTAGAAAAGCAGCATAAGCAGTGATAAGTTTGAAATTGTCTACAAAATAGAAATCTTCAGCTAACACTAATCTACAGAAATCAATGTATCAATACAAATCAATACATATACAAACGCTTAATAATCACCTGAAAAAAAATTAAATCTACACCTTATATCCTTTTAGTAGTACAATCCATAATTTGTAGTACGTATATGGATACGGATGATAAATTGATATTTTGAAGAATTTATCAACAACTATTAAAACATATAATTGTTACTAACTATAAATAATAAATACCGCTTAGAAAATTTAGAAATCTATCAAGGGAAATATTTTAGATAATAGTACATTCTTTCACGGTTTTTGCGGTGAATTTTAAAGAACTGCTTGGATTGAGATGAAATTTGGCATACGCATAGCTAACGTGTCAAAGAAAAACAGTGATATTGTGCCGATGTGTGCTTTTGCCCTGGGGGTGACTTTCACACAATAAGTCCGGAAATAGATAACCGGACTAATATTAAGTAACTTTTGTTCTATAGAGCTTTTTCGCCAAGGCATCACTTTTCGAGTTATTTGCGAGTGAATATGTTCATTTTCAACAAAATAACCACGTTTTTAGACGGTTTTGCGCAAATAACTCAAAAAGTAAGTATTTTGTCGAAAAAACGTCCGTAGCAAAAATATAGCCTGTAAAAAAATAAAAAAAGGTGTACGCTTGAGGTCTCTAGACCTCGTAGAACCAGAGTTATAGCCAATGAAAAATAGGTTCATATTCGCCAAATTTCAAATAGGATATTTCAACGTGAAATATGCAAAAAATAAAGCACTTTTTGGGGAAAACCTATTATAACTTTTTTAAAGTGTTTAAAAAATGCATTATTCCTGTTTTTATAAAAAGTTTCTAGTATCAAATTTAAGCAATTTACGCTCAAAATTAAGTTGCTCCCTTTTGCTTGGAAAAAAAAATCGGGAAGATCACCCCCAATTAGCAACCTAAATGAAATTAATCGTTACCGCTCCACAAATTATTTTACTTATGTTGTGTTTATATGATATGTAAGTTTCATCGATCCAAAGTGCTTATTTTGGACAAAATTTGGTTTTAAAATAAAATTTTTAAAATTTTTAAATTTGAAAAATATGGTTTTTTTCAAAATAACTTAAAAATTGTTAGAGATACCAAAAATCTCAAAAAACAAAAAAGTCAGTATTGCTTTTCTGAATATCTTGTATTTTTTGTTTTCCTGTAAGACAAAAATTGATTTGGTGTTTCTAAATTTGCATACACTCGCGATCAGTGACTCGTTCAAGCCCTTTTAACTACAGCTCTTGCAAAAATAATGACTTTGAACCGATGAAACTTACAGATCATATAAACAATACATACACGAATAAAGAAACTTGTGAAGTGGTAACGATTAAGTTCATCTGAGATACTAATTAAGAGGTGATTTTCCCGGGTTTTTACCAAAAAAAAAAAGAAACTAACTTTATTTTGAGCGTAACTTGTTTACTTTTGATGCTACAAATTTTTTTATAAAACAAAATGAAGCTTTTTTTAAACACTTTAAATAATTTAAAATGAGTTTTCCCTAAAAAGTGCTTCATTTTTTGGTTATTTCACGTTAAAGTATTCCATTTGGAATTGAACGAATATGAACCTATTTTTCATTAACTATAGCTTCGCTTTTACGAGGTATAGAGACCTAAAATATACACCATTTTTTAAAATTTTTTGCTGGCTATATTTTTGCTAAGAATATTTTTTTCGACAATATACTTACTTTTTGAGTTATTTGCGAAAAACCGTCTAAAAGCGTGGTTATTTTGTTGAAAAATGAACATGTTCACTCGCAAATAACTCGAAAAGTATGAAAAAACGTATGACTTAATGAAAAAACTCTATCGAACAAACGTTACTTAAAATTAGTCAATTTATCCATTTCCGGACTTACTTTGGACGTATTTTTTTTCACCCCCCAGAAGGGGTGAAACTCACCCCAGGAGAAAAGTACACATCGGTACAATATCACTTTTTTTCTTTGACTTGTTAGCTATGTGTATGCCAAATTTCATGTCAATCCAAGCGGTTCTTTAAAATTTAGAGGTTTTGCAATATTTTACCGTTAAAGAACGCACTATAAAGTAAAATATATAGTTTAATGTTCGCAGTGTAATTACTATTTAGAAGAACGAAGGATACGGTATTGATATAAATCTATTATCTATAGATATCCAACATAAATATATATTATCAACTGTTAGTTAAAATTAAATAAATGAATATATTACAAACTTAATCACATTGACGAAAATTACAAAAAGACTGTTTCGACAGATGAGGAAAATAATCAATTAACCCAAATAAAGAAGTAAAAGATCACGTTTTTTTTTCTGCATTTATTGGCTTTTTTGCAATTCCTTTGTTTAAATTCATGCTTCATATAATTTTATTATTATTAGTTCTTTCTTCATCAAAGTAATTGATGAACAAAATACTTTGAGCATTCCAAAATTGTAAATCAAAAACTAATAACTGAGTTTTGTGTTTGTGATAACTGTATCTAGGTGCATTACACCTGCTGGTGATCATTCATCTAACTGCTGATTTAACTGCCAAGTGAAATTCGTCTAATAATTTCATCCATTTTCAATATCCATGCAGAAGCTCCTATTCCCTGCCAAAAATAACGGGCTCCCAGGATAGGGAACTTTTTAATTATGTAAAAAGTAAGAAGATTGCATACTTAGGTTAGGGTACCTATTACGAAGAAAACGATACATTTTTCAGCAACTGGTACTCGAAGGAAAGATAAACGGTAAGAGAGGTCTAGGGTGTAAAAATATGTCATGTAATATTCGCTAATGATCAGCAATGGAATCCACATCTATGAAATGCTTCTTCTTCTTGCAGTACCGTCCCCTACCGGAGGTTGGCTACCATCACAGCAATCTTAACTTTGTTGTCTGCAGCTCTGAACAACTCTATTGAACTGCACCCATACAACTCCCTTAAATTTCGCAACCAGCAAATCATCCTACGTACCACATTTCTCTTTCCCGAGATTTTTCCTTGGATTATGAGTCTTAGCAGAGAATACTTTTCTCCTCTCATTATGTGGCCTAGATATTCCAGTTTTTTCGTTTGAATGGTTTTTATGACTTCGCATTCTTTCCCCATCTTCAGCAAAACATCTTGATTTGTTACTCTTTCTGTCCATGGTATTTTCCACATTCTCCTGTAGCACCACATCTCGAATGCCTCAATGTTTTTGATGTTTATCTTTTTCAGTGTCCAAGCTTCCATGCCGTACAGCAGAACGGAGAAAGAGATGGCATGATGGAACTGGAGCAGGTACCACGGAATAGGTTCCAATCGTCTATTCCACGCACCAGTGACAAAAAGTCGACGGCATCGGTTTCGATTCCAACAGCGCCGCATCGACCGCAATCGGCAATTTACAATAAACTCGAACTGGATTCTTGCTCGGAATAGGTTTTAGCACAGCTATTTAGACATCGAAAGAGCCACCGTAGTTAAGCCACAGGGAACGCATCGGTTACATTCGTTTCGATTAGGGATGGTATGATGGAACTGGAACGGGTACGTCGGAATATGTTTCAATCGACTATTCCACGTATTACAAGTGACAAAACTTTGACGGCATCGGTTTCGATTCCAGCGCCGGCCGAAGTTGAGTACACTTTCTGGAACGACCGGGCAAGAGATTTGAAATGAAATTTGAACTGATCTCTCAGAATAGGTACCATAGAGAAACGAATCGGCGGCGTCTGTTTCAATTCCAACATCTCACATCTGTTTAATGTGATGGGTTCAAAATCATTTCTGGTCGATACGGATGTAACAGATTTCTAATTTATGGCGGGTATAGTTGTCATTTAAAACTGTTTCATTTTGACTCTTTCGCATTATGTTTTTATTTATATGACTGTAATCTAATCGATCCTACCTTCTGTAATAACTTAGTGTCTTCATTTTCCATTTGCATAAACGAATTCTGAATAAACCTCGACTTTAGGTAATTTAAAAACCCATAATTACATGTAAAAAAATTTGTTTTAATAGTTGTAATACAGTGAGCACGTAAAGGTTGGAATAAATTCATTTTCTCGAGAATGGACGATTTTGGAAAAAAATCCCGAAACAGGTCAATTTTTATTTTTAAATTGCGACTTTTTGGCATGTTTATCATACTAGTGACGTCGCCCATCTGGGCGTGATGACGTCATCTATAATTTTTTTAAATGGGAATAGGGGTCGTGAAAGGTAATTCAATTCTCTATTTAGTAGTATAAACATTAACATAATTATTTATACAGGGTGTCAAAAAAAATTTTTTATTAATATTATTGACATAAAAAGAAGAATGTGTGTAATTTATTTAACTCAAAATACATATTACTGCTATCAGAAAACAGGAAATAATGTTTATTTGACAAGTAAATATTGTTTTTTCTTAAATTAATATTAAAGCAGCCATCGACCTTCCTCTTGACAGTTTGAACATTTAATTTAAGCGAAAAGCAATGATTATTTTTCAAATAAACAAATTTTTCTGTTTTCTGAGAGCAGTAAAATGTATTTTGGACTAAATAAATTACATGTATTCTTCTTTTTATGTCAATAAATTTAATTAAAAAAAATTTTTTTGGGCACTTTGTATAAATAATTATGTAAACGTTTATATTACTGAATTGAGAATTATATTACCTTTCAAATGAGCTATCAAATTACCCCTATTCCCAATAAAAAAAAATCATTGATGACGTCATCACGCCCAGATGGGTAACGTCACTAGTATGATATATATGTCAAAAAGTCGTAATTTAAAAATAAAAATTGACCTGTTTCGGGATTTTTTTCCAAATTCATCCACTCTCGAGAAAATGAATTTATTCCAACCTTTATGTGCTCACTGTATAGATTTACGAATTGTAGGAAAAACATGGTAAGAAATATAAATATATTTAAAAATCAAATTAAATACATCCTCTAGATTAAAAATACAATTTATAGAAAATACCCACTAGTTTTATCGTTTAAATTTAATGCAGCCAGTGGCGGTGCCTGGTGTAAAATATTGGGGGTGCACACATAATATTAAGATATAAAAAGACCTCTAGACCTTATTTCCGTAGGTAAAATTTTTTGAATGTCGTCAAATTGTAAAAATCAAAGGACGTTATTAAAAATTACAATAAATAATTTATTTTATTGACTTAAAATTATAATTTAGTGTTTAAATGTTACAAGCAAGTTTTGTAACGAAAGTCAGTCGCCTTTTTTTTAGATACATTATTCACAAACAAATTCAGTAAAATTTGGAATTTCTTGAATAATTCCTTTTTAATTGAAAACATTGAGAGTGCAGTTAAACGATCCTGGCCCATAGCTATTCTAACAAAAGTTTTGATATATTTCAATGCAGAGAGACATCGTTCTGTTTCTGCAGTTGTCACTGGCATCGTAACAAGTAATTGAAGGATTGAAATTATTTCAGAAAAATCGTCTTGTAAATTATTTTTAATCAAAAATTTAGTTAA